>NW_026611861.1:1200000-1500000 GCF_023638135.1 Falco biarmicus | reverse complement strand
AGCCTGGAGCTGCTGCAGGAAAGGCTCTAGCGACATTAGATAAGCTTGGCTGTTGGCTTGCCAAACAAACTAATGCCACAAGCAGTGCCCTGTCTGGTCTTTTATTAGATGTTGATAGTGTTCGCCACGCGACATTACAAAATAGAGCTGCAATAGATTTTTTGCTTCTGGCACAAGGTCACGGTTGTGAAGAGTTTGAAGGGATGTGTTGCATGAACCTTTCAGATCATTCGGAATCAATTCATGCTAGCATCCAAAGATTGAAGGATGGAGTTTCTCATCTTCAACAAAGTGATACTTGGGATTGGTTAGATAAACTGTTTAGTGGTTGGGGCATTTCAGGATGGTTAAGAAGTTTAGTGAAGATGATTATATATGCTTTAGTTGCTTTTTTGTTTGTTTTATTACTTATACCTTGTCTTTTACAAGGCTTACAAAAATTAATAACTCATTCGATTTCAGGGGTTCTTTTTGTGCAACAGGAAGGGGGAGATGTAGGACAAGGCCTCAAGGACAAGAGTCCAAGTACTGACAGCCTGATGAATAGAGACTTGTTAGAACTTGTAGGGCACAAGCCCTGGGAACAAAGGAGCAAGCTAACTGCAGACCCCTGAGCCGTCACAGTTGAGGAGGCAACCAGACAGACAAAGAGGAACAAGTAGCCAGATAAGGGAATGGATAGTGCCAATAAGGAACTTTATTAATTAAGAAAGTCACGTAGGAAGAAACCCCCTAATCTTAGAACAGGAATTGTTGCTATGACAAGGTAAACTAATCAGTTCCTATTGTTCTAACGGTGTGCCTTAAATGTCAACCAATCAGTGTTTTTACGCTTAAGATTTAACCAATCAGTGTGTAATATGTAGAAGGTAGAAACGTATATAATTGTAAGAAAATCACTAATAAATGGACAACTTGCTTGCATCAAGCTGTGTCCCGTCTCTTCATTCGCCGCAGTGTTGATTTTTTTTTTTTTTTTTCAGTTCAATAACTGAAGAATCGACGACTAATTCTACCTTCTGAGGACTAGACTAATCTATAACCTGGTATTATACAACTGGAAAAATGAAATGCGTGCGCCTGCCTTAAAGTGTCTTTCAGTTCATTTTATCGTATCATGGCAGCATATGAACTTAAAACAGTTAGTGCCTAATTTTTTTTCTTTTACAAAACATAGCACAATTCTTTAGCTATGATTCTAAACAACGCTTCCTAGAATCACTGAAAAAAGGTACCACAGTTTAAAAAAAAATATCTGAAAGGCTATCTTGAAGTAAAGGGGTCTTCAAAGCTTTCACTGCATTAGCTTGAACCTTAAGAAACCGTTTCCTGAACTATCTTGACTAAAAAATTAGATCAGTTTTAATTTCTATTCTCCTGAAGAGGCAGAAAGAAGACTAATGCAGTTACCTGTTACCACTGCTGTTACCACTAGACAAACTTCACCTTTTTTTTCTTTCATCAGCTTTTGAGTGCTTGACTCCTCGACATAGTCTTCACTGATCCAACTTAATTCTCTCAAGAACAATGTCCTCCACTCTCACATCTTGCTAACTCCTCTCCTTGGAGAGACAGGAAAAGGAATATAGTGCACTGAGGTCGCCTTTCGAATTATTTCATAATAAAAAAAAATAATATTGGTGTGAGGCATTAAAAAACCCACATGTTTTCATTAAGTACCCTGCTTCATTTACAAGAACGTAGCTTCCTTTTGATACTGGCTTTTTGGCCATTTGCAACTGAACACTTAGAAAGAGAAATCTGGACAATTGCATTCCTAACCAATATTCTTTTTCATTTTGCTTTCAAAAGGTGTCTCCGGATTGGAGAAGTTACAGTTCAAAGTTATAATGAACACTCCTGATAGTCTGTAAAAATTTCATCATTATCCCAAATCACATCGGCCACACTTACATTTAGGAATCCCATTTGAAGTCTGCCATGTAAACCTAAGCATGTTTTCCTGAGGCATTGCCTAACTACATAGCAAACACCGCTATCATATGCAGTTCAGTGTAACACCATGTTTCTTGTGGTTTTGACATTTCAGCACTTGTTCATTAGGAAATTCAAACCCCACTGCCATTAGATGCTACAAGATAGAAGAATGCAGTTTAGTTACACTGTGAGTGACAGACAATTTTTGATGTCTTGATTCTCTGTTACTAATCTCTCAAATGAAGCATAACGTAGAACTCCACAGTACATCACAGTACTTCAGTGATTTCATTTATCATAAAAACCCCGTTCATTGTTTTAAAACACATTCTATACATAGCTTTTTAGCAAACCTGTGGTTTGAAACATGACATTATGAGAAAAGGAAAAGCTAATTAGACTTCATGTTAAAGTAAGCATCTTTAATGAAGCCAGTTTAAAAGTTTTCCCTTGTCTGGATGTTGTGATCTGGTTCTATCTCAGTCAGCTCATAAGGTAGAAGAGAGAAATCATAATTTATTATGCCAAATTACAGAAAAAGGCATAGCTTGGTCCTAAGACAAAAGTCCCACATATGAACACTAAAGATCACAAGTTTGATTCTTTTAATGAAAAAAATTAAAATTACGATAAAAGGAATAAAGATCATGCTAGACTGACAAGAAACTTTCAACCTCCAGAGATTTTTGAATGTTTTAAAATTTTCACTTCCACATAACCAAACAATGTGACCTCTTTCCCTCTCATCTCAGGAGCTACACAACCATCATTAAACACACCCTAACTCATTGCAGGGGACACTACTTCCACCTGAAGGGACAGAGTGCTTTTATACAAGTGGTTCTGTTAAGGAAACACAAATCAGCATTCTCAGAAACTCCAACTACCCTTGCAGTCTGCATCCTGTGAAAGTGCTACCTGGAGTGTCATGTACCTCCAACAGTGCTGTGCAGAAGCAACACTCCAAGAAACCCCAGTGTTGTACCAGCTGCCTCGTGGCTTCCTGCTAGCAGATATCCAACAGATTCTTTCTAGCATCAGCAGGCATAGGATTCACGAGAAGAAAAGCAGAGAAAGGTGTATTTCCATAACCCTGTTTTTCCTGCATACTCTTTTTATGCATTCATAAAGAAGTCAGATCAAGCACAGAAACGACCACAGAATTCGGAGAAGAGGGTGGAATACATGAAAATAAAGATGCTTTACTATGTCTAATATTGCTTTCCTTTTCATTGAAGGCTTATAAATGCTGTCCCATCTACTCCAATAATACTCAGAACTAAAACACTACCTATTAATATATTCAACATACATTTCATTATGCAGAGATGATATATTCTAAATTAGTATTTCTGAGAAGCCAAAACAATTGTGACTGTGCATAGTTGGACTTCGTAGCTTGGCTCCATGAGAACTGAATGGCTAAGTGGTTTTGTTCCATCCTTATCAGGGACAAGATTCATTACACCATCTCTGCTCCTACTGAGGTTTCAAGTAGGAAATACAGAAGCCATCCATGACAACAGCTAACTGCTTTCCAGAGCAACGAGAAATTTTATTTGCAATGAAACACCGCAATTCACAAGAGATAGCCTGATATTTAGGGATCATAGAGAATACTATGCTGGATCAGGCAAGGTCCCACATGTGATCAAGTGGATTACTGCAAAAGCTTCCCCAAATGCTCCAGCATATTCGGTCTGGGCCTGCACTTTGGCCTCCCTCCATGACTCTTCTTTACACATACATCATCTTTTCTCTAGGCACGTACACTCGCATTTCATGCAGCTTTGCTGGACGTTTAGCTGTTTGACTACATTTTACATAGCACTTTAAAGGATTTCTCCATCATAATATAAAAAGATGACATCTGGAATAAAATATATAAGTCTCAAGTGGAAGTACTGACTGTAACGGAAACCGTCTAAATATTAGCAAGTTTCCTATTTATTTTATTAGCTTTCCCCATATTTAACAAATAGAAAGTTGACTTCCTTGAGCAAGAGAAACAGATGATACCATCTTTTATAATCAGGCAACCTTCTGATTTCTAGAGTTCTCTGTAAACACAAGAACATTAAATTATCTATGGATCAAATTAAACTAATGACATCCAAGAGGTCTCTGAAGTTTTTCTTGCCCAACAGACATGTATTTATTTACACTTCAACATTCAGTTTTAGAATTTCCTACACTATGACAAATTATCCTCATTGTTTACCTTCAAATATTACCCACTACAGAAGATGAAATCCATTAACCAAACACTGAGACTTCATGAAGACTACTGACTTCATTGCATACTGTGTAGCTACAGAAATCCATCTGCTTGCAGACTTCCAAATGCAGCTCTGAAACTTGCATGACAACGTGTATTTATTTCTTCTATACTATCTAAACAATTCCAAACATGCACACATAAAAATTACGTGCAGAAAGAAACCAGTGAACACACAAAAGATTCCCCAATTAATTCAATGGGCCAAAGGTTTCATTGTACTTCTTCAATAGACTTGTCCACTAATTAAGAAGCACAATAAAAAGACAGAAGACAAGGAAAGGGAATGGAGGGGAGGAGAGGAGGAGGAGGAGGAGGAGGAAAAGAAAAAAGGAAGAAGAAAGAGAAAAAAAGCACGAAAACCCTCAACAACAAGGTACACAGCGCATGGGGTGAAAGGCTGGATGAATGGCTCAAGGAGTTAGCAGTGCACGGGGCAATACCTGACTGGTGACCAGTCCCCAGCGGTGTTTCTCGGGGCTCAGTTCTGGGGCCAGTTCTCTTCAATAGTTGTGTCAGTGACGTGGATGCAGGATTTGCAGAGCGCTCTGGATAGACGGGGGCAATGGGCAACCGTCAGTGGCATGACATATAACAAGACCAAATGCCGGATCCTGCACCTGGGAGGGAGTAAAGCCGGCCACAAGTACAGCTTGGGAGAGGAGTGGCGGGAGAGCAGCCCTGCGGGAAGGGCTCTGGGGGTGCTGGCTGACAGGAGGCTCAGCAGCAGTCAGCAGTGTGCCCGGGCAGCCACGGGGGCAAACCCCACCTGGGGTGCACCAAGCACAGCGTCACCGGCCCGTCCAAAGGGTGATCATCCCGCTGCGTTTAGTGCTGGGGCGGCCTCACCTTGAGCATTGTGTGCAGGGCCCCCCCATTTAGGAAGGCTGTTAAGGTCCTTGGTTGTGCCCAAAGTAGGGCTCGAAGGCATGTCCCACATCCTTTGTGGCGTGGCTGAGGGCTCTGTGTTTGCCTAGTTTGGAGAGAAGGCAGCTGTGGGGTGACCTCGGTGATCTCTACGGCTGCCCGAGGAAGGGACATGGAGAAGGAGGTGCTGAGCTGTTCCCCCCGGTGCCCAGTGCCAGGATGCCTGGGAATGGCTCAAAGCTACGTTGACAACACAAAGAGGGTGGTTAAACCCTTGAACAGGCTTCCTGGCCAAGTGGACATTACCCCATTCCTTTCAGTGATTAGGAGATATTTGGATAATGCCCATTAATATATAATACCATTATATAACACCGTGCTTTGCTTTTACTCATCCCTGAAGTCATCAGGCAGTTCAAGGAGATGGCTGCTGTAGGTACCCTGCAACACAACTAGTCTACTCCCATTCCATTCCATTCCTTGCTCTCACCCTGAGTTCAATAACAACGAGACTGTTAGTTCCCTAAAATGCCAGGGGTTTCTTGGCTCCCTAAACACTTTCAAGGACACAAATCAGAAAGGTTACTTTTTTCTTCCGAAGCTGCTTTGAAGCACGTGTTCACAAGCATGAAGACAAGGCACATGTGTAGCCAGGAGCAGGCTGGTGCATCCCTCGGTTCAGCTGGAAAAGCCATCCCTTGCAGCCTGGCACAGGAAAGGCACAGAGCCACGGAGAGGAGCAGCAGGGACACAGGCCAAGAGGGATGCCAAAGATGGAATTCGGTTTTAGAAGCTCTTTTAATATGCACCCAGTACTTCTTCTATGCTCTAATTGTGTATGATAGCATTTGATGGTATATAAATCCTTAATGGTACTGAACAAAGACTGGGTTATAAGTGGAAACACACAACACATTTTCATGGATGGGAAATGAGTTCATTGGGATGGGAGCGATTAAAATGCATTTCAGATGAAACTAATGGCTGGATGCTTACAGTCTTACATTTTAAACTGCTGTCCCTCATGGATTTATTTTGGTATATTTTCTTACGGTGCTATAGATAAGGATTCATTTGGCATGCATGTGCACCTTATCCCTATTTCCATAAGCATTCCGTTAGTTAAGAGATACTGTAATGCTTGTTACTCCTCTCCCTCCTCCCTGCTGTTTGTGGACTATTTCTAATGCATGGTTTGTCTCTGTTGCTATTAGTTTGCTTAATTTAGCGTAGCACAGAGACTCTGCAAGTGGAAAATGATTTCTTCTTTCTTGGGCCTTAACACATAGGATCCTGAATCATGTTAATAAACTAGAAGTACTGTGAATAGATTCTGCGGATGGATACAAGCTCCCCTCTTGCATATGTTTCAAAAGAGTAGTATATGGATCTATCTTTGGCAGGTGTTTAGAAGTTGAATTCACCTGGGGACAGAGCTGGAGATGATTTTCACAGAAAGCTGGTCGTTTGCACGGAGTACAGGGTTAGATTCTAGATTCTCCTCTAAATGTATAAGACTATTATTTCAGGACCAAATTGTACTTGTTAGTATGTATTTATATTATAATAAAAGAAATAAATACTGTAATTGCAGGTGTTTGCCCTAGCTTCTAGATTTAAGAGACCAATTAAGCAGCACACCAAATAATAACTCTACTGAAGATTTCTTTAAGGAATAGTCAGTTCCAGATATTTGCATTTTTAAGCTTCTTAGAAATGGTTGGGTGTATTTTGCAGATACCTTGCCACATTTTCACCTTTTATATGGAAAGATAAATTGTCTTAGAAACTCCTTCTAAGCCAGCTTTTTGGGCTGGAAAGTAGGTTTCTGGAGACATTCTGAGATGGGTTGTTTGTGGGGGGTTTTTTGTTTTTTCTTTTTTTTTTTCTTTAAGTGAGAGAAAGAAACAACAAAGCATTTTAAGCTAGACAGTAACAAAAAATTGCACCGCAGTGTTTGCGTAACACCTGTAATAGTCTGTACATATAGTACAGCAATGACTTGTGTGTTCATAGGGAAGAGGCCAATACATTTTCTTTCTAAGCTATGTATTCTTGGTTTCAGTCTATAGCTTCTAAGCTAAGGAACTAATTTTTCATACCTTTCTGTTTCGGGGGGTTTTTTTTTTGGTTTGGTTTTTTTTCCCCACCCCGGGGGATTCCCTTATTTGCTAAATATGACACCTTATTCATCTCACAGCACCGCTCCGAGTGCTCATATGGCTTCTTCCACCACAGAGCTTTCTATATAAATTTTTCCATTATGGTGCCCACACAAGCAAATGAAAAAAAAAAAAAATCTACATTTTTGTATTCCTCAGGAAACGGAATCCTGGTTGTATTGAAGCCAGTGGTAAAACCTCTATAGATTTCCTGGGGTCAGGATAGCGTTTGTGGCCTTGACCACCGGTGCTTTTCTAGGTTGAACCATTTCTGTTACAACTTTCAGATGTTCAATCAACCACTTAGAACAGACTAGCCCTTTTGTATAAAATTGCATCAGAGAGAACAGAAAATTCAGAAAATAGTGCAGCAACTCAACTTTTTGCACCTTTTTGTCTCTTGGGGATCATGGCATTTTGCAAAATCACTCCTGCTCAGGGATAAATTGCTCAATTTACATATTCAAACAAATCAGAATCAAAGCTGTTTATGGATCTATTCATAGCAAGTAATTAAGTAGCCATCTGAACTATAGCTTTTGCTGCTTTTAGTTATGCATTTCCTGATAAGGTAAAGTCATACACAATTGCACTAATATATGTTCTGCTGCTAATAACAGCTTAAATAACTTTTTTGTATACAGTGTATGCTGCATCAAAATGCAGTGCTTGAGGGAAGTCTGCACATTAATAAACCTGTTTTGTTGTGGGTGTTTTTTGGCTTCATGCACAGTGGTTAAAGAATTCTCATTGCCGGGTACTTTGAGAGCCACACATGAAGAGCAGTTTGTACAGGCTAAGAATTCTCATTCTTCTGTTATGAGTTTTAGACTTTGAGTCTTTATTCCTCCAGGTCCATGTCTTTTTTTTTTTTTTTTTTTTTTTTTCCTAATCATGGGCTTTCATCCGAGAAAAAGAAGATGTACATCCCAGAGAACTGATTAAAATCCTTTCCAACAATATATTGGGAGTGATTTTGCAGGTCACAAAGCCATTGACGTTCCACTCAGTCTGAAGGAAGCCAGTAATAAGATATTCCATGTAAATTAAATCATAAGGGACTTCTGAAAACATACCCAAAACCAAGAATCTTGTAAGACTATAGGGTAACCCAGGTTTGAAGGAACTGCAGTAGGCCATCTACTCCACTATTCTGCTCAAAGCTGGATGAACAGTCCTTGTCTAGTAGCAAGTAAAGACTATCTGAAATTCTATTTTCCTTCCTTACAGTTTTGGGGTTTTGGGGGGTTTTGGTGGGGGTTTTTTATTATTATTATTTTGAACTTGCAGCCCAATATATTTAAATTACGTTTGGAGCTAGGGATCTGTTTACAGGCCGTAACAAAGGGTGATTAGAAAAACAAAATTAGTCGAAATAGTTTGGAGACTTTCTTAAGAAAGTGCAAAACCAGACACCTCCGTGAAAATACACTATGTTATCACAATAAACAATAAAGCTATAGGTACACTGTAAATTTCTGGGGAAGCCGTTTTCAAGCAGGGACCCTGCAGTTCGTGCGGTTGTCTCACAGTCTTTATGCCAGTTAACTACAGTCTAAGGAGATCTGTGTCCTGTTCCTGACTGGTACAGATTTTGTCTATGATTTTAACAATGTATTTGATTTTATTATCATGCTCTTTTTCAGTTAGGTCAATATGGGGCTGATGCTTCTTATTGTCTATATTGTCTGTTTAGAATCATGGAATCATGTAGGCTGGAAAAGACCTTTGAGATCATCAAGCCCAGCCATTAACCCAGCACTGCCAAGCCCACCACTAACCATGTCGCTTAAGCGCAGCATCTATGTGTTTTCTAAACGCCTCCAGGGATGGTGGTTCTACCACCTCCCTGGGCAGCCCGTTCCAATGCTTGGGCAGCCTTTCAGTGAAGAAACGTCTCCGAATATCCAATCTAAACTTCCCCTAGTGCAGCTTGAGGCCATTTGCTCTTGTCCTGTTGCTTGTTACCTGGGAGAAAAGAGCAACCCCCCCTGCCTACAGCCTCTGTCAGGCAGCTGTAGGGAGTGAGAAGGTCCCCCCTGAGCACCCCCCCAGCCTCAACACCCCCAGTGCCCTCAGATGCTCTCCGTCAGCCTTGTGCCCCAGCCCCTTCCCCAGCCCCCGACTTGTCTCCGGACACGCTCCAGCCCCTCGGTGTCTCTCTTGCAGTGAGGGGCCGCAAGCTGAACGTGGCATTCCAGGTGCGGCCCCACCAGTGCCGGGTATAGGAGGACGGTCACTGCCCTGGTCCTGCTGGCCACACTGTTTCTGATACAGGCCAGGCTGCTGCTGGCCGTCTTGGCCACCTGGGCACACTGGGGGCTCGTGCCCAGCCGGCCACTGACCACCCCTCCAGGCCCTTTCCCACCAGCAGCAACCCAGCCCCTGCCCCCCGCCTGCAGCTGCCTGGGGCTGGTGTGACCCAGGGCAGGGCCCGGCACAGAGCCCTGTTGAACCCCATCCAAGTGGCCTCAGCCCCTCGGCCTGGCCTGCCCAGCCCCCTGCAGAGCCCCCTGCCCCCCCGGCAGATCGACGCTCCTGCCCAGCTTGGTGTCCTCTGCCAACTGACGGAGGGTGCGCTCCATCCCCTCGTCTGCGCCCTCGGTGAAGATGTTGAACAGGACTGGCCCCGCCACCAAGCCCTGGGGACACCCGCTGTGCCCGGCGCCAGCGGGATGTAGCTCCATTCCCCACCGCGCTCTGGGCTCGCTCCAGGCAGCTCCTAACCCCGCGCAGAGCGCCCGGCCCGGCCAGGAGCAGCCAGGTTCTCCGGGAGATGCTGTGGGAGACGGTGTCAGTGTCCAGGTAGACACCACCCACAGCATTTCCCTTGTCCACTGGGTGGGTCACCTTGTCGTAGAAGGAGATTTATTTAAATTGATTTATTTAGAGAATACATCTTGTGGAACAGGAATTCCTTTGTGAATATGCAGTTGTTAGCACGACTGAAGCTTGATCTTGGCAATCCAAGTAGCTATTACTGTCAATAAATGAATGAAATGATAAGCCTATGGATCATAATTGCAATTTAATAAGTGTACGTGTATATGTAAATTAAAAAAATAATACCACTTCTTTCCTTTTTTGCTCTTTCACATTTACATTTCTCATATCCTCTTTTCTTCTTGTTTCCTTGGAAACTTCCATTTTGAGAAGATAACGATAGGTTCAGTATTAAGTATATGCAGAACACTAGCTGTTTTCTGCATTCTCGATGCCCATCCAGTTTCCAGTTGGTATGGGAGGTGATGGAACATTTCCCTCATTTGCAGAAAGGAACTTACTTGGAGAACTTTCATGCCCGCTGGTTACTAAGAGGGGAAAAGGCAATGCAGGATATAGAATCACTTTGCTTTTATAGGAAGGATCTTTCCTTCTTTGCTGTAAGAAACAAAGTGATATAGAGGACAGCGATACAATATACTAATAGAATGTCGGAAGTTAGTTGACAAAATTATGTATCTTCATCCACTGTTGTCATTCGACTTCCTAGTAACTCCGGCCTGTGACCTCCTTGGTATGAAATTTTCCATGGGCCACTGATCTCAGTCTCTGAAGTGGGAAGGGAACGGCACGCTGGTTCTGCAATTCTTCCGTTCGCCCTGAGAACGAGACCCTGAAGGGAGGAGGGCTGCTGTTTTCAGCATATTTGTGAGTCTGTCATTTCCCAGAGCTGTAGGAGCTCTAACAAATAATCAGAGTGTGGGAGCTAAAAGCATAGATACAGAGAACAGAACAAGATCTGTTGGTGTTGTGTTCCCATTTTTATTCCTGTTCGCTGTGCCTGCAGGCAGCATATGAAAAGCGTAAAGCAGAGTTACTACAGGACATGAATTACTGTTTCAAGCCTGTTTGTCTTTGGAGGAAAGCAGACCGCAGCTTCATGAATTCAGGAGTTTCACAAGTGAAATCGAAAACCTTATTTGCTGTTTGGTTGGTTTAGTTACAATAAAGCAATTATAATACCAGTAGTAAAGAATATTTATGAGTAGATGGAGAAAAAACAAAGTTAAACATTGCAATATGGAAATATGCTATTTTTCCTAAGTAGCTATCCAAATCAGAACTTAATATATAAACTTTCACATTGCTCTACAGCAACAGATCAAGAATGTTAGTTGCAGTTCAAATTCCTACTTCATAAGAATTTTTCAGAAAGAGTCTGAGAGAGGAGTGGGGTTTCTGCAGTTCTACACAGATGAACAGAAGCTGCTCCAAAACTTGCTCAAGCTTCAGCATTCTATTCTCAGTGTTCCTTCACAAAACATGCCCGTAAGCTCTCATGTATCTTGTCCAGCCTTAAGAAATTAACTCGGATCGCAACTGAAGAGGACGTGTATTACTTGTGCTCGTAACAATCTCCAGGCAGGGTGTCTTCTTTTATTACAGTCCCGGGCATGCAGGCTTTTGCTACTATTCTGGTTTTGCTGTTCTCCTTAAGTGCCCAGTGAGGTTTGCTCTAGTATCAGCCATGGCAGTTAATGTTCTCTCGCTCACCTGTTGTGTTTTTAGCACCGGTTTCTGTGGGCGCAAGGGGTCCATTTTAGATCTTTGAGTCACTGCGTCATGCCGTTGTGGCTTTTCCATTGGCGAACTGCTGCTGTAATTCCCTAAGGGGCTTCCTAGGTCAGGAGGTAGCGGATGGGAGCAGGTTGCCGCCCTGGGTCAGTGGTGAGTGCTGGCATGTATCATCTGACCTAGAGCTGATGTCTGTCACCACTTTAGCTCTGGAATGACTCTGAGACCCAGGGAACTCTGGTTCCCTTAAGCTGCAACCTTGGAGCTTTTCCAAGCAGTGGATGAAATTCCTGTCACAGGCTCTAAGGCACCTTAAGGAGAAGGGGGCACAGTCTGAGTTTTCCCCCATGTAGGCGCCAGGGAGGTACAGTTCTGAGCTTAGTGCTGGCCGCTACTGGGAGACGCTTTCGAGTGATCTGAGTGCAGCTCTGGCTACCCAAAGCTGGACAGGGTTGGCAAATGGTGATGTAGAGTTTTGGTGGTAAACTTGACCAGCCTGTCTTAACGAGCAGGCATGTTCTGTGTTCGCAAGCACCGTTTGGTCCCGCCTAGGCATCCCGAAAGTTTGAAGGGCCGCGGTCACGTCTTCCCTGGGTCACACACAATGAACGGTTGCCTGTGCAGAGTTGCTTTTTAAGGAGCAGGCTGTGGTTCTATTTTCTCTGTTTGGCTTTGCATTTGGGAAATAATGTAACAGTTACAGCTCAACTGAAGGAGCACGATACCTGACGCGGCAGAGAAGGAGGTGCGTTTTACTAATTGTTTGGTGTGCGTCAGTTTGACCCCAAAATGACATCGTGTCAAAGCTTGTGGCCAGGTTCCGCTGTAGATGTTGACTTGGGGTATGAATGGCTCCAGGTGTGCTTTAGGAGAGCTCTGTTGGTGTAGGTGTGCTGAGCAACTGCTCTGCTGTGTGTGCAGCTGTTCTGGTTTGGCTTCCTGGTGCGAGCACGCAGAAGAAAACTCGCAAGTGTGGTCAGCCTTGCCGTAAAATCAGAACGCTTTCTGCTGCTGCCTGGATATCCGAGAGCCTCCTGAACGTTTCAGGCAGGCAAGAGATGTGCTCCAGTACATCTGAGAGTCCACAGCTCTGCAGTTCCCTAGAGGGGCACTCACTACAGGTAAGGCTGTAAGATGGCAGAGCTCTCTGCAAGTGACGCTGACGGAGTTTCTTTGGGTATATATTTGGATACGTGTGCGAGCTGAAAAGCTATTGTTTGCTTTCCTGCTCAGTAAGCACAGGTCACTTGGGTGGTCATGGACACTTGTCATTTACTGAGGAAGTTTCCACCCGTTGCATGGAAAGGGAAACGGTTCAGAGGCACTGTTTAGGGTTTGGGGTTTTTTTGTTTGTTGTAAAACCTGGAGGTTTAGCATTTTGTTCTGTGGTGTCGGTTAAAGAAAAAGTATTTTGAATTCAGAAATGTAAAGTGCTGAAGCAGCTAAGTGGCAGAACCAGGCCTCGTTCCTAGTGTAGCCATAATCCAAGGCTGGTTTAAAGCCCAGCCCAGTTACGTCAGTGGGAGAACAGAGAAACAACAGATGATCGAGTTGTGTACACGGGTGCTCTCAAACTCAGGTACCTGTTCTTGGAAAAATTTGTCTACGAGAATAGTAATTGCTTGTTCAAAGACTAAGTGTGCTTGAAGGAGTGTGTGAGTTAAAGCAGGCAGAAAGAAGATCAAGATCTGAGGAGCAGCCTGGAACTGAGGAGATGAATCACCTGGGACAGTCAGGTGATGGATTTGCAGAACTGACAGGACCAAAGGAAACTCCTAAAAACTTCAGACGTTGACTAACGGTTTGAGAAGCATATCTAAGCCGTGCTGTATCCCTTTGCTCTCTGCCACTCGCTGGGGGGGCAGCCCGGCTCCGAGTTGTGACTAAAGCAAACCCAGCGGTACCCGCATCTATTTAAATGTCTCCCGGAACAACAGCAATCGCTGGGGCTTATCCGTAGGACCTCACCGCCCACTGCCCCCCCCTGCACCTTGTGCCGTGGGTTCCCCACGCTGCTGCTGCTCCCTCCTGGTGGGCCGGGGGCGCGGACAGAAAGAGCCACCCGACTGTAAAGCTGCCAGATGCAAAGGATTTAGCCGCTCGAGCCACGCGGGTGCTTTTGAGTCCGGAGGCAACGGGTAATAGTGGCTGGGCTGCGAGTGGGCAGAGGGCAGAGCGCAGGGCACCCCGCAGCCGCGGCGAGCGTTCCCGGCGGCCGGTGGCGTCAACTGGGCCGAGATCCCGCCCAGCGCTCGCCCGGCCAGTGCTCAGCACGGGGCTGGTGGGGACCTGCTGCCACTGGCGACCAAGAAGGGGGTACTGCAGCCAAGCTATCTAACAGAAGCTGCAAAGTTTATTGTAGCAATGGAGTCAATAACAACAAATGCTGAGAAAGAAAAACAGCTGAGCAGGTTTTCCTGAATTATGGTGACTGAATTTCATCCAGAAAGGAGGAAGCAAAAAAGCCATTTAGCAGGCCCTTGGTATCACCAGATACTCTTACAGAATGTGGCGTTCCCCCTTGGCTAGCACTAGCTAGGATAAATACTGGTAGCGATTGTTGGCTGTTTCTGTCGCCTAAAGTCTGCTCTGAGGACTAAGTGAGACATTCCTCCTCTGTGAATATCATTAACGGTATCTGGCTTTGCTTTGGTTGTTTCCGTGTTTTATAAAAACTGTACTTGTGTATGTGAAAAGGGAAAGACATGATGCTTACTTTTTAGTTTAATTGCCATGGCTGAAGTGGAAGAGTCCAGAAAAATGTAAGCTGGCTGAGGAAATGGGTCGACCTCAAAGCTGTGTCTATCTCCAAACAAGGGAAATCCTGTTTCTCCTGATGAGGAAGGATCATTGTTAAATAGCCATCACATTACCACATCACCAACATATAATGCCTAATGTTATGTGTTTGTATATGTAACAAAATCATACGTGCATTTATTTCTCGTTTGAGAATGCGGTCTGTGGAGGGTTTCTCTGCGCTGTAGTTCAGAGACCTGTAACTTAGGCTTAATTTAGACCTGAATACACCACCTAGAAATGAATCCAGTTTTGATGCAAAAGCAAAGGGGACAGATGTTCTACTTCTTTTAGAAGTTGTTCCAGTGGCTAACTGCCTTCACTGAGACCTCAGTTTCACTTTTTTAAAAATGTGAATGGTTTTAGTGTTAAGCAATAGGTTCTTCACATGTCTTTTGCATAAATGTCAGTTCCTGTTAAAATCAATTTATAAAATATGACACCAACTAACTTTCAGACAAACTAGAAAGACGCCGATTTGAAACTCTTACATTGTACAACCTGCTTTCCCAAGCTCAACTTTTCTGCCTCTTCTCTGTGTTACATACCGTTTTCCAAGAACTTAAGATTCTGAGAACTGAACTAAGCATAATATTGCAGCATCTGTCTCATTAATGACATGAAATCATGTCTCCATTGCTGTTCATTACTATACCACACCTAGATTCAAGGATGAAGTTACTCCCGTTTGTCATGACATCACACCAACCTCTCCACCATTACACCTAAAGCCTCCTCAGCCAGCGCTTACCACAGATACAGTTCCCACATACGAGACGTGGGCTCCACTTCATCATCCTAATGGGGGTTTGGAGTACTGCAGTAACGCACATTTCATTTGAATAGGCTTTACCTGACTGCTCAACTTGAACGTTCATCACTCTCAAACATCTCACAACTTGCTTGTAGCTGTTGCATTCGCTTCCATATAATCAGAACTACTGAATAACGCGTGACATCGAATTTACATAATTTCCTTATAAACGCTGAAGTTTCATGAACCATTTTGTAGACCTGCTAGCTGTTACTCCAATAAACCCTCATTACTACTTAGTGTTTCAAAGCGCTAGCCTTTCTCATGAGAAAAATTTAGGTACTGCGTGGACAGTACCTTGGAGGTGGGGAATAGACGTGACACTTTGCTATCCTTACCAATTACCATTCTTCTGAGAGTACTAAATTTCTCTGGGAGGAATGTATTTTCCATAAGGGAATTTTCATTCCTATTAGCTACATTCCCAGCCTCAGCTTTCAGTTTCAGACCGAACTAATCTGAACTCATTTTAAAAAAAACAGATAAAAATGCAGAGTCATCTTTAAGAACTCTACCTAGAAGTAAGCAGCTTTCATTATTTCTTTGAGTAACTTCTGCAAATCTCCATTGCCTAGAGTTCAACAGGCAGCAGCCCTTCCTCTAGACTATGAAAGGTGGGGATCGCAGATGCAGCATTGACTTAGCAAATGAAGGCATCCACATAAAATAACAAAACTGGTTTATCAAGTTATAAATAAAAAACGTAGTCCTTAACATAAGACATCAGTAGATCTGCATAGCAAACTTTGCTTTCTACCAGGAGTATGGTCTAAGCACTTCCTGAAACAGGAACAGCAGCAGCGTATTTACTTAGGACTTACCACGGAAACTGACACACTTGGAACGGGTATGGACAAACAGCTGCTGTTCTTTACTGTTCTCCTGGTAAGAAGCGGTATGAATGATTTTCTATAGTCTTACACTTAGCCAATCAAAGTTCTCCTTAATAACCTTGCCCCATGACCCAGATACTTGAGGTTTTCCTGACTAAGAACAAGGTATAAAGATAACGGGAAAACCATGACTTTAATTGGTAACCCGGTTAACATCTAAGGGTGCGTTTTGATTATGGAAGAATTACTTTAACATTATGAAGGTAGTAAGAGCACAAGCTATGAAAACTTGCAACAATTTGAGCCATCTTGCCCGCTACGGAGTAAGCAAGAACTGGGAAAATGAAAAGCAAATTTTCTCTAACAAGCTCAAGTCTTTCTGGCTGAAATTATATATTAGTAATTTACGTTAAGATAGAAATTCTAACAGAGAGCACAAGAAAAGTTGATTAGTCTTTCCTGCCTGTTAACCCCAGAGAAAAAACACCGTTAATGAATGTAAAGGAACACCTATGAAGGCACAGTTGAAACAGATGGAAGCCAGTAAGTTTTCACACAGCCATGACAGAAACCATAGTTCCCATTGTCATACCTAGCTGCTGAAGCCAAGAGCGTGGACAGAATAGGGACAGCACTCTTGGTGAAAGATCATCAATATTCCCTGATGGCAGCGAACGTTAACAAGTTTTAAAATCGATTTAAGTATCATTTTGCAGGGCTCAAAACCACCTCATTATTACTGTGGCGTGAATACCAAGCTGAGAAACAGAAAAGCTTTGAAGCACGATGCTAGGATATAGGAGGGTTTCTTACACCTCTCACAGATGCTGACCATCAACAGGCCAAACTACGTGAACCTGGAATGACAATTCTCAAGTGAAACAACTGCAATAGGTGCATCTGACTGCAATCCAATTAATTCAAGAAACAGTACCCACCCATATGAAGAAATGGGTAGTTTCTCAAAATGCTGTTTGCTGTCAAGAGTCATCCAGCCAACACCGACGCATGCACACACAACACAGTGCAAATCAGATGTACTAAGCTACCCTTTGAATTGAGGGCACCTCAGGGATTGTTTACTAATAGTTAAGACAAAGGATAATTAGAAACGGTCTATGAACAGAAAGATCCCAGTCTTGAAGGCACAGTATCTCTATCACAGACACGCCCAACCATGGGCAGGGTTGGGGGAATTCAGAAAAAAAGAAAAAGGGGAAAAAAAAAAAAAAAAAAAAAAGAGAGAGAGACACACACACACACAAGTAAAAAGACTGGTAGGATTCAGCGTAAAGCAAAAAGAAATCCCACTAAACCATGAACACGTAAGCCTAGTGCCGCAGAAAAGTAACTTACAAGAATATCCTTTTACACAAAACCTCAACGGGTGTAGACATTGTCTTTTCACCGATAACGTTCCTATTTCTGCCTCTTTGTCGCTGCTTTCAGTCCCTGCCAGGGGAGGGAGCCCAGGTTAAAATACATCAGTACGTAGCCCAAGGACTCCAAGTCATCTCCGTGAGATTGCTCTACAACAGTATAAAAAAGGAGTACTGGAAAAACAAAAGACTGTGCAACAAGACCCTCATAAAAAACCTTTGAAAAACAAGGGATAGCTGAGTTACTATGCCCACGATAAACAGTACAAGAAAAAGCCTATCACCCTTGCAATTATTAAAAAAAAAGGTGCTAATTCCTGAGAATTACAGTCGGACCAATTCCCACCCAATCAAGAGATAAGAGGCCAAGCACACTGCGCTGTTAAGTGCCATAAATAAGGATCATACTCTATGCCTCATTAAAGCAACATCTACTTGTGCTAAAATTAAGTGCATCGACACTTTCAAAGTTTTTATTTATTGCTTTCTCCAGCTCGCTGATTCCAAGATGCGTGTTGATGGATGCATAACAGGCGGTTCCTGTTAAGTTTTTATTTTCACGATATGGGATATGTTGGTGAGTTTGAGAGTCTCGCTACTTCTTTGCTAACCCAGAGTCTATTATGTAGACAAGATTGCCTTTCTTCCCAAGGCCCATTAAGAAGTTGTCTGGCTTCACATCTCAGTGGATGAAGTTCTCAGAGTGAACGTATTCAATTCAACTAATCTAGATAAAGAGGAAAAAAAAACCCAAACCAACCATAAATCACTCGAGAGAGACTAGGCGTACACTTTTTTCCGTATAAAAACACTAGCAAGATTGTCTTAACGATAAAAGAGGTAATGAAACTTTTTATTGTAAAACGTAAGGGCATTAAAGAGAACATAATTCGACAGACAACACATAAACCTCTCCAGCTCTTTCCCCGTGTCTATTTTACATTTGTTTCCAAAAACTTTCTCGGGCGAATTTCTTTTGTCTTTGAGCAGTGCAACAGACGGTTTGCAAACAGCGCAAGTCTGCTTTTTAAAAATCAATTAAAACTTTGTAATCACTTTAGATGGGGCACTTTGTATTTAAGCGCAACAAAACCAATGTTGAGTCTTTTCTTTCATGATAACAGGCCTATTCACCTCTAAATTACAGAAACAACGTATTTGGTTCTGATCTCTCAAGGAATCTGAATATTCCAACACACTGCACCGTCAAGATCAGCAAAGCAGGTTCCTACCATTTGGTCAGCGAGTAATAGGACTGTCTCGAGACTAAACTTCCTTGAACAAAAACTGAAGAGATCTTCAAGACTCGGTCCAAACGGCTCCATCCCCATTCCATTGTAGTCCCCTTCAGCTCCACACCACTTAATTGTGGGAACGCACACTAGAGAAAAAGAAACAGTTTATCCAGTATAACAATTTGATTTATATACAAGTCTTCAAGGCTCCTAAGATGAATTCTAAGAGGGTCACGACTGTGACTGTTTGTACTCACAGTGAAGCTCAATATTTGATGCAACCGTCAGCCAAGAAAAAGGTGAAAAACTCACCATCGCTGAACATTTCATCATCTGTAAGCTGCCCACCCTTAGCATAAAGGACTCCAAATTTAAAATTCACAGGTCCCTGAGAAATAAAACCAAATAGTACAGGATAAACAGACAATCAAACAAAAGACCCAAAACAATGTTTCCTCTAAGGACTTTTTTATACATCTTTTGTATACGCCCTCACACGGGAATATACACTTCATGCCAGCTCTATTGCATGCTCAAGTAGCAGATACCTAATAATTTACTTTTGATCATAGATTATGAATTTTATGATAGCACTAAGTTGCTCATCTATTAATAGGATATATTATGCCGGTGCTTTAAATGATTTTCCATCTCATATTTGCACAGAAATACCACATTTTTTTACTGCAATAAGCAGTCAGTACCGAAGTTGGTATAAGTCACTAAGTAAGTGCTAGGAGTGAAAAGTTTACATTTACCTCTTGCTCTTCAAGAGCAAATAAATCCTGTAAACAAATCAATATCTTTAGCACACTGGTACTGAAGACAGCACAAAACCCCCTGGAACATACTCGTATATTTGTTTAATTTCAAAGTAGCCAGTTCAACCGATAAAGACAGCTTATTTTGTAACTGTAACCCTACTCCTCATTATTATCTGTCGCGACGGAGGGAAGACACAGTCACTCAATATGAGTGATCAGCAGACTTCGTTTATTGAACCTTACAGTCACCTTTTATGCCTTCTTATAATTAGCTCATACATATTACAGAAGTTAAGCTCATTATTGGTTAGTTGCCTAAATACCAAGCCCACCCCTAGTTTCTCTTCTGTAGTTTTCTGTTCCCACCTGCAACATTCTTTTCCCACCAAAATCTTCCTGTTACTGTGTAACAAGGACAGCCAAAGACAGTGTATTTTGCTTTACTTCAGATAAGCTGAGAGCGATGTGCATTTTTGTCCAGCCAGCTGGACTATGTCTATGCGACCCTTTTCAGCTAGTCAGTTATCCACAATTATCCTGCTACCGAAAGGAACAAACCACTAGCATTCATACCCAACGACTTATTTTTCCAGAAAAGAATAAAAAGCCACAACCAAACAAAAAAAAAAGAAGTCGCCTCCTACCTTCTGTATCTCAGGATGAAAAATTTCCCTCGGGCTCTTCCCAAATTTGTCAAGACTCACAGCACTGAAATGCAAACGAAATACTGCTTTATAGGAGAGCAAGTATACATTTCAACATTAAACTGCTAACTGGCTGTAGTTAGAACCGATTTCAAAAAGAATTGTTCAAAGAGCCTTGCTGACGTGGAATTTTTTGTGGAAGAGCCATTTATTTCCCACAATACTAACCTCTAAGACTTCCTAAACTTCTTTTGGATTTTAAAAACAGAAAGAAACCTGATCTCCGTGCAGGGTCCTAGTTAAGTGTACTGCATTTACTTGTAAAGCACAGAATTTTATTCCATCATCCTTCACTTTGGCTTTATACATAATCCTTGTGAGCATTTTAGGAAGACTCAATAACCTATTCTATTTCATAAGCTTCTCTTCTATCTCTTTTAAAATAATTCTGGCATGTCAAATGAAAAACGAGTCGTTCAGCATCAAGTTCACACCCCAAAGATCCACAAGCAAGATCAACTGCCTCAGTCAACAGAAATACCTAATTTATAGCATTTCTTCCTAAGTCATGTTTCTACATGACTATTATTTTTGCCCATTTTTTCCCTAGCATGAATTTCTGGAGCTGCGCAGCATGCCACGGAGTGCCAAACGCAGTCTGTCTGAGGCACACTGAGCTGACACGGAGGTCACATCTGATGCACCTTTCCATCATTGCTTATGCTAGGTCACCATGCGGACAGGAGTTCCCATAGTTCCCTTTGAAATTAAAATGCTAGACTTAATTTACAAAAAAGCAGGTTTATCGTGTAACTGAAGTTCTTTGAGATAGTCGGTACCTAGACTCACGCTGGCTGTGAACAGGGTGAAATGGCAAAGGGCTATCAACCAGGCCCAAGGGAAGGCTCAAAGGCTGTAAAAGCTGAAGAATAGTCAGGGAAGGGATTTTAGCCCGAGCCCAAGCAGGCAAAAGGAGATGACCTTAGTCCTGCTGCCTGCAGGTGTGTGGGAAAATCACCCTGAGGGGCGGGAATTCGACCAAACTGCGTCCTAACAGAAGCGTAGCATTACAGAAAGCTTTTTTAGGGTAAAATGCAGCTATGGCCTTCAGGATGGTTGGCATGCACAGAATCCGTATCACCACAGTGCCCTAAGCAACACCTCCTGGCAGCTCAGCGCACGTGGATAGTGGTGACGGAGGATGGTGCGGAGTGGAGACACCATGGCCAGGCCGTCGCGCTCCCTGCAGGAAAGGGAACCAGGTGGCACCACACAGCCGATAAGCTGCACACCAGCTGGCACACGAAGATCCAGGAGATGTCTGTGGCTGAGCCAACCGTTATGGTGAAATTACTTTCCTCAGCTGAAATAATCCCATTGTAATACTAATGCACACCTCCACCTCAAAGCTGCCTGCCTCCAAGGTACTACTACACCTCGCTGGGCACACAACACCAGTTAGTAACAACAATATGCATGACCAAAGTCACTCAAGCTCCGCCTAGATGTGATGGAAATGGACCGGTCCTGAACTGAAACGAGTCCAAAGGGGGGGGCGGGGGGATTGTCTAAACTCCTCGGTTACCCAACTCTGATTCAGTGCTCACAAAGCTAGGTCAAGCTGACTCACTCTCTACAGTTGTTATGCAGGGACTTCTCACCAAGGTAGTCAGCCTTGGGGAGGATGAGAAACAAAGAACAGGCAGTGAAAACAATGCCAGTACCTAAGTTATGCAGAAAGAAACCTTCAAGTGAGGAAAGTTCTGGCTACGAGAGGAAACGGGATGATAAAGTGTTGCAATCCACTGACATCAACAGAAAATTAGTTGAAAATAAGACAAAGATAATTGCCTTATTCTTAGCGGGAGATCACAACCTCCAACTCAAACAGCCCCCCCAAAGGAAGGCAAAACCCCGCCTGAGGAGCATGCGTAGTTAGCAGAGAACTTCAGCAGTGCTATCTGGGGATACGTACTAATTTGTATTAGAAGCCAGAAACTTGTAACTAATCCTGTGTATGAAAATGAATATGCAATGTACTATGAAGTATAAGAAGTGGACAGATGAAGGGAGAAATTAGGGAAGACTCCATCGGAACTTCTGGGATCCGTCGATGGGCTGAACCTGTCTTCTCCCCCGTAGGGACACCTATCGGGTAAGAGCTCTGTTTTGTGCATGCTAAATAACTGACTCATGCTAGCTGTTATTAGCGATTAGAATTCAGTTGGATGTAGTTGTATGTAATTCAAAGCTTGGTTTTGCAGACAGGCCCTATCACTGGCAATCACAAACCCTAAATTGTCACCATTTCTTATTAATAAGGAGTGTTATTCCGTGAACTGTTGGTGCGAGTCCTTTGTGGGCGCTGGCAGTTGCCGGCAGCGGGTAACACATTCAAACAAAGTGGGAAGACCCGCTGAGGGGTCCCCCTAATGCTGCTAGTGTGCCACCCTGCACAAGTCAGTCGATTTGCCCTTCGATCCAGTGGGACTTTTCAGTGAAGGGTCTGACAGACTGGTCGGGAACAAGGGTCTCAGCTTTCCTGGGGCGCTAACAGACAGATCAAACACCTTGGGTTGAGAGGATTGCATACTGCTGCTCTCCACCCCCCCACCCCCCCCCCTTCACGTGACAACGTGGCACACACCTTGGGAGAAGCAGGGAACGAGGTCTGAAAGAAGCCTGCACTTTCCTCGGTAGAGTAGTGGAGCATCAAAGGATGGAACACGCGAGGGCACTTCAGCAAAGGAGTTACGAGTCTAGTTCCTCCACCCTGGGATGCCTGACCAAAAATGTATATGTGGGTGAGAGTGGAGGGAGAGGCTGCGTTAGGACGGATGCCTAGGAAGAGGTATTTCAGCACTGGTGGGCAGGCACAGAAGACCAGGTGCTCACGCAGGTACAACATGCAGTACTGACAACTGGGAACACTACTCAAGCCAGTACCGTAGGAGCTAGAAGACAACACTTAGCTCATCTTGATGAAAGAGATCTGAAGTGTTTCCCACTCACCATCTTGACACTCCAACCAAGCCACAGCTCAGGAAATCAGAATTAAGACGCAAGGCTCAATGGACCTGCTAGCCCCTCTGGCAAATTCGGTGGTCTGGGACCTCTCAGACATCTTGTACAGGTGTTGGAAAATCCAGATCTGATGGTACTGACTTCACATCCCAACGCACGCACTGTTCCCAGAACTCTCCTCTCACATCAGGACTGGCAGTGTTATCCCACGTACCAGCTGCAAGCAAGCAAGCAAGAGGCATTTGCTCATACTCTACAGTGACCAAAGGTTCTGAAGACACGCAGACTGCAAAGTCGGGACAGCATTACTGTTTGACTGCAACACTACCAGAATCGTTCCCAGTTTGTACTGAAGTACAACAGTAAGTCATAACATGTAAAAAAATGCAGAGGAGAGGTTTATGTAGCCAAGGACCACTTACTCCAACTTGTAACTGATCCATCAACTGAAATCTATGAATCAGGTATCCATTAACACACACAAAGCAAACGTAGCAAGACGCAACTTTAGGCTTAAGGGTCAAGTCAGCGGAGCCTTCCCTGGAGAGAGGGCTCGTCCCACTGTCAGCCTCCTAGGATTTAAAGATGCAACCAAAGTCAAGTTCTGCCAGACCAGCTGCTTGATTTCCAGTAGGAAAAGCCCGTTCACTCAGCAGCTTTGCTCCTGAAATGCATCGATGAGTCCTTGTCCCAATTTCAGAGGGACCGGGCAAAGACTTGCCTCGCAAAAGTACCGAGTATAATATATATGCACACACACACAGAGGAGCTTGTCTGATCTGCCAGTGTAATACATTTGTGTCCTATAAACTCTTCAAGAGTTTGTGGTGTTTAAAACGCTGTGAATTCAGCCGTCCCTTGTTCCCATGAATATCGTAGCAGGCATACGGTGATGGAAAGGCTGTGAGAGCATCCATCCAAGAATGGCAGAATAGCATCTTACCGTGTCCGTCGGCTTCTGGAGTCACACAACTGGCAGCTTTATCCAAGCATTGTTTAAACGGCTTGTGCTCTACGTCCTGCTGCTGTTTTCCTGTTACATCCGTGGCATCGACGCTCAAATCTGAAAGCAGCGAGCAAGGAAAGCGGTCTATGAACACACAAGTGTCATGGCCTGTGACAAGCCGAGGAAATGAAAAGACAGAATCTTTCAGCCAGCAGGGTAAGAACGTGCCAAACTGGGAGAGCGCGTACGGCTAGGGCCAAGTGACCGACGGAGTACAACGCAAGGTGCCGCACGCTAAATGGCCCTCCCAGGTACGGGGTTTGGTTTGGTGTCCCAGAAGGACCGTTTCCAACTTCCAAGAAAGCGTTACCCTGAAAGGTAGACGCGCTTAAGGCAAAAAGCCAAAAGCAAACCCCTCAAAGCCCAGAAGCATGTTCAGGAACACAGGAGTTAAGCCTAAAATTGGTTGAAAGCTGCCTCCTACCTCTTCCCCCGCCACCTCTCCCCCTTCAACATCAGCACATTTCCTTGTGATCCCTTTTCACAAAAAGATTGAGGCCTGTGGTATCAGCTCGGTACCGAAGCACCACGATGCGCTTGCTGGCTACATGCTCTCTTAGAAGGCTGACAGCTTCTCCGCACACAACAGCCGAGGATTCCAGCCTCCCTGGCCTTCCCACGCCCTGTGAAATGTGAGGAAGGCAAAGACCGATAACATCTCGGGGGTCAGGAGGAAGTCAAGATGCACTACATCTAGAGCCCAACGCATTACCCAAAGGAATTACCACAACTGAACAAGAGGCAGGAAAGGTCGCTAGACAGGCGGATAACATGCACGGCAGTAACACCCAGTCATACCTGAAGGACTTCCAGTCACTTCATCCCGCAATTTCTTTTTTAATTTAGTTAAAAGGTAATCAGATTCTTAACGCTCATTCTGCTTTTGTAACTTCTGGAGAAAGGCTAACATGTGGCAGTGGCATTACAGTCAGAATTCAAGTACCACAACCACGGCAAAGCTGTGCCTTGCCAAGTGACTTCCAAAGCAGGCTCTCGAGCCTGTCAACAAGACAGTCAAGTCTGGAGTCCCAAGGGAACTCTGCGCCAGCTCTGGCAGTGCGACTGAGCAATCTGACCAAGTACACTGCCGTCCAGAAATGTAAGGGGGCTGAAACCTCAGGCTCATTTACAAACTAGAAAAATGACGCTACCTGACTGGACGCGCTGGTTCAAGCGCCCAGCAGGCCCGGCTGCGTAACCACGAGGCACCAGCAATTCCTCGCGCTTGCCCTTTGTAATACTTTGTACAGAAAGACAGCAGCCGCGGGGGCGGGGGGGAATTTCCGCCGCCGGCTTTCTTTTTCGTCGTGCCCGCTCGCAGGGGCTGAAGAGGCTCCGGAGCCGCCCCCCTGCGCCAGCGTTACCGCAGGCCCCAGGGCAGCCCCTGCGGCCCCAGCCCGCTGCCACGGCCCCGGCCGGCGGCTGGGGGAAAGACAAAGCCCCGCGCAGAGCTGCGGCGGCTGCGGCGGCTGCCCGGGCACCCGGAGGCGGCGGGGGGGCGGCAGGGCGCCGCGGGCCGACCCCCCTCCCGGGCCCCGCCGCCGCTCCTCGCCTCCTCGCTGAGGCAGCGGCGCAGCTCCGAGTGAAAAAAAGGCAGCACCGCGAGCAGCCCGCTGAGCACCGCCACTGCCGGGGAGACGAGAACCGCCGGCAGCCCCGCCGCGCCCGGGCCGTCCTCCCGCCCCAGCCCGCCCGCCGCCGGCACCAGGCGCTCCCTGCCGCGGCCGAGCGCCGGCCCGCCACGTCCCCCCCGGCCGGCCGCTGCCCGACGGGGAGGCCCGGGCCCGCCCGCTCACCCAGCGCGCCGCCGCACGGCCCGGCCCGAAAGCCTTCCAGGCTCCCGGGGAAGCCCCGCACCGCCGCAGCCGCGCCGGGGCGCCGCGTGGCCGGAAATTAAACCCGCCTTCCGGGGCCGGGCCGGGCCCGCCGCCGGCCACGGGCATGCCCACGGCCCCGGGGGGGGTTGCCCCTGTGGGCCCTGCCGCCCTCCCCCCCCCGCTATAGCCCCTGTCTTGCCCCTCCAGCCCCCTGCCCCTCCCGGCCCCCCTCTGCCCACACCCGCACCCCCATCCCTCCCCAAAACTGTGCCTGCCCGGAGAGCCCCCCCCGCTCACTCCGTGCGCCCCCCCCCGTGTCCCCCGCCCCCCCTGCCTCCTCCGACCACCTGCCCCCCCCGCGCCCCCCTGCACCCCCGCCCCCCTGCCCCCTCAGCCTTTACAGCCCCGGTTTGCTCCCTTATAGCCCCTCCTAACCCCTATAGCCCCCATCCTGTCCCCCCCGCCCCCTCACCGCTTGCCTGCTCCAGGGGGGTGGGGCAGCCCCCCCGGGCTGTTTGCTGCTGGGGAGGCACCGGGGGGGATCGCTCGCACGTCCCCGTCCCCCCCCGCCCGGGACAGTGGTGCCGCGGGGGGCTTGGGGTGTGTGTGTCAGTGCCGCCCCCGGCCCCCTTACCGTGTCCGCCGTCCTGGGCCCCCCCCTTACCTGGGGAGGGGGCTCGACCTGGGCCCTCTGTGGACCCACCAGCAGGAACTGGGAGTACAGAGGAACGGGCTGGGGGCACAGCTGCCCTATGGCCCCCCCAGCCCCATGGCCCCCCATGGGCTCCCCCACGAGGCCCCTGTGCCTCCCATCCACCCCAGATGCCCCCCAAGCCCCCCAGAGGACCTTGTGCCCTCCAACCAGCCCCCCAGCCGCTGCCAAGGCCCCTGCATAGTCACTGCACCCCCCAGCTCACCTAAAGGACCTAAGGCCCTTCGCAGCAACACTACTGCCCCCCCAGAGCCCCCTGTACCCCCCCACCTGCCCGCCAAGTCCCTCCAGAGGCCCTTATGCCCCCCCAGGCCCTCAAATAGCCTTATGGCCCGCCCAGAGGCCCCAGAGGCCCCCAGCCGCCCTCACTAAGGCCCCTATGCCTCCCCAGACCCCCATGGGCTCCCCCAAACCCCCAGAGGCTCCTGTGCCCCCCCCCCCCCCAGAGCCCCCTATCCCTCCCAAGCCCCCCCAGAGGCACCTGTGCCGCCCCCCGAGGCCCCTATGCCTTCCTAGGGGCAGGGAAGACTCTATGGCCCCTCCAAGCCTCCCCAGAGGCCCCTGTGCCCCCCCCTCCGGCACCAACGAGCACCACGGGCCCCCCCAGAGGAACTTGTGGCCCACAACCAGGCCCCAGGACACTTCTGTTTGTGGTTCTCACTTTGCCCTGGTAGCCATGTGAAGCACACCACAACAGTTGTGCTACCTACTTTCTGGGGTGAAATGGGGAGAAGCTGACATTTGCACTCGGCCGCAGCCAAAATGCTCCACGGCACCACCCATGCACAGCTCCACCAGAGAAGGTGCCAGGAAGGATTTCTGTTTGTGGTTCTCGCTGTGCCCTGGTAGCCATGTGAAGTTGCCTTCCTCACCTCTGTGAGGAACGCGAGCTCCCGCAGAGATAACTCACCAATGTCCAGCTGGGAGACAGGTCTTCAAACCGCGTACACCTCTTCCTCACCTTGGAATTGCTCTTGGACCGTAGCAAAGGTCCCGAGTCCTGTGACCAGGACCCCTGCCCAGGAAAACGGCACAAAGGCTGACCACAGGGAAGAGCGAAACTCTATCACGTGCCAAAAGCTTTCTCAGACTAGATCTGGGCATGCTTTTGCTCCTGGTTGACCAAGAAGCTGGAATTGCTGCGATTCACAGCTCCACCGACGCTCAATAGCAGAGTCTCACCTGGGTCACCAGAAAATGATCCCGTAAAGGCGGGTCACGGTGAAAAACCCTCTCAGACCGTCGAAAAGTCACCTCCTCTGGGCCATGGCCGCTCTGACAGGGCTCTTCCCAAAACAGCCAACTCTGTTCCTCATGCCGACCGTCAGGCACAGGGGACGCTCACCTGAGAGCAGCTCCTGGCTGCACTGTGAGAGGGGGGCGAGGCCCGGCAGGAGGCCTCATAGCCCTGCGCACAGGATCCCTCTGAATTCAGCTGTTCCATTGCCTCAGGCAGCCAACACAGAAAATGGTGCCGCCGGGCATGCGGTGCCACGGTTTGAAACTCCAGTGCCAAGCCAGAAGGGGGGAAACTGTCAACCCGCTTGGTCCTTGATGTCAGAAAGCGCTCCCTTGCCTAGTTTCTTACCCGTTGCAACTCTCAGCTACACCACATGCTTGAGGTTTTTCTAGGCTTCTCTCAGGGAAGGAAAAGGATGCCCAACTGCATGCATGCGTGTAATCACTAGAGCGTTTTGGAGCTTAAACTGTGAAAAATCACGTTTCAAAAGAGAATCACAATGACACCCATTACCACCCAAGGTTCATGCCAGATGTTCTCCATAAAGGAGGACAGAGAAAGGTGTGGCTATATTGCCCACAGAACGCCAGAATCATTTCAGCTAGCAGGCACCCTGGAAGGTCTCCCATGCCTCCTCCTGTTCCAAACAGCCACAGTGAAGGAAAGGCTCCACGGAAGGAAAATCCTTCTCTCGTC
Organism: Falco biarmicus; assembly: GCF_023638135.1. NCBI lineage: Eukaryota > Metazoa > Chordata > Aves > Falconiformes > Falconidae > Falco > Falco biarmicus. The sequence continues at coordinate 1,471,274 of NW_026611861.1, read as the reverse complement.
ACAGCTAGGGGTGCCACCGAGGCACTTCCTGGGTCCCAGTGTTACAGAAAGAAGTCTGAAGCACTCTCCTCCAGAACTGATTCTCTTCTAAGAACAACCAAAGATCAGGGAAATGCACAAGTGGAAAGACGCCTGAGACAGAGACATAAATGCACATACACGTAACAGTTTACTATGAGGTTTGCTTCCTCAGGCAGCAATGTTCAAGTATCCTCATCAGTCTTCCTCCCCACCTTTATCCAGTCTTCCCTATTTCTGTTTCAAACGTCTGTAAAAACCTATTTCAGTTTATTCTGAGAGGTTTGTTGTGCACCTCATTTCGTTCGTAGCATGGTCCTGCTGCCCTGCTAATATGGCAAAATGTCAAGAACCAACTCAGACGGAGCCCCCAAACGTCTGGCCAACAGCTAAACCTAAACGAAGGTCTGGCTTTTCTCACCAAAACAGCTACTCTCAGGACCAGGTCTTAAAAACAGAGGGCTTTAAAAACAAGTGGCTCATGTAGGTGCTCCTACGCCCCCCTGCCATGGGCAGGTTCCTCGTGAGACCAAGGTGCTGCGCGGTGGTGCGGTGCAAGCATTAGTTAAACCAGACCAAGTTTACGATGCAAAGGAAATGGTCAAAGTCCTCGGTTTGAATGGCAGAGAGGCACCTGGAAGTCAGCTAGAGGCAAGTTCCGGCCAGAGTGCCGGCTTGCTGCCAGCACCAGCCCAGGGCTCTCCCGAGCAAGTGCCAGGACACCCTGAGGACAGAGGCTGACTCAAATAACCGGCCCTGGGAGCAAGGGCAGCAGAGGCCCCAGCTGGTCAGCAGCTGGAGCGCCAGAGGCACGGGCAGAGGCCCAAGGCGTGGGCTCTGCTTGGCATGGAGAAGAAGGAGCACAGGGGCTCTCCAGCTCTGCCTGCCGGCATGGGCCTTGCCTGCACACGTCTTTCTCCCAGGATGGACCAGGCACAGACAACCACTGGGGGAACGTGCTCAGCTTTTATTGCTCTCAGAACGTGCCCAGGGTGGAGCAGAGTCTGGCACCACAACGTCCTCATGGCAGCTGAACGTGTTGGGCGCCGTCCATGCACCCATGCCTCGCGTGCCTCCCTGTGCCACACCCTCTGGGTACCGCACAGGATCAGGGCCAGCTGCCATCTCTGGGGGCCCCTCTGCCAGCACGGCGCTGCTGCTCTTGCTGTGGCCTGATGCAAGTAGGGCAGAAAGCCTTGCGCAGAGCCCTGAGCGCCCTGCGGAAGAGGGAGGGCCGTCGCCGTCGAGCTGGGGCATGAGGGAGGGCAGCCATGCCTGTGGAAGGAAGACAAGTGTAGGCAGGGGGCTGGGCAGGTACCGGGCAAGATCCTGCCTGCTCCCCGCCACCGAGAGCTTTCCCCAGGGAGTGGTGGCCAGGGAACGGCCAGCCCCCATGCACGCAGTCCTTCTGCTTTGGCCTGGGTGCACATTGCCGGGACGGCTGGGCTAAGCCTTCCCTTGCCGGGCCAGCGCTACACTCGGGGATGTACCTGGCTCATCCTCGGGCTCATCCCTGGGCTTGGAGCAGGGCCACGTGTTATCGCTCTGCTCAGGGGCTGGCTGCCCCTCCTGGAAACCACCACGGGGGTCCTGGAACAGCTCCAGGAATGAGGGGTGGGCCATAAGGCTGTGGATGGCGATGTCTTCCCCTTGGCACAGCTCTTTGCCACTGTCGTCGTCTTCCCGCTTGTCCTCCTCTATGGCTGAGTGCCCTGGCTGCTCCTATGAAAACATTAACAGCCAAAGGAGATCTAAGCATCCGTTATCGGCTACCGGGGGAAACACAGGGGCTTAGGGACATGCTTTAGTGGTAGACTACGCAGTGCCATGTGTCGGGTTGGTTAGGTTTATGGTCCCTGCAGCCAGAGGAGGGCTGTGCGTCACCTCTGCGCTGGGAAGCCACATGCACGTGGAGAGCAAGAGCACAGGCAGGGGATGGAGGGGATGTCAGCGGGCTGACACAGACAGCACCAGCCATCTCCCTGCTGCACATGGCCTGGACACTGCACCTGCCGGCCGTAGCTCGTGGTGCTCAGTGCTGGTCACGCGCCCCTGGCTCACCTGGTGCCAAGAGTCCCAGGACAAGGGAGACCCCGTGGCATCTGTTTCATCTTCTACTGCTGGCTCAAGGTGGGGTGCGGCAGCATCATGCAGAGAGATCTGAGGCAGCAATGAAGCCAGATCTTCCTCGTGCGCTGCTGGGGAGAAAATGGCTGTGCTGGCCTCTCCTTGACGCTCTCCAGACATGGCAGAAGCCGTGTGTTCTCCATCCTCACATTCTGCTGGCACTAGAGTGGCTGAGTTGGGCTCTCTCTGACGCTCTCCAGGCAAGGAAGACTCACTGTCCTGAGATGCTGCAGGTGTTGTTGCTGCAGTCACCACATGCATGGTTTGTGCTGGGTCCCGCTGTTCTACCACTGCCTGTTGGGTCCCTGAATCGCAGTCACAGCCCTGTGCAGGATCTCACTCACGTCCCACTGGTCCTGCAGAGGTGCGGCGCAGGCTGCGGGGCTGTGTGGAGCAGCCGCCTGGCTCTCTGCCTGGGCTGCTGTGGGCTGCTCACTGAGGAGAGGAGATTCCTGTGCCTTTGCCACCTCTTTTCCTATGAGAGTTAGAGGTGCACAGTGCCCCTCTTCCTCAGGAGCGGTTGCCAGGGAAACAGCTGCTGGCTCAGCATCCATGGGTTCCTCTGGGACAGGGGACATGCTCTGCAGGTCTCTAGCTGTGTCTCCTGCTGCCCCTCTGCCTACACTGCTCAGCCAGCAGGGTCCATCCTGGGGAACAGCGTGGGGGTCCTGGAAGAACTCCAGGAATGAGGGGTTGACCCAGATGCTGTGGTTGATGATGTTCTTATCTTGGGACAGCTCTATCATCGTCATCTTCCCAATTGTCCTCCTCACACATGAACCCTGGCGCATCCTATAAAAACATTAACAGCCAAAGGAGATCCAAGCATCCGTTATTGGCTACCGGGGAAAGACATGCGCTTAGGGACATGCTTTAGTGGTAGACTACGCAGTGCCGTGTGTCGGGTTGGTTAGGTTTATGGTCCCTGCAGCCAGAGGAGGGCTGTGCGTCACCTCTGTGCTGGGAGGCCACTTGCATGGGGAGAAGAAGAGCACAGGCAGGAGATGGAGGGGATGTCAGCGGGCTGACACGGACAGCACCAGCCATCTCCCTGCTGCACACACCCTGGACACTATACGTGCCTACAGTACCTTGTGATGGTCCGTGCCCGACACGCACTCCAGGCTCACCTGGTGCCAAGACTCTGCAGACAAGGTAGAATCCATGTAACCTCTTTTATCTTCCCCTGCTCGGTCAAGGTGGGGTATGGCAGCATCATGCAGAGAGATCTGAGGCAGCAATGAAGCCAGATCTTCCTCGTGCGCTGCTGGGGAGAAAATGGCTGTGCTGGCCTCTCCTTGATGCTCTCCAGACATGGCAGAAGCCATGTGTTCCCCATCCTCACATTCCTCTTGCACGAGAGAGGCTGTGCTGGGCTCTCCTGGAGGCTTTCCAGGCAAGGAAGACTCGCTGTCCTGAGTTGCTGAAGGTGGTCTTGGTGCCATCACCACATGCACGTTTTGTGCTGGGTCCCACTGTTCTGCCAGTTGCTGACCGAGTCCCTGGATCGCAGCCACAGCCTCGTTCAGGACCCCACTCATTTTACACTGGTCTGTGTCCTGCAGAGCCATGTTGTGGGCTGCGGGGCTGTGTGGGGCAGCCGCCTGGCTCTCTGCCTGTGCTGCTGTGGGCTGCTCACTGAGGAGAGCAGAATCGGGTGCATTCATTGACCCTTTTGCTATGGGAGCTAGATGTGCGCAGTGCCCCTCTTCCTCAGAAGGTGTGGCCAGGGCAGCAGCTGCTGGCTCAACTTCCACGGGTTCCCCTTGCATAGCTGAAATGCTCTGTAGGTTGCCAGCTGCGTCTGCTGCTGCCCCTCTGCCTACACTGCTCAGCCAGCAGGGCCCATCCTGGGGACCAGCGTGGGGGTCCTGGAAGAACTCCAGGAATGAGGGGTTGACCCAGATGCTGTGAATGGTGATGCCCTCTTCTTGGGGCAGCTCATTGTCTCTGTCTTCTCCCCAGTCTTTTTCCTTTGGCAGGGACCCTGGGCTGTTCCGTGGCCTTGCTGCCCTTGCCCAGTTCTTCTTGGGGACACGAGCCGCTGCGCTTGCATGACTGCCTGTCCTGCTGGGCTGGGCTTTCTGAATCTCCGTCTTCACTGACGAGATGGCCACATGCTCCTGAAGAGCCTTGTGGTGCTCCCGCAGCGATTTGCCTTTGCACTTGTTTTTGGTGAGCGTCACCTGTGTTTTGAGATCGCACTCTTCCCCTTGTCCCTGCTGCCCTGAAGCCACATCCCTCCTGCCCAGGGAAGCTGGCACAGAAACCCTGCCAGCAGCACCGGTGCTTTTACGTGCATGAGGATCAGGCACGTGCTGACCTGCAGAGGCCTTGCCACTGTGGGCCGCCCGGACCTCCTCTGATCTTGCCATCTTCGCCGCACCCAGCCTGTGTTCCCGATGCCACTGTGCCGCTGTCTGCTGGCTGGGTCGGTGGCTCCCAGTGCAAACCTTGTCTGGGTCCTTCCTCAAAAGGTACCTCTTTGTCTCCTTCCCAGCTGCGGCATTGGCTGCAGGGCTGTGTGGGGCATGCCTCCTGCTCTGCGCACTGGTGGCTTTCCCCTGCTCACCAGGGATGCCCCGAGTAGATGGGACAAGCTGTCGCTGTCTGCTGGTTGCAGTGCTGCTGGCCTTTCCCCTGCCCTGGGCAGAAGCTGCAGAGGCTGCTGCTGGCAGAGGCAGGAGCTTGCAGCAAGTGCTGGCAGCTCCTGGTGCCCGAGCTGCGTGCACCTTCTGTGGTGCTGCTGCCTGCCTTGCTGGCAGACGGGCTGTCTCCTCCCGCCTCACCCTGATGGAGGGCATTGCCACCCTGCACGCCGGGCTGTCCGTCTGCAAGAGAAGGCGAGGAGAGAGGCTGCGTGACTGTGGCCCTTCGCCCGTGCCCCCGTGTCCCAGCTGGAAGAGCCCCTGTGCCGGCTCCCCTGCCAGCCCCCAGGGCAGCACTCGGCCCCACAGGGAGTTCCCGCTCGGCTCCCAGAGCTGGCTGGGGAGCGCACTGCTCCGGCCATGGACCATCCTGTGTTTTAACCATCATTATTTCAAAAACACCAGCCGCCTTCTCAGGGTCGTCTCGGTAATTTCCTGCGGTTGCTTTTGCAATTCTTCAACTCTGTAATTGAAAACGGGACCGTCACCGTAATGGGTCCTTCATTTCCCACAGCCTGGCGCAGGGGAGCCTGTATCACTTCCCCTGGTTTGGCCCGCTCCCACCCTGCGGCTGGGCTAAAACCTTCTGCCCCACTAAATCGCTCTCCCTCATCACAGCCACTTCCCTGTGTGAAATGTGTTCATTTGCTTCGTGTCGATATAGAACAATGCTAGGACCGCAGGATGAAATGTAACCTTCTGTCTTACATACCCTTGTATATCCACACGCTTAAGAAAAACAGAGTGATCAATGTCTATAGTTCCTGTATCTTGCAAAGAACATCTGGCTACATACCTCATTTCTGTATCTTAAAAAGGACATCTGGTTACACACCCTGATATGCAGGCTGAGCTGCTAACAGCACAGTGTTAAGTAAGAGAAGTTTACAGGGCGCACGCGTAAAATCTTGGGTCATCCTAAGGGTGAGCCGAGGAAGACTGCTGACTCCATCCACCGACCGCCAGACAGGGGTTAAGAAGACCCTCGGAGATAGAAAGAGCACGCGCCACGAAGTACATGCCTGTTCCAAGGACCCATTGACATAAACCGACCCTTTCTTAGAAATAGCTACGAATATGTCTTAGTTTAGGAAATATAAACCAAAAATAAACTTTGTACAGCACGCGTCTTGGAGGAGCGGAGGCTCCCGGCGCACCCAGCGCTCTTTGCTTGCCTCTATTTGCTTAATAAATTGCAAACTTTGATTGTAATCCTATTTTGGGACTAAGTTCTTTTCACAACTGGGGGCTCACCCGGGATGGCTTTGGTTCCTGAATTCTGACTTGATCAAGGAGGGGCGCCCCACCATTTGGTGGCTCCTGTTCGAGTCAGGTCGGGACTAACGCCATCCTGAACCTGAATAAAGGCAAGCAAAGAATTTGATTTTTTTAATGAGCTCCCTTGCTCCTGCAGCACTATATTTTCCCCGTAATTCTGCGTGCAAAGGTCCGAACGAAGACAGAGTCGTAAGTATTTAAGGCGCATACCGTTCCCTTGGGTGGGATTCGGTTGCCTGTGTGTGTAAGAGTGTGACTGAGACGGAACTTTGTTCCAGAGCCATTGTGGAGGTCTTCTAACCACGGTTCCAATCTCCCGCGAGGGACTTGGCCGGTGAAGGACCAAAGCAATTCCTATAGGATTCGTGGGTGGGTGATGGGTCCTAAACCCCCTGCAAGACACTCCTACTAAGGTAACCAAGGGCTGTAGGAATTGCCACAGTAAAATTCCTAGATGGGCCAGACAAAATCGAAGACCATGGACCACGAGAAAGGGAGCAAATTGCCAGACATACCACCAGGAAGTCCATTAGCAATAATGATTAGAAATTGGAACAACAAGGGCCCCATAAAAGGAAAAAGTAAATTAAAATTGATCCAGTATTGTATGGTAGAATGGCCAAAGGAGCCTATAAGACCACATGTCCTTTGGCCTGTTTTCGGTTCTTTTGAAGACTGGATTTGCCAGGCCTTAAATATGCATGTTAATTCAAAGGAACCTTTTAGTCAGGAGGAAAGTGATTATGCAGGATTATGGATCAGGACTTCACGTCCTTTTCCAGCCTCAATACTTACACTAAAAGCAGAAGAAGAAAAACAGGAAAGAGAAAAAGATGATAAATGGGAGCCATTAGATAACCTACCACCTCCATATCTTAACAATCCACCCCCAGCGGCAGCTCCCCCTCCGGTGGCCGTGGTATCTCCACCAGTACCACCGTTGCCCCTGCCTCCACCACCAACAGCACCCGAATTAGATCGACCCCCGGCTGCACATATGAGAAGTAGGACTGCCGTATCTGAGGGAGCTTCTCTATATCCCTTACGAGAGGTACCCCTCGGAGGCAATCAGGGAGGCATCGGGATTGTGGCAGTCCCATTAAATACTACAGATGAAAGAAATGGGGACCCTGTTAGGTGATCCCTTCGGAGTAGCTGAAAAACTGGACCAGTTCCTAGGCCCCAACACTTATACTTGGGAAGAAATACAGTCCGTTTTAGGGATCTTATTTACTGCTGAGGAGAAGGGAACGATTAGGCAAGCTGGAATGAGAATTTGGGAAAGACAGAATCAGGCAGGACCCCCGGGAGACCACAAATGGCCAAATGTGGATCCCCACTGGGATCATCAACAACGCCAAGGAAGACAGAATATGAGGGACTTGAGAACATTAATCATACAGGGAATAAGGGAAGCGGTTCCCCGAGGGCAAAACATTAATAAAGCATTTAATGAACAACAAGGGAGAGATGAATCTCCAACAGAATGGTTGGAGAGATTAAGGAAAAGCCTACAAATGTATTCTGGAATTGATCCGAGTACAGTGGCCGGAACCACACTCCTTAGATCACAATTTGTGGCTAGATCCTGGGGGGACATAAGAAGGAAATTAGAAAAGTTGGAAGACTGGCAAGAGAGAGGATTAGAAAAGTTACTTAGGGAAGCACAGAAAGTATATGTTAGGAGAGATGAGGAAAAACAAAAAGCAAGAGCCAAAATCTTTGTAGCAGCAGTAAGAGAAAGCCAGAGAAATAAGACCCCGTCTGGAGAGAGAAGGGAAAAGGGAATAGAGAAAACACCCAGGGGACAATCTTATCGAGAAAGATCCACAATTCCTGTCTGTTACTATTGCAATAAGAAGGGACATGTTCGGAAGAACTGTCGCAAGCGGGAACAGGATGAGAAAGTATTCAAAGAAGAACAGAGGTGTCAGGGGCTATATCTTCTGGGGACTTCAACATCAACAGAGCCCTTGATAAAATTATTAATCGGTCCCCATAAGGAGGAAGTTTTATTCTTAGTGGACACAGGGGCTGAAAAATCCACTATTAGAAAACTTCCAAAAGGAATAGAAAAAGGGAAGAGTTATATGTCAGTAGTAGGGGCAAGAGGAGAAGCTTTTCAAGTACCTGTCTTGAAAGATGTAGAAGTAGAAACAGAGAAAAAAAATTGTCTTAATGGTTTACTTTTGCTCCCTGAAGCGGAGTACAACTTACTAGGAAGGGATCTGATTTTGAAACTAAACTTGAGGATGCAGAGTCAAGGGGACAAACTGCAGATTAAATTTCACACTTTAACACAAGAGGATGAAGAAGCCATTAACCCTTCAGTATGGTATAAGGAGGGGGAAACTGGAAAGATAGAAATGGGCCCCATAAAAGTGCAAATAATAGATCCGCATTGTCCCATTAGAGTCAAACAATACCCTATACCAATGGAGGGGCGAAAGGGATTAAAACTTGTACTTGACAGACTTCTGGAAAAAGGAACTTTAGAACCACGTATGTCACCTCATAATCCACCCATCCTCCCTGTAAAGAAATCTGATGGGTCATACAGGATGGTACAGCACCTGAGAGCTGTCAATCAGCAAACAATCACTAAACTCCCTGTAGTGGCAAATCCTTATACTTTACTGAGCCATCTATCCCCCAAACATACTTGGTAGAGCGTAATAGATTTGAAAGATGCCTTTTGGGCCTGCCCCCTGGGTGAGAGATCCAGAGATTATTTTGCCTTTGAGTGGGAGGACCCTGAAACGGGATGAAAACAACAATTAAGATGGACTGTACTACCAAAGGCGTTTACAGAATCACCAAATTTATTTGGACAAACTTTAGAGAAAATCTTACAAGATTTTACATTACCCAGGGAGGTAAAATTATTGCACTATGTGGACGATCTATTAGTAGCAGGAGAAACTGAAGAAGGAACCCGAGAAACTACTATTAAGTTGTTAGATTTTCTAGGAGAAAAGGGATTAAAGGTGTCTCGATCAAAATTACAGGTTGTAAAACAGGAAGTGAAATATTTAGGGCATTGGCTGAGTAAGGGAAGAAAGAAGTTGGATCCTGACAGGGTATCTGGGATCCTAGCCTTAAGACCCCCCACGAACTAAAAAGGGAATTTGGCAGATATTGTAGACCATGGCTTGAAAGCTACAGCGAAAAGGTTAAATTCTTATATGAGAAATTAAGAACCAACTTCAGTGATTCACAGAAGATGATCGGAAATTTGAGGAAATAAAAAGGGCATTAATGCAAGTGCCTGTATTGAGCCTCCAAGATCTGGGAAAACCTTTTTATTTTTTTTGTGAATACATCAAACCAGACAGCATATGGAGTCCTTACTCAAGACTGGGCAGGAATTAAGAAACCCGCGGGGTATTGTTCTAAGTTACTTGATCCGGTAAGTAGAGGATGGCCTGCTTGTCTCCAAGCTTTGGTCGCTACAGCATTACTAATAGAGGAAGTTAGGAAGATTACCTTTAGTGCTCCTTTAAAGGTGTATACTCCACACAATGTCAGAAGTGTTTTGCAACAGAAAGCGGAAAAATGGTTAACAGATAGCCGGATCCTAAAGTAGGAAGCAATACTAATTGACTCCCCTGACTCAGAACTGAGGGTAACCTCTGCTCAGAGTCCAGCACAGTTTTTGTTTGGAGAACCATCGGAGAAATGACAACACAACTGTTTAGAGGTAATTGAGACCCAGACGAAGGTAAGGCCAGATTTAAGGGATACTGAATTGGAGAAAGGAGAAGCACTGTTTACAGATGGCTCCTCCCGGGTATGGAAGGGAAAATAAAATCAGGCTATGCAAGAATTAATAAGGACCTAGAACCTGTGGAATCAGGACCTTTGAGTCCATCATGGTCAGCTCAGGCTTGTGAGCTGTATGCCCTGTGTAGGGCCCTGGTATTGTTAAAAAAGGGGAAAAGCGGGACTATATTTACAGATTCTAAATATGCATATAGGGTGGTCCACGCTGTTGGAAAAATTTGGGAAGAAAGAGGTTTAATTAATACTCAAGGGAGGAATTTTATACATCAGGAATTAATAGTAAGAATTTTAAGGGCATTAAGAGAACCAAGGGAGATAGCAGTGGTACGTGTGAGAGGACACCAAAAGGGATTAGATTACCAAACCAGAGGAAATAATTTAGCAGATCAAGAAGCCCAGGAAGCAGCCTTGAGGACTCAGGACGTAGCACAGGAGGAAGAAAGACGAGAGGAAGAAGAAAAGAAGTTTACCCCTGAGGAACAAACAAAATTGGAGAGAATAGGAGCTAAGTTAGAACAAGGAAAATGGACCCTGCCCGATGGGCGAGAGATGTTGCCAAAAGCCTATGCTAGGCAAATATTGGAACATTTGCATGCACAACACATTGGGGTACAAAGGCGTTAAGTGATCGTTTCCTTAAACAATTTGGCTGCATTGGGATTTTTGAAATAGCAAAGCAAATCACACAGGGTTGCTTAACTTGTCGGAAGATAAATAAGACAGTGTTTCGACAAGTAGCCATGGGGGGAGAAAACCAGCTTGCAGACCTTTTGAGAAAGTACAAGTTGATTTCACTGAATTACCAAAGGTAGGGAGGATAAAATATTTCTTGGTAACAGTAGATCATTTAACACAATGCGTAGAAGCTTATCCTGTAGCACGAGCTACGGCACAAACAGTGGTAAATATTTTATTAGAGCATTTGATACCTAGATATGGGATAATCCAGTACGTTGATTCAGATCAGGGCACACACTTTACTCCCAAGATAATTAAATTACTATGTCAATCATTAGGTATTCAGTGGGAATACCACATTCCGTGGCACCCACAAAGCTCGGGGAAAGTAGAAAGAATGAATCAAACAATAAAACAACAATTAGCTAAGTTAATGATCGAGACACAAATGCCCTGGACAAAATGTTTACCATTGGCACTTTTAAACGTAAGAACTAAACCACACAGTCAGACTGGATTATCGCCATATGAAATGTTATATGGCATGCCATATTCTCAAGGGATGCCTCTAGGGAACAGTGTAGTTGAGGATCATAGTATCCAAAAATATATCATTACCATCGGAAAGAGATTAAAAGAGCTGAGAGAAATTGGGATGATGGCTCAAACACCACCTTTAGGTTTTGCAATGCATCCGTTGAAAGCGGGAGATGAGGTGTTGATAAAAACATGGGAAGAAGAAAACCTATCTCCCCTCTGGTGATTTGAAGAATCAGTCAGCAATATGCAGGCGGGCAGAGGTTATCTTTATTCGGCAGCGCTGGGTGCATGGGGGATCGCTCCACCAAAGTCATGCACACCGAGGGGGCTTTTCAGTCCCCCCTTTATACAAGCTACTCAGACGTCTTCATTAGTTTTCCAAGAAATTGTTTATATATTCATTACAATTCTGAGAATCCATTTACATATCTCGTGCCTGCGCAGTGTCCTTGAGGAGTTGTCTCTACGCAGACTCTATTCCTTAGCGGCCATGTTTAAAGTCTCCATCTTCGCCACATCGCATGTACAACAGGAATCGAAGACAAAATGTCTCTTCTGAAGATAATCAACCCAAGCACTTAGCAGTCTGTGCATCCGTCATGTGGCAATAAGGGTCCTTGGACATTTCCCGACTTTCAACTAAACATCGGTGTGTCATCCTTTAGATAAGTGGTACAGCATTCACTATTCACTGGGAAGGACCTTTTCTTGTTTTATTAACTACAGAAACAGCTGTAAGAACTGCTGAGAAAGGATGGCCACATGTTTCGCGAGTAAAAGGTCTGGTGAAGGAGTGGAAAATAACATCGGAACCAGGAAGAACTAAACTAACCATCAGAAGAACTTGACGAAGCCTTCATCAAAGAGCATAAGCTAAGTTGCTGTGGGAATTTCATTGTAATTACTCCTGTAGAATTAAGCAGTAACCGGGAACAGTTAAGAGCCAGTAATGTATTAATGTATAGGAGGATTGACAAAAAGTCGTACCCTCTCAAGCCCCTGGAGAGGAGCCGGTACTAGTGCCTGTCCGTCATGTAAACAGTGTTGTTTATTTTTAAGGGCTAAGTGTTCCAAATGTTTTAAGTATATTACTTCCCCAGGAAGAGGACAGGAACACTATCTAAATAACAGCTTAGAGTTTCGGTGTATTCGGTACAAAGCCACCCCCCCCTTCCATAACCTACCCTGGGTAAGGTTTTATTGTTGTTGATTTAATCAAGAAGTGTTTTTAGGAAATAAGAGGCAGTAATAAGCTATCCACAATATATACCAAAATTTTTGGGACGCAGCATACAAATTATCTCATCTGGCTGTTTAAAAGAGGCGATCCCTTAAGATTAATGAAGAGGGCAAGACCGCATAGGGAACTGGTGCTGCGGCTTGGAAGGTCTGCCAAGGGCTGCAACCCCTTCGGGCTGTGACCATCGATCGCTATAGCCCTTACCGGACCTCTTCTAGTCCTGCTTGGGGTGAGTTCCTTAACCCAGGCTACGACCAACAACTGCAATCAATGTATAGTAACTACTAGAAGGGGACGGGTAAGTTCCCAAACCTTGGTGTCTCATACGGTCTATGACTGTAACGACCAGAAAATAGGAAACTGCATTCATAACCAAACCCAGTATGCTCTGTGCAGAAAAGGTAACAGGACCGTCTGCTATGATCCAAAAGAACTCCCTTCTCAGTATCGGGTGGAAATTAAGACAAATTCGGAAGTAGGTAGATTAATTGGAACAAGTCGGGTTATAACCAATTTGAACACGTCAGTATCAGTAATCTTTGATGCGTGTGATATTATAGATGATGATCCAGACACTAATTGTGGGAGTTTGGAGTGGAGACGGTACTATAGTAATCAACCAAAATACATCTGCCCCGGCGGACATCAATGTCAAATAAACCCTGATTATGTACCTAGTCAAACCGCGAGGTATCAATCGGCACACCTATGCCGAAGAAGGGGATGGTCCTGTGTATGCTGGGATACTGCAGGCTGGGGGTATGATAATCCACGTGGAAGTTTACAAGCTTCAATCACAAGGGTACAAACAGACAGTAACTGTACAACCCGTACCTGCAATCTAGTAAATTTAACCTTATAAATTTAGAGATTTGGAAACAGAAGAAAGTAACCAAAATTGGACTTAAGATATATGGACCTGGAAAAGGCCCGGGTGTAGTTATTAATATGAAAATCAAAGAAAGGATAAAAGAGTCAGTGCAACATAGACTGTTATTCAACTCATTTTATCATGAAATAGAAACAGGAGTAAAATATGAAATTCCCACAGTTGCTAAAAATCTATTTATAAATCTTGCTGAAAACATTGCTAAGTCATTGAATATAACTAATTGTTATGTTTGTGGTGGAACAAATCAAGGTGAACGATGGCCATGGGAGGCTATGGAGAGCAACATCAGCAATCCCCAAGCATGGGAAGCAATGAAAAAGGGTAATAGAAAACAACAATGGGTACTCCAAACGAGTATAGTTGGAAGACGTTGTTGGCAAAATCTAAAAAACCAAACGAAGACAAGTAGGTAACCTGGAGTGTGAAGGAGGTTACCTATGGAATGAAACTCAGAATAGCTGGGATAAATGGGGAAACCCACGGGAAATGAATCATCAATGTAAGAACTGGACCAATGGAACAAACACACCCAACGGTTGGCCAGCTCCTGAAGGACGTTACTGGATTTATGGCAAACTAGCCTATGCATATTTACCAAAGAACTGGACAGGATCCTGTGTATTAGGAACTATAAGACCCAGGTTTTTTCCTGTTACCCAGAGTTCAGGGAGAGCGATTAGGGGTCCCAGTATACGCTGAAGCTGATGAGCTAAGGAAAAGGCGCCATAAACGAAGCTTACAAATGGAAATTGGAAATATAATGAGTGGCCTCCTGAAAGAATCATTGCCTATTATGATCCAGCTACGTGGGCAGAAGATGGATCCTGGGGTTATAGGACCCCAATATATATGCTTAATAGAGTAATTAGGCTACAAGCTGTAGTAGAAATAGTTGTAAATAAAACCGGAGATGCACTTGGATTAATTGCAAAACAAAATACCAAGATGAGAACCGCTTTGTATCAAAATCACTTAGCTCTGGATTGTTTGTTAGCACAAGAAGGAGGAGTCTGCGGAAAATTTAACCTTAGTAATTGTTGTTTAGAGATTGATGATGAAGGAAAAGCCGTAAATCAGCTGATAAAAGAAATGAAGAAAATTCCACATGTCCCAGTTCAAACTTGGAATGTAATCAATCTAGAAGGATTGGGGGGGGGGGAAATTTATAGGCGGTGGTTGGCTTACTAAAATTGGGATCACTGTATTGGGGATATGTGGAGGATTGCTAATCATTCCATGTTTAACACCTTCTTTTACCAAATTAATACACTCGGTTATACAAGGGATACAAATATCAGCGGTACCTGTTCACCCAGAACCAGGGAAAGAGAAAACCCATTCCCTGATGATAATAAAACCAAAAAAAGATCCAAAATTGATACCAATTCGACAAGTGTTGACTCGACTGGAAACAAAAACACAAATCAATACCATAAAAAAGAAGATGGGGGATGGTGAAATGTGTTCATTTGCTTCGTGTCGATATAGAACAATGCTAGGACCGCAGGATGAAATGTAACCTTCTGTCTGACAGACCCTTGTATAACCACACGCTTAAGAAAAACAGAGTGATCAATGTCTATAGTTCCTGTATCTTGCAAAGAACATCTGGCTACATACCTCATTTCTGTATCTTAAAAAGGACATCTGGTTACACACCCTGATATGCAGGCTGAGCTGCTAACAGCAGAGTGTTAAGTAAGAGAAGTTTACAGGGCGCATGCGTAAAATCTAGGGTCATCCTAAGGGTGAGCCGAGGAAGACTGCTGACTCCATCCACCGACCGCCAGACAGGGGTTAAGAAGACCCTCGGAGATAGAAAGAGCACGCGCCACGAAGTACACGCCTGTTCCAAGGACCCATTGACATAAACCGACCCTTTCTTAGAAATAGCTACGAATATGTCTTAGTTTAGGAAATATAAACCAAAAATAAACTTTGTACAGCGCGCGTCTTGGAGGAGCGGAGGCTCCCCGCGCACCCAGCGCTCTTTGCTTGCCTCTATTTGCTTAATAAATTGCAAACTTTGATTGCAATCCTATTTTGGGACTAAGTTCTTTATCACAACGACATAAACACAGTTCCCATTTAAGTGATTAAAAACTGATAGAAACCGTTTATCAAGAAACCAGTTTTACAGTACCTTGTTCTTTTCACTCCCGGTTGTTGCTGCAGGTCTAGAAAACAGAAATATAGTTCAGTACTGAAATGCTTACATTGATTAATGAATAACACTACAGTTGCTTTGAAAACTTCACTGCAGAAATGAATTAAACTAAAATCTAGTAAAACAACTTTGTTAGATGTAGTTGAAGACTGAAACAGTTACTGTCTACCATTATGTCTATTGGAAGGCTATTTTTTCTGCAAGATATTAAGCAAGTAGTTGAAATAACTATTCTCTCAGCTTCGCACAAAGTGACAGAAATCTTACAGCTACAGACATGTAGCTCTACGCTTACGTGCATTCCCTGTTTAATACCAGGGGTTTAGCTCTCTTCAGTACTGAGAATCCTTCTCCTACAGGTCAAAGAACTGTAATTTTGGATTCTCTGGTGTCCTGCGTCTGGCTGGGATGCAGTTTATTTTCTTCACAGCAGCCCACACAGCGCTGTGTGTTAGATTTCTGACCAAAACAGCGGTGATAACACACCAGATTTTTAGCTAGTGCTGAACAGTGTCAACAACTTCTCTTTCTCACTTTGCCACAACCCACACAGGTAAGTTCAGGGTGGGCAAGAAGTCAGGAGGGTCCGCAGCTGCAAGAGAAAAGGTGGAGCGGGGAGCAGGGCAAAAAATCCTGAGGTACCTGCAGTGAAAGAGGAATTTTGCTTTCCTGTAAGTCTCTCCTCGCCCTTTTTAAACACATGTAATACTTCTATGCCTGTGCACACACTCATGTAATTAATCAGAATTTGTGCACGTGACCTCGTTGTTGACTTGGCCAGCATGTTCAAGGCACTCTAAACAAAAGTGAAGTGTTTGTCAACACAAAGCGCATCAGGTAGTGTGGTCACACGAAAGAATAAGAATCTTCATATGCATCAGATTTGCCAAAAAACCCCAAATACAACAAAAACCCCAAACTTGCCTCCAGCTCTCAGGTCAGTTTTTATCAGTAAGTTTTATTTTCAACATTCCTTATATGCATACCTTCCTTCATCCTCAGATGTTTCACTGGAAGTGCTCTCATCCGGTACTTGACCATGATTGCCACTGGAAGAGCTCATCTGCTGATGAGCCTTCTGCTTTGAAGGCTGTCTTTTACTTTCCTTTGCACCTTTGGCATTCAGGGCAACTTTAGTGCATTACACGGAAAGAAAGAAAAAAATCACCGAGTGAGTAGGTTTGCAAAAAGTATTTCTGTGAAACAGACATACTTAAGATGATGTCCAGAAACAACTGAGACGACAAATATCTATGATAAAACCACAGACTTGACTGCAAAGATCATGGAAGATGCCCAAGTGCTTAAAAAACCTGCCCCTAGGAGTGAGGGGGACACACGGAATCTGAGCTAGATCCAGGTTAAGCTGGACTATATCCAAATAGCCACGGTACAGAAAGCATCTAGAGCAGAGATTCCTTGAAGGACAGACAGGAAAAAACTCCTGCTTAGGTTTACATAAAAATATGTGTGCCTTCTTTAGACTTTTGAGACTGGTTTGGTAATATCATCTTCTCCTGACAAAGGGCATATTAACTTAATGAAAACACCAACTGCACGGAGATCACTAAAATCACCTAGAAAAGGGAGTAGTAGCAAACCCCAAGTTCCTACTTTTCTTTTCTAGGTGGCCGTTTCCTACAAAAGTAACTGCTTTTTCCAGTCTGCTTTTCTTCCTGGTTTTGAAGATGCATTTTGCCTCAGTATTAACATGTAAATCACAGGAATTTGGGTGGGGTTTGTTTTCTTTTTTTGTCTCCTTTTCTTTTTTTAGAGCAGGCAATAAAATTGAACCTCCATCGTGAGCTTCGTGTTTTCTAAAAAGAAATTTTCTTCACTTTTTGAGAAGCAGTGGACTACTCACTATGGCTTTCACCCCTGGGGAAACTACTTCAACTACTACAGTATTAGAAAACCTAAGACACTTACATAGCACTACAAATAAGAATAAGAGATTATTTCCTTAGCTTACCCTTTCATTGGCATTTTAATCAATTTTGAGCTCTCCCCAGATGAAAAACTCTTTTTGTTTTTTTCTTCTATAGTGTTTTCATTCTCCATTTTCAAACAGGCGTTCTTCCTTAGAGTAATCTTTTGCTTCATTCGCCAATTAGTCATGTTGCCTGGTGGTGTATTTAATTTATCCAGACATTCCTGTTTTGCCACCGCCTGTGCTCTTGAACATCTTTCTTTGCTTTTTTCTTCTCAACCTATAAAAACAAAGTTAAGCTTCATGTATTTCTTAGTATTTCTAGAAGACAGAAACACCACATCCAAGATGGATTGATTCAGGGTTTACCTTTGAAATAATACAAAATGAAATCTTTTTTTTAATCCATAGAGAAGCATTTTCACAAAATTACACTACAAAGTGTATAATGTCATTGAGAGTTCTTCAAATTCACTCATCATGAAAGACATAACAAAAATACAGCCCTTAGAAAGGAAACAATAGTGTATCTTAAAACATGAACAACAAAAAAGTGAAAGCATTACAGATGGACAGTTAGAAGGACTGCAGCGTTAGTTGTAACACCACCAGAAAAAAATCAAGTGGAACTGTGCTGGGCTACTGCTCCCTGAACAAGGGGAGGAAAGAAAAAAAAAGATCCCAAACCCACAAACACAAATGGTTTCACAGGAGAGAGGAACTTTCACAAAAGACAATGAAGACACACCATGCAGATAGCACAGCACATGAATTAATAGTCAAGACCCTGTTCAGAAGCTATTTTCATTCTTTGATTCAGAATCAGAACCGACATATTTATATGGATTTCTTTTTATGGCAATGAAGTGATAACTACTTGCACTGGAACCAAGTGCCACCTGCTGTTAAACTGGAACAATAATGCATTCCGGTTTCCAAAAATGGGGAAAAAGACAACTCTCCACTGCCCTCTTTATTCACCAGTCACCTATTTCCATTAGAACAAACCCCAGTTTGTAGGAAGCATCTTCCCGTCGTGACAAATAGCTGAAGTGAACAGGACCATTGATCCGGAGCGAGATTAAAGAATAAAGGAGTAGCAGGTGAACTACCTCTTTTGGCAGCTGTACCTTCTCTTTCTCCAAAGCCAGGACTACTACTTGCAGCATTCCTACCTTACCCTTAAATCTTCCCCTATCTTGTTTTAGTTCTTCATCAAGATTCCTTTTCAGCATGGCACATGACTGCTGAGCATTTGCAAAAAGACTTTCCATTTCTGTTTCTCCTATTTTGTTGTCGATAAAGCAGTCCCTGGGAAAACCATCACTAAATCCAGAGTCTTTTCCAGGTTCCCTCTCCGTTACAAAAAGTGCATTTTCATCACGTGTAGAAACTGGTCTTATTTTAGGGATCATATTAGAAACGTCATCCAAAAGACTTGGGTTTTAAGCTGTATCTCAGGAAGTATTCACAACCTCCCACTGCATTTCTGCTGCTTCCATCTTCATTCTCCTCCATTTCCATAAGATGCTTTTTTTTTCTCTCTCTCCATTTGCTAGAGGCACCTTTGTAGCATCGATATTATTTGTGCAATCTTCTTCATCCGTACTCCAGGTATCTTCCGTGTTTGCATTTCAGTTATCTTGATCAGAAAGGACACCAAGACTCGGATTACAGTTTCCATTTTGGGTACTCACCCACCTAGCATAAGTTTAATATCTCCAAATTCACCTTTACTTTCTAAGTTGTTACTTGACTCTGTTGCATGAGATGAAACAACATGAGAACTCTTCAATTCATCGCTGAAGCCATCTTCTGACACTTCTTCCACAAGGGAAGTAGTTTTCCCAGCTTCTTTAATTTCACCAAACAGCTGCTTTAGTTCTGCTGTAACGTTTTGAAAACTTGTTTTCAATTCCCTTTTCGCATTTTCAACCCACATTCTTGCATACCTTTCTTCCCAAGGTTTTGAACGTAACTGCTTGTCAGCACTGTGCAATTCCTCATTTTCCAATGTAAAATTTCTGCCTTATCAGTGGGATTTTCACGTGCTGTTTTTTTCTATCAAGTTGGTAGTTTCTAAAATATATTCATCCTTAAGTAAACAGCCACAGACAGAAAGATTATCAAGAAAAAACAATACAGTTAATCGATGCAACTCCTGTTGCAAACTCATCCTATAATAGAAATAAGGCATTTTGAAAGCCATTTTTATAATAAAAATCAAGGGATACTAAATGAAAGGTTCACTGCGTCACCATCTTCTTAACAAGAGAAGGACTCGGAAACAACAGTTTCTTGGGTTAGATTTGCCTAGGCATTAGCGCTGCTTTTACCTTTTCGCCTGCTTGCTTTCTGTAACCGCCGGCATTTGTCACAGAGCATGTTTATTTTTCACGCTTTATTGCTTTAATACCATTTTTCATTAAACTGCCAACATTTTTCTCACCCACCCTCCTCCCTCCATCACACTCTACTGTCTGGCATTGCACAGTCCCCGGCCACCTAAGCTAACCCAACGGGAATGAACATGACAAGCTTTTTACCGTTCACCACACAGAGAACTGGCTAAGGGAGGATTATTTCTTCACCCAAGCTTCAGAAACAATAAATTCCATTCCAAGGTGCAAAGGAAAGGATTTATTAGGGAAACCTGCCTGCTCCTGCCCTCACCCCAGAAATCAGGAACCCAAGCTTGCAGGAAAACCGCACCATGCCTTAACCCTACCCAGCCCCCTCAAGCCCCTGTCCCCACGCTGTTTCTCAACAGCTCCGACTGCTTCTGCCCCGTGTCACAGTCCTGCCCACACGCCTCCTCGGCTCGTGGTGCCTTCTGAACAGGGCCTGCAGCCCTGGTGTCCCAGCGGGCTGAGACCCTCACGCTCCTCGCGCTCCCCTCTTGTCAGCCAGGCCCTGTTCTCCCGCGGCAAAGACCCCTCCGCTCACAAGAGGGAAGGAGCACCTCAGCCAGACACCACCTGTCTCACCCTCCCCCTTCCCAAGCTCACTGGCCAACTACTACCGCCTTGCAACAGCCTTAAGTCCTGCGCTTTGCCTGCTAGAATTAGGCACGTCCCTCTCTCGCGATGCCCGGCTGTGGGGTGGAAATCATTTGCTACGCTGTCCCTTCGGGTGTTCCAGAGGACGCCAGACCCCGCTGCGCAGCCCTGCCCCGCACGCCCGCCACAAGCAGGACGCCTGCCTTATTCCCCTCTAGGATACCCTCTGAGAAACCCTTTTCAAACACTTCACGTGGCCAAACAAGAGCGTATTTTGCAGAGGCTGGCGCAGCATCAGAAAGGTCACCACATTTCAAGGCGTTCTCTTTGATCTGTGTCTTACAAAGAGGAAGACCGGCATGTTTAATCAATCAGATCAGCGTATTATAGACAAATCTCCCTCTTCACTTGAACGTGCGTTTTGCACAGGCAAAAAAAACCCCATTTGCCCGCACTGTTTCTCAGCAGTGCACAAGAGGAAAAACACCGCTCAAAATTTAAGCAAACCAACTGAAACCAAATCAGTGTAACAGCAAGCATCCGGCATAGTGACAAGGATTTTACGCCACCATAAGAAGACTGTATCCAACTTTACTTCAGACTGTGATACAGCCTTCACCTACAGGACTCTCCCTTCAGCATTATTCACTGACTGGTAAGTTTTCTTTACCTTCGTGTATAGTACAACTTACTGAATCAGACTGTAATCCAAAATACTTGGGTTTACATACCCACACCCCATAATATTCAATGGCGTCCTTCACGTCTTCTTTCTCAGCTGATGATGACGTATGAAAGGTAGATCTCACGTGCAGTGAAAAACCACACATTTTTATAACCAGCATGACTTAATACTACTTATTTACACCTAGAGTGCATCTTGAATCATCCTACTTGTGACAAAAATCTTAACACAAAATAAAACATCCCCTCAAATTTGTGCACTCCTAGAGAGAAAATTGTAGGACAAGGCCTCAAGGACAAGAGTCCAAGTACTGATAGCCTGATGAATAGAGACTTGTTAGAACTTGTAGGGCACAAGCCCTGGGAGCAAAGGAACAAGCTAACTGCAGGCCCCTGAGCCGTCACAGTTGAGGAGGCAACCAGACGGACAGAGAAACAAGTAGCCAGATAAGGGAACGGATGGCGCCGATATGTAATTAAGAAAGCCGCGTAGAAAGAAACTCCCTAACCTTGGAATAAAAATTATTGCTAGGTCAAGATAAACTAGTAAGTATCTATTGTTCTAACGGTGCGCCTTAAATATTAACCAATCAGTGTTTTTTACGCTTAAGATTTAACCAATCAGTGTGTAATATGTAGAAGGTAGAAACATATATAATTGTAAGAAAATCACTAATAAATGGACACTTGCTTGCATCAAGCTGCGTCCCGTCTCTTCATTCGCCGCAGTGCAGCCCATCTGTGGCTGCACAGAGCACAGGGCACGCTGGCCAAGTGCCAATCTCCCTGTAACGTCCCTGCTTACCTGGGGGGCTTGTGGGTGCATATTTAACACACCCCAACACCCCACCCCACCACACCCCACTAATCTAGCCTAAATGCTTAAGGCAGCATCAGCCTCCTCTTTCTAGCCCAAAATTTAGGTATCGGAGCACTGTGGAGCCTCTTTGCAGCCAGCAAAAGGAACAGGCACTTGGAGAAGAGTATTATTCTCGTCCCAAGAGGACTCCGACAGCAACAGCGCTTTGAAAAGGCTTAGTTTCTCTCCCATTTATAAGAATGTAGCCAGTTTCAGACACACGCACTAGGATCCGCGAATACCCCCTTCCGAGCTAAGCTCTTTCAGGTAGCACACGCAATTTATCCCACCCAACCTCAGCCAACTTCTCCTTCTCTCCCGCTCAGAGCTGCTCTTGCAGGCACCCTCGCTCGCTTCTGCCTCGGGCTGCCGCCGCCGCAGTGCTGGCAGACCGCAAGGAAAGCGGGCGGGGGAAACGAGGGAAGAGCGAGCGCCTCTAGTAAAGAGCGGCCCAGCCGGGGAACCGGGGAAGACGAGCAAACTGATGGATGATACAGGGCAAAGAAACTCGGCAGCTCCTCCAGGACTCCCAGGCAGAAGGGAAATAAACCAGCACCATTAATTCAGTCGAGGAGTTGCTAACAAGCTACCGCCAAGGTTTTCCACTCTGGCGAGAGAATAGTCCATAGCGAGTGGAAAGGTAAGCAACGTTATTGCAAACAGAAATGTGATTATACTTGTAATGTAGCATTTTCCAGCAGGAGGCTTCTGGGACCCGCTGTTTCCCTCCAGCTCATTCTTTGCTAAAGTACGGAAATAAATATATTCCAACTAAAGACAAGTCAGGGACAACCTAGCAACTGGTTTCCATTTGGGTGGCTTCTGAGGGTATCTAACGACTTTCAAACGGCCATAGAACACTCCTAAAGGAGTTCCTGTGGCTTCGGTGAAGCAGAGCCAGGACCTCGAGCACTGAAGAACAACTAGCCTGAAGGACTACAGCAAAACTCCTTGCCGAGCCCACGTGGGAAGCAGGAGCCGAGAGATCCCTACCTGAAGCGGAGGCCCAAGTTGAGCTCCGGAGCAATGGGTTTGTCGGTGACAATCGTTGTGCCCGTGCCGACAGCCTGGACGGGGATGACGCAGGTGTGGCTGTTCTCTATGGACACCTTCACCTCATCCTCAAATCTCTCGGTGTCGTCCAAGTTTGCTATGATGGCCACAGACACCTCGCTCTCGGGGGGGATCACTCCTTTACTGGGTTCAATCCTCCAGCGCGAGCGTTTGCCAGCCTGTAAGATGAGCCAAACAGTAACTTAGGATGGAAACCATGGACCCTGGTCTCCTGCGGGATGCAGAAAAAGGATTAAAGACATGAGGGTAAAAACCACGAAGGCTTCGTTTCCCCAACTCGGAGCTACAGTGCCTGGAAACAGCACCCGTGCAGGAGCTCATACAACCTCTATTTTACCCTCCCTTAACAGACCCAGCTTTGTCCGACCCAAGGGATGCGCTACCCTCAGGAGAATGCTACTGTCCCTCCAGCCTCCCTCTTGGAGGGCACACCCAGGGAAGCCACTTGATATCTCCTGGCTTCCCGACAACGGTGGCCGGCTCTGCCATAAAGGCTCCAGGCCACAGGAAGCCAGGACTGCTCCAGTCCCCCCGCCGCAGCCACACGGCTGGGGGATACTGCTGAGACCCCAAAGAATAACTTTGCAAAAGCGGTTGATAAAACCCCAAAGTCTTCTTTCCCAAGAGTCAGGCTTCTCAACAGCCCCTCAAGGGCTGCAGCCCTCTGTTCCCACGGATCATCACCTGCAGTGAGGTGCCCCAAGGCCCTCTGCTTTGGCAAAGTCAGCTCTAAGTGTTTATAGCAGGGCAGCGAAACAAGAAGCAGAAAGAAAACCACAAGACATGTGCCCTGTGGGCATGGCCTGGGCTTCCCAAGCACTCTTTTCCTCTGGGTCCTCACGGGCCTCCCTCTACGGATGGGGCAACAGAGGTGCCGGACCCCTCCAGCCCACCTAAAGCCACATTCACAAGGTGCAAGCTCGCAGAGGAGAAATGCACGCAGTGCTCCCGGGCCAGCAGGAAATGCACGGGGATGCAGACACGTGGCTTTCAAGTGTCCGTCACAGCATCAGTGCTACATGCACCACAGTTCAGCGCTGTGTTTGGGATGACAGGCACCACTCATCCAAAACTCTACAGTACTGTCGAGAAGAGGGTTACTTTCCTTTCCTTTTTTTTTTTTTTTCCCTTTAAATAGAAACCAACGGTGTGCTCAGAGGCCTGACATGATAAAAGCAAGTGCTCGATCCAGGTGAAGTTAGCTCGAGTTTCCGTCCGGCGGGCTGGCAGCTCTGAGCTCTAACAGGACACCAGCCAGCCCAAGGGAGAAGAGCAGCAGAAAACCAAGCAGCACTTTGAAGCCACAGAAACATTTAAAATAACACTCCAAAATGACCTCTGCTGACAAGGTGAAGGCTAGCTGGAGGCCAGGGAAGCGATAACTTGCTGAGCATTCAGGGTCCCAGCAGCAAGTGTAGATGCCCCAGCTACGCTAACTCCTTAGGCTGGCTGTGCCCTCCACGTAGAGCAGGTCAGGGCTGCATGCCTGCATCCCATAACGGAGCGTGCCAAAGGCATCAAAACGATTCCAGGCACCGGCAACATTTATACACTCAGCTCCATTTAATTTGTCCTCTAGGGCTTCAAAAAAAGAGTCTTGAAAAAGCAAGACGAGACTGGGATGGAGGCAGGTGGCTGCCACGGGGTAAACACTGGGGCCTCGCTGACCACAGAGGATTCCCACCAACCCTCCCCTGTGGTCCCTGCAGCTGGTCGCCGGCCTCGGAGGCATCGGCTGCGCTGCCGCCAGCCAAGGGCTACCCAGCCAGCTCATTCACACCGAGCCAGTGGGCGTTAGGTTTTCACTGACGTTAATGTACAACTTCTCCTCCGATTCACGCTGACACCGAGTAGCTTGCTTGAAAAGGAGACCCGACAGCTCTGCTCCAGAGGTGAATCTGCAAGTCTGCTATCTGACAAAGCTCATTTATCACAGCTTGGCAACGAGCCGGGCAGTAAGTTGTACCCAAGGAACTATTACTGAGGAACAATGACAGGCTGTCTCGATGGAGCCAGACTCGCAGTGTCCCAGCGTGACCCAGCGCAGACCCACCGTGCCCTGCCAGGCCAACAGCCCACTCCGGAGGAGCACGATTTGCATCGCGTCCTCCTCCTTTCCGTTAGCATCTGGTGTGGGTCCCAGGGGCAGCACAGTGCACCACTGAACAGGAGACCTGCCAGGACCAAAAGGCTCTGCCGGACCAGCTCCGCTCAGGTTTTTAGGTCAGCTTCTGCCTACACCGGTCCAGGCTGTGTCCCAGAGACAAGAAATCCCTTGGGAACACGCTAAAAGCATCCATCCCCCTGCTCTGAAGGCCAAAATCTAACTTCTGATAACATCCCTGCTCCTTGCTTAGGCTTGAATGCTCCAGAACACGATGCAATAGCTGCACGTGCTGGGCAGACAAAGACAGCGGCTATTTCTGTCCCTGCAGGAGCCTGCACCACTGGACGCCAGAGTCGGAGCGCCAGGCAAGGGCTGGCATCAACCGCTTCGAGAAGCTCAGCGCTGAGATCGTTAGCTTCTCCTGGGACAGATTTCCTTGGAAATAAGCTGCCAACGTTTGCTTCTAGCGGGCACCAGCGCGCATCAGAGATGGACGGCTGGATGGCTGCCCCAAGGGATGGCCGAGGACCCACCACGCTGCCCTCTGCAAGTTACTTTGAGCCCATTAAGTGAAGCCATCTGGTCATTCCGGCCTTGCACGAGTGAAAGAAGCAGCAGAACTCAACATGAAAAATGCAGCCGTACTTTACCAAGCCATAGCTCTGGCGAGAGAGCGCTCACACCTCGTCAGCCGGATCCACCGCCCCCGGTGGGGGTCACGCACGAAGGGGAAATAACCCCCCACCACATCAGCTGCGCACGGAGCCTTGTCCCAGGGGCTTTAGCTGTCCTAAGGGGCGGGAGCCTGTGCTCTTCATAGCAGAGTGACTCCTCACCCGCACAAACTGCCAGTGGCAGAAAGAGCCCAGAAGCACCCTAAGGCCCACAGGGTGGGGATCAGAGCACAAGGCTGGCCGGATGCTCCCACCAGCCACCAGCCTCCTCCTGGCACCTCGGCACCAGCATCTCCTCGGCAAAAGCAGGGGGACCGCTTTGGTTGAGCCTCTGCCCCAGAGCACCAGCAAGGAGAAGTTTTGTGAAATCGAGGCAGAGCTTCTAAAGCCAGTGGGGAAAAAAAAAAAAAAAAAAAAAGAAAAGAGAAGAAAAGAATTAAAAGTGTGGCACTCACTGCCACCGACAACGGAGCCCAATTTGTCACACTTGCTTCAGCTAACAGCAGCTGCTGAGTGAGCCAACGAAGCTTGTCTCCATTTGTGTCCCCTGGCCATTGCTCAGCCCTCCAGGTCCCATCCGCCCTCCCCGCTGGGCTGGGGAGACCAGTGCCACCACTCTGCACATTGGGGCTCTCCAGACAGGACACGGCCACGGCTTGGCCAGCTGCTGCCAAGCACAGGATTGAACAACCAAAATCCTCCTGCTTTTCCCTCGGGAAGAGAGCTCAGCTGAGTCACTCTGGCCTGTAGCAGCGTAACTGCCTTGAAGACTTCTACCCTTCTTGAACCCCGTTGGCCAGCGGGTGCAGCACAACGCGACAAGTTCCCTTTTCCTAGATGAGCAGAGTAACAATTTCTTCCATTACTGAAACACAGCAATTTTGAAAGACCATGAACCCACAGAAGATACCGGATGCCATAAAATCCAAACTCTTCCCTGAGGCCAGGTTTCAGGCACCTTTTCCAAGGTCTCCTCCAAACCTTTGCTCCCCCTTTTAAGGCCCACGTGCCCTGGACCTAAGCCTGAGTGACACTGGGAGGGACACAGCCTTCTACCTTCCTCGGCTTTTGGTACAACCCCTCACCAGCATGAGACTGGACGCTCCTGGCCACGAGCCATGTTCACGACTGATGCTGTGTGTTTCCAGGCCCTGTCAGCTACAACAAAGGGCTCCGGCAAAACCAAACTGGGTGGAAATGCACAAACTGGTACCGCTGTATAAGCAAAACACAGCCTTTAAAGCCAAACCAAGGGTTTCATTCTAAAGGTGAGCTTTTGGAGCACCATGAGGCTCTGGTGGGACAGCTCAGGAAAGAGTTAAGCCTAACCATCTTCAAAACTTCTGCTCACCTTGGAAGAGGCCACATATGCAGGGCTAGCGCTGCCCATACCCTGGAAAGTTAATTTAACCCTAATTTCTAAACAGCACTGCAGATATCATGAGAAGGGCGCAGCACTGTCTGCCTCTGTCTCACTATGAGCAAACACTGACAGGCTGGCTAATTATTCAGCTGCTTTGGGGGCGGGGGGGGTGGGTGATTTACAGTAGATTTGAAAACCACCCTCTTGCTGATTGAAGTCTGCTCTGACTTCAGCGAGAGTAGCTGGGGAGAACTGCAGACAATGCTGACGTGCTCTTCAAAGCCTTCACTGCCCGCAACCTGCACGGTTTGCTCAGAGAGCAACAGAATCGCCCGTCAGCCAGACCCAGAAACAGAGCCACTAAAGCAGCATCAGCACTGTTTGGAAGTTTATCTCCGTGTTTTGCCGTCCTTCCATATGGCCATTTCATTAATAAAAGCAATGTCATCAAAAGCTTGAGGGAATAAACAATGAAATTAGTAAATGAAACAAATCCTGCACTACAGGCGAGCAGAGAGTATGGGAACTGCGTGTTCTGCCCTTGCTTACACCGCACCTGACCAAGGGCCTTTATACGCTGCCTGAAAAATCCATGGAGTTATCCACAGCGAATCCCAGTGACAAGATAACCAGGTACAGCTTTTTTTTTTAAAAAAAAAAACAAACAAACAAACAACCAAATCCTGGTCTATGCTGCAAGGTCAGCTCCAGTTGAATGTGGCAGCAGCTCATCCCCGGGAACGCAGAGGGGGATCTGCACTGAGCCACCAGGCACCCTCCTGAAGACAACCCAGCTGGCTGTACAAGCACTGCTGGAAACCAGGCAGCAGCGAGCTTCACCTGGAGCACAGGGCTCTGCATCAGGGAGCTCAGGGCTCAGGCTGAAGGAGACAGGACCCCGCATTACGACTGTCATGAGAAGAGGCAACCCCAAGGAAGCTTTTCTGTCTCCTCCTCGTTACAAGGCACTGGGAAACCATTTGCCACCCTGCGGTAGCACATAACAGACCCAGCACGGGGGTTATGCAGGCAGAAGAAAGCTGCCACTGATTAAAAAACCTTACACCCTAGGCCTGTCTTCTCTTTCCTGATCACAGAGACGTGATACGCAGCTGCCTTCTGTGATGCCAAGAGATGTCAACCTTATCAGCCACACAAAAGATCCCCGAGAAGACAGCATGACAAAGAACAAGTAGGAAATGATCTAAGAACGATGCTTTTTCCTTTCTGCAGGGAGAGCAAACACTTCCATCTATCCATAACAAGCCTTTGGCACTTGTCAATATGGCAAAAATCAGGCACTTCGGGAGGCAGGAAAAGAAGATGACAGCGGAGCAAGGAGGAGAAACAGCCACTTTTATCAGCAGGTTACATCAGCCCCCTGCTAAGCTGCAACAGCTCCTTCATGTTGACCCATTGCTCCAGTCTTTTTTTACCCAAGACAGACACAAATCCCCCCCTCGCTGGATCCAGAGGATTCCCTAGCAGGCTGGGCTGCCTGGCAGCTGGGAAAGCAATCTGACAGGGAAAAGCACACCCGACAGACACAGGATTCACTGGGTGAGCACAGGACGACACACTGGTCCCAAGGGTAGCAGATCTGCAGACACCCTGGCAAGCAGGGATAAGCCAACCGAGGACGCAGGTACGCAGTCCCTACACCCCTCTTCCCACCCAAAAAGCCCCATCTCAACGCACAGATTGGGCGGGTTTTTATTTATTTTCTTCTGGTGGCAGAGATGCTCCCTGCTGCTCCCTGCAACTGAGAACAGAACAGACACAACTCACCCAGCAGAGAGGAGAGGGGTACAGGGAAGCTGGTGCCTGCGGGGAACTGCAAGTAATTCCTGAAGTCACTATCCCAAAGTGAAGTTCACCACAAATCATGCTGGCTTGCTCAGGTAATGATCTTGTCTCCCACAAAGCCAGCAGCAAGCTTGCCTTAACAGGAAGAGCAATTATCACTCGAGGGTTAAGAGTACCATCGAGGTGGCAGCACGGCCACCTGCATTACAGCATTTTCCTTTTCTGTTTCAAACAAGACACCAGCCTTTCGTTTGCCCTGTTGCTGCCCCTCAAATTAACCTCATTCAGTTTGTCAAGCTGCCCGTCAGTGCGCATAACATTCCCGATGCAACGCTCCTGCGAAAATTTCAGTCAATAACTCGCTCTTTCAAGTGGAGACCATGATCTCTGAGCCTCACAGCCACCGTTTGCAGATTGGCCAACAAACGGGAGACAGGGAAATCACGGCTCACCCCCCTGCAGCAACCTCCAAGCAGGAACCAAAGCAGCGGCTTTGGCGCTTTACAGGACACAAGGCTTGGGTTCAGGGACACGGGGGAATGAAGGATGCCCGTGTCACCCATCAGCTGGGCTAAGGCACAGCCCAGCCTGCTCCGCTCTCAGATGGACACGTGCGCGCCACCCTGACGCCCGACTGCATCCCAGGCTTTATCTCCACAATTATTCAGTCCCCTCTGCTTCCCGTCAAGGAGCTGCCAGGCAGCGTAAGGCAGCCAAGGGCAAAACCTCAACTGGGGCAGCAAAAGAGCAGCAGAGCAGGCAGCTGCTGAGGGCCAGGGCGCAGCTCGGGCACATCTCGCCCACGCCCGCGCTGCTCCCATCAGGCAGCCTCAGCAGCACCGTGCCCGGAGTCTGCCTGAAGAGCCTTTGGTGAAGCGGCTGATGGAGCAGGTTCCCAGGACCTGCCTCCTGGCACGTCTCCATGAGAGCAGCAGCTGCCCTGAAAAGCAGAGATGCTCACCATGGGGGAACTCGGCCCCGTGGAGTCAGCAGGGGGGATCATCACACACACAGAGTCACAGCGCGGCTGGGGCTGGCGAGACCTCTGGAGATCATCTGGTCCAAGCCACTGCTCAAGCAGAGCCCGTCTTTATTGCAGGCAAAGAAACCGTCCCTGAGCCGCCTCGTGTTACTGCTCTAGTGACCGATCAGCCCCAGGACTGGCAGAGATGGCGGTGAAGCACGACAGGCTTTATTGCCCAGTCCCATGGGTTAGGGCCCTGAGGCAACGGAGGGGCAGATGTACCCTGCAAGCCCCCCGGCTACACCGCGAGCTGCCCGGGGAGGAGGGAGGCATTGCACCGGGGCAGCAGGACCCGAACAGCTCTGCGGGTCACTGCCTGCGACAGGCATGCAAACCCATCATTTCAACACCAGTACCAGCCATCCCTGGTGGCTTGCTCTCGCCACAGGTGGAAAGCGGGTTTTCATGGTGGATTCAAAGAAAGCTGCCCTGGGAACCCCTCCCCCACTTGGAGGTTACCGTTGTCTCCCAAACAGCTGGAAAAGCAGCAAGGAGGAAATTCGCCCCCCTCCTCCTTGGCCCAGGAGGCTGAGCCTGGCCTCTCGCACGCTGCCTGATGCTTTACCCGCAGACCCAACCAAGCCCACAGAGCCAGGCCTGGGTGAACCAGCTCCACAAATCCAACCTGCCTAGCGTGGAGCAGAACAAACCTCCTCCCAACCCTGTTTTTAAGCCCCTCACAGATCCCACCTCCAGTGAGCGGCACATCCCACCCAGCCTCCGCACAGGAGCCCTCCCTGGCTGCACCAGCCCTGCCCCCCCCGCCAGGGCAGCGACCCAACCTCCTCCTGACACGCAGCTTGTCAGCTGCAGCCTCCATCAGTTCAACGGCCTTTCCCTGCGGCTGGCCTCCGGAGATGCTCTGCAACGCGACGGAGCCCACACGCTCTGTAGCTACACAACCCTTACCATTATATTTTTGTGCAACACCACAGCTGGTTGGGCCCCCAGCAGGTGTGAAACTCACCTCACCACAGGCAGGCTGAGGACAAACTTCACACCCCAGACTCTGTCACAAACAGCAGTCTGACACAAAGCAAACGCAGACCTAATGGGGAAAGCGTCGCAAAATCCATGCCCTTCCAGGAGCAAAGGGCCACAGGGCCCTCTTGATCTCAGAGCTCCAAAGACACGACTCTCCGTTAAATACCACCCAGAAAACAGAGGGAAAACTTGTAAAGATGATCCAGACTCATTTCTGCACAAACATCTATGCAAGCTGTCTATTTTACTGAGGGCTGCCCCAGCTAAAACTGCCCCCAGAGCCAGGCTCCTCTCGCTGCGTTGGGACGGAATGCCTTGCTTTCTCTCCGAGACAGCAATATGGGAACGTTGCATGTAAAAATCAGGCCACAGGCTGCTACAGACCAGTCAATTTTCATTGGGAAACAGCCCCACAGATACTTACCATCTCTACACAGAAGGATGCAGGGATGACAGCCTGATTGGAGAGGTGGAGAGTTTTGGACGCATCTTGTAGAACTTCAATACTGCCAAAATTTATCTCACTCAGATGCACGTAGACAACCTGTTCTTCTCCAATGCTCACTAAACAGATATTCTGCTCCAGGAAGCAGGTAGGAAAGAAAAAAGAAAAACAGGGGAAGTTAAAAAATATGTGACAGCTTTAAGTGTCCTCCTGGACGGGGCGATAAGTACGGCTGTTGGAAGTTTTCAGTGTTGCAAGGCTGAAACAGAAGGCCTGGGGCAAGTGCAGGCTCGGGAGTGATCCCATCTGAAAGCCTCAAGCTCCCGTTCTCAGGGGACAGAGAAACCCTGGGTCCCACGCTCTCCTTTCCAGACCTCCTCCACAGTTAGCTCTCCTTTCTCTGCCTTGTGCCTGCTCCCGCTCCTTCTGCCGCTCAGCCTTGCCCCAAACCTCCCTGACCGCTGCTGCTGCACAGCGACACTTGGACAGTTACTTCTCTGACATTCCCAAAAATGCACCTCTGAAAACCAGCACAAGCCAGAAGCGAAGCAGGCTCTTCAGAGCAGAGATCGTGCAAGTTATGGCCTCTGATGTGTGCTTATGTGTATTCCTGGTATGGCATGAATAACAGGCATTAATTATTAATTACATCATTCAAGTGGTGTTTTTTCTCGACAGTCAGACCCAAAAGCTTTCTCCTTGCAGAACTGGCACAGACTACTGTAGGAGGAACACAGATCCCTTTGCTAAACCACCTTCCCACATCATCAAAAACAATGAGAATTTGTCCACTCTTGCGGTGGATTTCACTGGTTCCAAACACCTCAACACTTCAACAGGATCTGAATGCATAGAACTCCCAACACTGACCAGACGCCGTAGGATTCACTGGAGGGCACAGAGTACGATTTAACCGAAAAAGAAACCAGCTTCCACGATGTAAAACCTTTAATGATGTCTGGCTCAAGGAAGTGGTATTGACCGCTGTCAGAATCACCAGCCCAACTCGGCCAGAAGCAGCAGCATCCAGAAATGCTCATCCCTTGACAGGGCACTGCTGCGTGCAACTAAGAGCCAAAAACCTCACCTACCAAGGCTGGGGCCTCCAAAATAAGGAACTGAAGCCATGCACGATGATGCATGTCTGGGCGATGCTGCCCAAAGCTCCCGGGAAGGAGGAGCTGCAGGGAAGAGCTGCGCCTCGCCAGCCAGCTCAGCTCCCCGGTGACAGCGGGACAGCAGCAGCAAAGGCAGGGCAGAGCCCTTTGGGGATGAGCGGAACAACATCTGGAGGATGCCCAGGAGAG
Source organism: Falco biarmicus (assembly GCF_023638135.1). Taxonomy (NCBI): domain Eukaryota; kingdom Metazoa; phylum Chordata; class Aves; order Falconiformes; family Falconidae; genus Falco; species Falco biarmicus. Next base: position 1,438,647 of record NW_026611861.1, on the reverse strand, counting down.
CTGCCTTCTGTCAGCCTGTGTACTAACACCACGCATCCTCACCACCAAGGAGAGGGCTTCAAAAACCCCAACCCCTTCATCTACAGGGTTCTAAAAGGGACAAGGAAAATGCCATTCAACAGCGTTACAGGCAACATGGCACAGGGAAAGGCAGCAACAAGTGATGGCAGCTCTGCCACCAGTAACGCCAGCGCTGGGATTTACCAGCTCCTTCATGCAGATGCCACACGCCAGACTGGAGCTGGCACGCGGTCACCTGCAAACCAAATACCCAACAACAGAGCTGTGGAGGGACTCTGCACAACCTGGATGAAAGATCTGTACCACGTTCCAACTGTAACGGTGGTAAAGACCAGGCATCGACACTGGGCACCCCAGCCTAAGGCAAGAACGAGCTTTGAAGTTCTATTGGAACACGCAGCCATTCCCAAGGTCAGACTTGCAGCCGTACGGGTAGGATCTGCCACCAGTGCAGGACACGTAACAAGACAGCCAGCTCTTCTGCCAGCCCAGAAAGCTTTGGGTGCGTCAGCTACCAGGGAACTACTGGAACTGCACTGCAACCTGAAGACAGACCTATAGAAAATGCAACGCAGCTAGTCCTTTCTTTAGGCACAGCTACGCTTCTCCAGCTGAAATGCTCGCCCTTTGCGCAAAACATTGACACGCTCACGTCCAAATAGAAAAGATTAAGGTAAGGTCAACTTTCAATTTATAAATTGTTAGCCCAAGGGTAAAAGCTTTTCAAGGTACCTGTAGTTCAAAATCCAGCTGACATTTAAACAACTGGTTATTCCAGTGGGGAGAAGCCCTCCTCTTTCGGGGAAGCATGCCTTCTGTTTGCAAGCAACTGTTTTGTCAAACTTGAGACTTCCCTGCAAAGCCTGCATTGCCTGGCCTTGCTGTTGACTGGTTTACATGCACATCCCCAGCAGCCAGGGTTGAGATGATCAGTGGCATCCAGGGGATTTGGCATCATCGTTTCAATTCGGTTTATAAAAAGTTTATATCCCTGCAATTGTTTTCAAAATGTCAGCCTTCCTTTCTGTTACAGAAAGCTTCACGTTCTCGGGAATCCTCTGATATCCCCTTCCGTGCTCAGAGAGAGGACAAGACATTTTAAAACAGCTGCTTCAAAAGTTAGTATCCTTTTAAATTAAAGTTTAATTAACTAAATTTGTTCTCGATTTCAGCCAGTGGAAGCCAGGACACCAGATACAACATTCTCTTGCCTACACTTTGTTGTTGCTGCTGTATATGCCTGAATGCAAATGTCCTGTAGGAGCCTTTAGTCCAGGAATGCTTCGCCTCACCCCTTTTCAAGCTTGGTAGGGAAAAAAAAAAAAAAGAGAAAAAAGCCTGTGCTCCAGATGCAAGCAGTGTGGAGTCTCATGCGTCTTTGGCTGGGGCTTTTGGCAAAGAGATGTGATGGATATTTCTCAGGCGGGATGGACCTGACTTTCAGGAAAGCTTAAATCCAGCTTTACAGAAATCATCATTTCAGCACGGTCTCTTACACCGCTCCTGCTTTTAGCAGCATTCAGCGATGTCCCCGTGAGCTCCTGAACAAGAGTTCTAATGAAGCAGCAGTTGCTGCTCATCTCGTAACGCACAAGAGCGAGAGACCCAGGAATTGCTCTGGGTTTCAGACTGGGCTTGTTATCCCGCCTCACACGTCCGTAATTAAACACCATCTCAGACACTTAGATTTCCACCTAAGAGGACACCACCCTTCTCTAGGCATTAGCTGCTACTTATGCCATGAATCCCTTCTTTCCGTGTCCGCACCAGCCACATATTGTCACGTTCTCCTTTTCCCTGGCAGAACCCCTGTACACTTTATGCCCACCAAGATGAGTCACACAAAGGCACGCATCTCGCCTAGCACTCACCAGCGGGGATCTTTCATTCCCAAACACTGAGACACTAGCCACAGTGTCCTGCCTTCCTATCGCCTGGGCTTCCAGCGTAAACGGCATCTCCACCGAGCTGTGAGGCTGGATAATCCCACACGGCACAGGGCTGGAGTACCACACAGCAGCATCCTCCTTGTGCTCCTATAAGGGACAGAATCAAAGACAACTTCAGAGTGACCTCTGAGGAAACTTCAAGCTCCTTAACATTACCACAACAGCAATTCACCCACATTTTTAAAAATCCCTAGGAGAAAGCAGAAAGGCGCAACACAAGCAGCAAGATTTATATGGGCCTAATTAGCATCCTCGCAGGGTCCAAAAGCTGCTGCACCCACAAACACCCACTCCGGTGCTGGTGGCCTCCTTGCAGCAGCTCTTCACAACCCTCAAAGTTCTCCTGCATGAAAGCACCCCAAAGACTAGAACCAAAACTGCTTCCTGAAGAGTTCAAACCACTCCTGAAGTTCATATTCAGGTAGCTTCCCGTTCTCTCCAAAACTTTAGGCTTGAATATAAAACATCAAGGTCTTATCCAAACCCCGTTTTTTTCCTAATAAACCCCTCAACAACGACGTTTGAGGGCAGGAGGCGAACACGACGCCAAGCCTGAGGAAGGACTCCACAGCAGCCTGGAAGATCGCTGTCGTTCACAAGGGTCAGCATCCACTCGCAAGGGAACTTCAGAAAGCACCACCCAAATGTCAGAACAGGGCTGAGCACGTGCAGCGGAGGAACGACACATCCGGGTGAAGAGATGACCAAAGGGAATTAGAGACACTGAGAGAATGTAGAAGTTGTTTACTCCCCAAACAGCATGAAACAGACACAAGGCATCTGTCTCTGCCGGATAGACATTTCCTACCTCTACGGCAATCGATCACCTCTAACTTCTTCTTACTCAACAGCCTCTTGTAACGGAGGGGCAGCCCCAGACTCCCGTGGCAGAGGCTGCCCAGTGCCCTGCCCCAGTGCTCTCTCATCAAGCTTTGCCCCTCCCTTGCCCCAGGAGGCCGGCAAGGACCCTCCCACAGTCCCAGCAAGGCACGAGCTCTGCGGGAGCCTTCCCGCTGAGGACCAGCGCTCCCCAAAGCTCAAGGAAAACAAGACTCCCGCATCTCAGTAAAAGCAACTCCCTCCTCTCCCGTACCGCTCTCGCCCTGCCTGAAACCTCAGCCGCTTGCCCCCGCGATGGAGGGCACCAGCACCGCCTGCCTCTCGCACTGGGTGACCAGCCGCTCCCAGCTCCTGCAGCTGCCTGGGTCCTCCACCCACCAGCCCACACACTGACTCTTCCCATTCCCACTCGTTTTACAAAATTGCAGCCCAGGCACCCAGTGGGTGACTCTGCTGGGGAGAGAGAACAGCACCAGCGACCTGCGTCCCTCTCGCCATTAAACTGGCACCCGCTGCGGCGCAACGGCATTGAACGTGGCTGCAGCTTTTGGCTTAAGTCTGGGAACGTTCATGCTCAAGAGAACCAGAGAAACCTGAGCTCACCTGCCACACCAAGGACTAGTTTCCCCTCACCACTCCTGCCGTAAGCCCCTTTCCCATTTGCACACGCCTTCACTAACTGAGCCAGACCCCAGCTTTCAGCAGGCTGCTCGCCGCCTTCCAAACAAATGCTGCATTCTGGGCCAACCCAGCACAAGCCCACCACTTGCAGGGAGAAGCAGGAGCAGCCCTTTGGAGATTCGTTATTCCTCAAGTCCCAGACAACAGGCCAATAGTGAATATAATCACTGTTCGCTTAAAAAAACATAAAATAAAAATAAGACAGAGACATGGCCCTGAGCACTGAGCACATCTCATCATGGGCTGCTTTCAAAGCACGGCTGTGCTCACAGCGAGCTGGGCAGAACTAGCTCGTTCAGCAACATTTCTCATTTGGAGCTGAAGCCAGGACACCCCACGCCAGGCAGCGTGCTGGGCATGGGTACGCGGGGAGAGGTGGCCAGCTGCAAGGAAAGCGCCGGTACCTGGCTGTGAGAGGCAGCGCCAACACCTCCTGGCCAACACCATCCACGTTCCACCACCAGCGCCAGCTCGTATTGCCTCACCGTGCTGGAACACAGGGTGACCTGGTAGAGGAGAAGAGCGTCAGATACTTAATCACTGCCAGAAGCCATCAGCCACGCGTGGTGTCCTCTGGCTCTCACCCACGGTCAGGAAAGGGAGCGATATTTTGCCTTAGTTCTCCTGCTGGTCCACGTGTAGACCACTGTCTTTCCGAGTAACAAAACCCTTCTGGCGATATCCGATTTATTAAGTACGCCTTGCATACCAGGGCATATGTAAGCTAAATTAAAGCACAATTAATGTTCTACTTGCCACTGGGACCAATTTTTACTCTCGACTACACCAGCATAAATCCAGAGGAAATCTGTTGACTTTCACAGAATGAGTCCAGCTTTACAGTGGGAAGCCGAGGGCAAAACGTGGCCCAGCAGCAGCTGTGCAGCTCACGGCTGCTGGAGCTTTTCCAGTCCTCGCTGCAGTGGGTGCAACCATTCTGCTCCACACGAGAGGAAAGATAAGACCGGGAAGAATAGCAAACTGCTTTATGCAATGACATCTTTCTTTTAACAGTCACCTTCTGTCCCCATCCTTCCTCGGCCCACTTTAAATCAAATTGCTCTAAGCAGCTCAGACACACACGCGTGGCTTCTGTGCTTGACTGGAGGGTACATGATCCTTGGCTTACAACTTTGGAAACAAAACGGTGCTCCGCCCCAGAGTACCCCAGCTCACAAAAACCTAACACGAACACCGATCTCTTACTTGCGTTATGCCCAAAGCCAGCAGCACTACAGCCCTCCTGCGCACCAGTGAAGCTTCAGCTCCACCTGTTGAAGCACGTACGGCCGGGCTCGTGCCATACCTGGATCCCCAGGGCTCCTTGGGAGCGGACGGTCCCCTTGCAGGGCATTATGGTGAATTCAGTTGGCTTGATGTGATGTTGGGCTCCCTTTCTCCAGGACGGGCAAGTGTTGTCTGATATCTGAGCAAAACTGGTGACGCTGCGCTGTCCTGAGCCATCGCCAGGGATGCGAAGGTTGAAAGTCATGGGAACCAAGGAGGTGTTAGTGAGGCGACACGGCAGGGTGCGAGGAAAGCCTGGGAAGGTGAGACAAATATCAGTTAAGTCCCCGGCTATCCCGTGATTCCTGGTGTGACTCTCCTGTTAGGATAGACCGGTGCTTGTTGTTTATCTCTTTTCAGTGTGAATGAGAGGTAATGGAGAAGCTCAGGGAGGAGTGAGTTGTGACTGAAGTTGCTTTTTCCATGGATGGCACAGCTTGCTTCCTTGGCAATGGGCAGTGCCGTTGGTGCTGAAGAGCTGTCTCTACCTGTGAGGAGCTCTCTCACCTGCCCCCAAACCAGCCCCAACTCCTTCTCACTGATCAGTGTGCACCCAGACAGAGCATTTATTCTGAAAATTCAGTCTGTAAAATCCCCCATTAACTCCATGAACATTCCCCCAGTTTTCAATATATGAAAGTAGGGCATTGTCATGTAAGGAAAAGAAAGGATGAGACCGGGCACTACAACATGATGCATTGCACTCTAATGCAGTTTCTCTAGGCAGGACCCTTAAGGCATCTCCTGTTTCTGGGCAACCAGACTGAGCACATGACAACTCAGCCCTCCTCACTGCACGCAAACCTGACGCTTCCTTAGAAATGAGCAGGAACTGTGTCTCACCTTACCTAACACACGGGGACATCACATCCACACTGCCTTTGATTACGGCCCACAAAGCCTGACATCACTCCAGCTCTGACACTTGCTTTCCACAACGGAAAACCAGTGGTACAACCACACTGGGTGAGGGGGTGGCTGTTCTGCAGAGGCAGGACACCAGCCCGCAGCTTGGTCTGGAGCGGACACCAGCTCTGCCAGAAGACACCTCCCATGCCCTGCTTACCAAGTGCTATTTGAATAAAGACAGGGAGGAAAACCACCTGCAGACACAGCAGATAGTTTCTCTGTGCCCAGCAGCAGTGACCATTGCCCACCGCCAGCAATTACTCCGGCAGGGAGGCGGGGGTGGGGCACAGAAAGGACATGCACCGACTGACCCACTGCACAGCCCCAAATGGGACCGAAGTCACCAGATGCAGACAACAGCCAGCAGCACAGTGACAAGAAGCAAAAATACAATAGCTGCCTTCAGCTGAAAAGGCCTTGTTAATGAAATCAGATTAAAGTAGGATGAATCTCCTATTACACAACCGCATTTCTGCCGGTGCGTTTCTTGTGGGTCTATTTATTCAAAAGGAAGCAGAGAAGTGGCCGAGTGGTGACGCAGGGAGAGGGGGAAGTGGCTCAGGGAAAGTACTGAGATTTCCTAGAAAGTCCACGAACCGCATGAAACCACAGAGGCGTCCTGGGCACAGAATGATCATGGCCCTTCAATCAATCCCCAACTGATTTCACATGTAAACTTTAGATCATCTCAGTACAAAGCCTTTTCTCTGAGACTCGAGATGGAGAATCAGAATCTGCATTTCAGTGGAGATGCTCTGGGTGCTCAGCCACCGGCTCCGTCAGTGGAGCAGTGCTTCGGCTGGGGAAGGAGAAGGAGCCCACATCTCTGGAGACATCACTGCCCAAACCAATGCCGAGCTACTGCCTGGGCTTATTACCGGGCCGGTGATAACGAGGAGCCCTCACAGCACAAATTAACAGCTCACGCTAAAGGTCAAGTGGGTAAGTGGTGTCCTCGCCTTGCAACAGGAACGTTCACCCTGAGCAGCCACAGGCTAGCGCGTGGCTCCAACTCCCTTCTCCTGCAGCCCCATCCCCTGGGCCCTTCTGGGACACGGGCTTTCACCATCATTCTGCCGCCAAGGATTGGGAGGTTGGGGCTGAGCAGGCTCTGAGGGCACCAGGAAAATACTGACTTTCTATTCCTTTGGTCCTGTTTGATCTCACGGCAGCAAAATACCACCTGAGCAAGCGGCAGCCCTGGTTCTAACACCCTGAAGGCTGCTGTGGAGGAACACAAGCGACAGACGCTCCCAAAGCGCTTCATTTCAGTAAGGCACAGACCTCCCCACCAGCGGTCCAAGCCCAGGGCACACTCACCAAAGGAGACGTCGCCGAATGGAGGGAAGGTACATGGAAAGGGAAAGTCGGTCCGATGACACAGCCCCTGTAAGGACAAAGGCAGAGGAGGAACTGGCTTGGTTAAAAAGAACTGCAAAGTGTTCGGCTTTCGTTACCACCGGGATGGATAGAAGCTGGTCTCAGCAGCACAGCGGGTTTCAAACCAACCCGTCACCCCTGCGCTCGGCACAGCATCCCTGTGCACAGGAGGCAGCCAAAGCAACGTGGTCAGCAGGTGGCAGCTGCTGAGGTGGCTCAGGGCACCAGGGCAGGCAGGGTACACCCCCAGGTTGCTGCTGGCCCAGTGAAGGACCCTGAACAAGTGATGGCTCTGTGCCTCAGTTTCCCCACCTGTCATGTGACGGGCAGAGCTGTCCATGCAGAAGCAGGTTCATTGTAACTAGCCCTCTCAGCCACAGGTTCCCTGCTTTGGTATCTCCTTGCTGGAACTGGCCTTTCCATGGCCTATATGGACATCTTCCTCAGACCTTATTCCACACTACCATTATGCGTGCAGGATTTTGAGGCACGAATCCACAGGAGCCCCAGACATCTACTGAGAAACGCAGCACAAGTTCTACACAGTGGATGGTGGAATCTTGGAGGAAAGTATCAGCTTGTCACCAGTGCACCGGCTGACACATCCAAGAGCAAGACTATTTGCACCACCGAACATGAGTGTCCCGAAGCCACCACACCAGCCCGCCCATCCCTAAATTCAGAGAGGTTCCAAACTCCCAAACTCACCAACATCCACTGAAATCAGCACTTGAAGCTGCACAACATTCATTCATTTCATGGTTGATGCCAATCAATGCCAGCTCTGCCTCTTGCTGAAAAAAACAAATACAGATCAAGGAGCACAGTGACCCGTGCCTCCTAGTTTTATTCACAGGGCTGCCACCGGGTCTCTTGTACACATGAACAGACCCCAGCCTCCCGCAGGAGGGACCTGCACTCACCCGTGGTGTCCCAGTTCCAGCATCCCTTTCTAAAGAGCAAAAGAACAAGCGTTCAGGACCTCGTCAGGTCTGTTTCCAAGTAAAGAGTGATCACCTATGGTTTGGGCATCTTCTGACTGCACGATCAAAAAGCACTCAAAATCTGACTTTCAGGAGTTTCAATCCCATGCTAATTCTCGATTCCTGGAGCTGAATCAGTTCCTGAGAACAAGTTAGGTAGCAAATCCCTTCTGGCAATGAGGTTCCCTCTCCAAGGACCTCACGTAATCAGACTTAACCTGCCAAGCCCCAGCATCCTACTCTGGATGGAGCAAAGGGAGCAGACATGCTTTCCGTAATAGCACTTGCCAAAAGACGATAGAAAACTGCCTCCAAACCAGCCACAACTGGGTCTCACACTGGGAAACTGCCAAGGGTGAGCCTTGCAGCGAGGGGGGAAATAACTGCCGTTTCTGCTGAGCACACAGGAGCTGTGCTCAAGGAAGTCAGACCTGAAGGACTGCCCAGAGGGCTCGGCCAAGCAGCCAGCCCAGAGCCCTGTGCGCTACAGCCGGTAACAGCGCAGCTTGCAAGAGAACGGGGGAAGAGGGCAGTCTTTATGGCAACAGCCACATCTTCCAATAGTGCTTCTGAAGGGAGATCGGGGTCCTCGCAGAACAGGAAGGAGCACAAGGTAGGAGAGGAACCACCTGCACTCCCACCGCTGTTCCTTCCCCTGCAGCCCCGTGTCCCACCAGCCAGCTCACCTCCACTCAAAAGAACTGGGAGTTTTTCCCTCCCTGGAGAACTCAATCCAGTGCACAACCCCCCTGAAGAGGGAGGCTCGGCTTGCCCCAGTGGGTGGGCATCTCAAAAGCATTTCAAACAAACAGCTTGAGTTGTGGGGCTGGAGAATGAGAGATAAGGGCTGGACAGGGGTCCTTGGAACAAAGGCAAGACAGAAAGCAAGGAGGCAGATGCCATCTCGAGGAGAGGAGTCTGCAGTGGGAACTACTGTGGAGGCACCCCCCAGGCTCCTGTAACCCTCCTCACCTGACGGTCAAGGTCACGGGCTCAGGGGACCCATCCACACTGAACCAGAATCCTTCTGTGAACTGCCCCAGGGCGGTGGAACTGAAGGAGATCTGGATGACTTGGAGGACATCTGGTAAAACGATGCCCTCCTGGGGGAGAAAGGAGAAGCAGGAGCCCAGAGCGGTCGCTGGAAGGACCAACTTGGAGGGGGCATCAATGACTCCTTTGTTAAACAGGATCACCTGCAGCAGCAAGAAAGCAAAATGGAAATACATGAGGAATCTTCTTTCCTTACAGAAGGCTGATTTGTTTTCTAATTAAACTTCTACAAAAGGCAGAAGATGCTGCGTGCTGCTGCTTGGCTGAAGCCAAAGAAAACACAACAGGACAGTTTCTGCCTTTGGGTTTTTGCATGCAAAAAAACCCCGTGATAACTTCACATAAACAGAGTCACTCTGGGTTTATTCCACTGACACAGAGCAGTCCGCTTGGACTTGCAGGGCTGAGGATGTGCTCAGCATCACCAAGGCGATGCAGACCTGCCCCAAAGAGCAGCAAAGGGCGGTCGCAGCATTACTAGCGAATCGTCACCTAACTGCTCCCGCTCCAGATGAGCCCAGTCCTGCCAAGGGCAAAACGCATTCAGCTCCCGTTACAGCCAGCAAGTTTACTGGATGTAGAAAATACCTCGGGACAGCCCCATAACCAGCTTCAGCAGCACTCCCCGACTCTGCTAGGGTACGTCAGTGAGGCGCATTTTATTCTTTTCTTTGATCTGAGAGTCTCTTTGTCTTTGCTCAACCAGACATGTCAAGAAAGGATGAGAGGGAGGGGCATAGCAGCTCCACCTGTTCTAAAGAATCTCTTTCATAAATATTCACAGCCATCATCTACTAATTTACCATTATTTACTGTTCCAACAAGCTACACAATCCTGCAGCATTTGCTGAGATTCAGCAAGAAATGCCCACACCTGCCTGTGAGTATCAGCACACTGGTGGTCACCAAACCTACCCAAAGCAAAGCTCTACAGTTTCCGAAGGCTGCAGGTGAAATCCGGCCATTTCTGTGGACTTATCTACCTGCTTGGCAGTTATTTTCCCTAACTTTTGTCCTCGCAAAACCTGTCAGAAAAACTGAGACAGAAGCAGAGGTACAGCCCTTATTTTTTTAATTTTGCAGCTGCTGTTGAAAACATTCCTGTATTCAATTTCTGCACTGGGAACTTGGAAACTACTCATATGTTTTACACCTTCATTACAAATTGCACTTAGGGATCCCACACTGAAGTTTACCTCCAGTCTGGCTACTTAATACAGCACTTGGAGTATCATCTACTTATTCACATTTTCTCCAGTAATGAAACCAACACATTGATATATATAGAATCAATAAAGAATCAGCATTAAAAAATGCATACATACAGTGCACAATATTTTGGCAAGAAAACACCTTAACGTGTCCTTCCCTGCAACAGTCAAGCTTTTGAAAGTGTCTGGCACGATGTACTGCCTCATTTTCTACCGCCTCCAGTTGCTGTATCTTGGGGGTTTTTTTTGGTTGTTTTTTTTTTGAGAAAACTTGCCACCATCGGCGGGGGAGGCAAATACCCAGAAAGCTCCTTTTCTTCATTTCCAGAACTGCCCTGCTCTGTTCATAGAGCCAGAGGGGCACCAGGTCTGAAGGGTGGCAGGAGGCTGCTCAGCAGGGACAGCGCTCCCGGTGCCTGCGCGGGCAGCTCTGCGCGGGGAGGCTGCCCGGCTTCCCTCCGGCGCCAGGATCCAGCAAGTTGCGCTTCACTGAAAGGTGTTTGCAACGGACTCGAGTCGGAACACAACACCTTTGTTCCAGCTGCTTTTTAACTGCCAGGGTACCAGGGCGCAGTGCATCTAGGGCTGAAACAAAAGCCTCTGGATCCTGACCTTTTTGACCCGGTGTTGCTTTCATGTGTCAAGGGCTGGATTTTCTGCATGAAGCCTCCCAGCTGGTCTCAAAGGGAGGTTGCCAAAACGCAGGGATCGGGGCTTTGTGGACAACATACACACCTTTCAGACCCCATCAAAACTATCCAGATTCTGCAAAAACTCCCACATTTAACTTACATCAAATAATGCGTGCACGTAACTGCCTGTGTTGCCAGAAATCCAGCAGGTGCACAAAGCTCACTGCTGCCCCAGGGGCCATCAGGATCCACCCCAACCCCAGCAAGCCCCACTGCTCACCTCGTAGCTGGGGACTGATGCAACAAAAACCTTCCCGATGTCCAGCTGGTCAAAGCTGAAGCGCAGCTGGGGCCCTGTGCTGCTCCCTTTGATGCGCAGGGGCAGCCTGGTCTCACGGCCTGGGGAGAGGTTGCCATGTCAGTACAGAATTCCTTCGGTTCGCCTGGATTTTCCAGGCAGCCTCAGAGCCAGTCCCCGACTCCGGGCTGGGTGGCACCAGCACTAGATGCTCCGCGAGAAGATACGGGACCCTTCTCTTCCCTCAGCAGATCAACTTTGCGGCTGGTTTCTAACTTCTGACGGAGCCCTTGGGCTGGTTTGTAACTTAGCAATCAGTTTGCACCCTGAGAAAGTGATGCTGCGTATAAAACATGATTTCTGAATTCCTTCCCATGCACTTAAATGAGCTTTGAAATCCATTCAGAGAAGGCACAAAGCTCACAAAACAGAGCCGGAGAGAAAAATCTGCTGTCTGTATCGCTGCAATCGGAGACGACCGCACAGGAGCTGAGAAGTATGAGCCCAAGCAAGGCAGAGCAGCCTGCTGACAGCGATACCCCAGCAGCCTGCTGACAGCGACACGCGCACCCGAGCGCTGCCTCAAGCAGGCAGAGCATCTCAGCCACCACCTGCGCCTAACGTAGGGCTCCGTACCGGGGTGCTCCAGGGCTCACCGCCTGCAGCAGCGCCTTGTTAAGACGGGGCTTTACGGTCTCCAGAGAGCAGCACTCACCTGTTCCCACCATCAAACCAAGAGCTCAGCTTTGTAAAGACGCCCCACCTGAAGCATACTGAGCAGTTACGGAAAACCAGCCTCCTCGCTACTGAAACCAGATAAGCTCTAAGTGTACTGCTAACACACATATCCCTTGCTGCAAAGGCAACTGAGACCACAAGGCTTACAGCTGAACTCCAGGATGCTGATTTTCTTCCTTAAGTCTGCTAAGATGGCATAGTGCAGGATCTTTCAGTCTGAAGGCTTTCCTGAACCACTGGAGCAGCCCAAAGTGCCTGAATTCTAGTTCAGATTTTGGCTTAGGTCACCCTGCTGTTATAGATTTGCTAATAAGTTAAGATTGATTGACTTTATTTGATTGATTATTTGATTTTATAAAATCAATCATGTAATAGAAATATAAGAGGATAAGAAAATATATTTTAATGAAACTTATAGTTATAGTAAAAAGCGGCTATAGAAAATCCTCTGTACAGCCCCGTACCAAGGCCGGAGGAATCGGTCAGAATCACCTAGTAGGAATGTTTAGAACTTAGATAACAGACTTAAGATTTGAGATGATTGTTCATATGCAACCTAGGAGGATGTACTAAAATGTCAAAATGAGAATTTATGTGAACTGGGAAGAGTCGAGTGAAGCAACCCATAGTTGCCGGCCAAGAAACAGTTACCTTAAGTGGCAGGTAATTCTGGCAGGGGGAGATCGAGACCACCGACTCACATACCACCTACCCAAATCGTACCCCAGACCCATTTCCGGACCTTTCTAACCTTTATTGCGCAGAATCGGATATGGGAGGAGAGTATGTTAATGATTTATGGGAAATCTTATGATTATGCATGAATATTTAATGAATATGTATGAATGAGTTCTATATAAGGTGTATGATTTTGAACCATGGTGTGTGTCGATCGTGAGGGGACTCACTCACGCACCCGGCCGTCCATAAAGAAATGTCTGCTTATCTACATCACATTGGTGTCGATAAGTTCTTCATTTCAAGATTTCGGTAACACTGCCATCCCATTCTACTCTTGTACGGAAAGCGAGTAGCACAAGGAGCAGAAGATAGCCCCAGAAGTTGTACACAACCGTCACTGTGGCTTTTGTGCAAAACTATTCCTCTATCCTTTGAGCTCCTTTTGTGTGACACCCACCATTAACTAAAGCTTAGGGACTGAAAGTTGATTCCTTTTTTTATAAAAGTCTGCTGCTTAGTCATTCCAGAATGTCCAAACCAACTTCTTATTGCAAAGAGCAGCCCACGTGTGACTAGACCACAACTCGGAAAAAACCCTCCTGGAACAGCCTTTTCAGTGATCGCTGACTTTGGGCTTGCAACCGTGGCACGGGGATGTTTGATCACGTCCAAAGCCAGAAAGGAAGAGCTAGGGAGCTTTTGCTGAATTCAGTGGTTTTTCAGTGGATCCAGCCAAAGCCCAGCTGACAGCAGAGATGAGTTACACTTCACAGCTCAGGCACGCATCAGAGGGCTGTGTACTTCTATTGCACAGACACCCGAAAAGAGGCAGTACTGGGTGCTTGTGTTACCGATTAGTTAATAAGTTAAAATCGATTGATTCTATTTGATTAATTAATTGATTTTATAAAATCATTTAATAGAATTGAAATGTAGAAGGTTAAGGAAAAAATTATAGGAAACTTGCATCTACGCAATAAGAGACGTTATGGAATCTTTTGTACGTCTTGTACCAAGGCTAGAAGAAGGGCCTGGAACTATTGTAATAACTCTAGGGTTGGAAGGTTCCATTGTATTTAACCAGTCTTCTGTACGCAGAGGTGCATTGAAATGTCAGAATATGAGATTAATGGGAACTGGGGAGAGTCGACTGGAACAGCTTGTGGTTACCTGCCAAGAAACCGTGAACTTTAGTAAAAGGTAATTCCGGCAGGGGGAGATCGCGACCACCGACTCACACACCACCTACCCAAATCGTACCCCAGACCCATTTCTAGACCTTTCTAAGCTTTGCTGCGCATAATCGGATATAGGAGGAGAGTATGTAAATGATTTACGGGAAATGTTATGATTATGTATGAATAATTAATGAATATGTATGAATAAGTTCTATATATGGAATCTGATTTTGGGACCTGGTGTGCGTTGATCGTGAGAGGACTCGCTCACGCACCCGGCCGTCAATAAAGAAGTGTCTGCTTATCTGCATCACATTGGTGTCGATAAGTTCTTCATTCCGAGATTTCGGTAACACTTGCTGTTCAGAAGGTTTTTCCATCTTGCATCACATGTGGCCTAATTTTCATTAAAAACTTGATGTTCTAAACCATCAAGGCTCTTAGGAAATGACAAAGATTTCCAAGGGACAAGTTTTGCCCATAATCATGGGTGAGGCATGTCCCACGGCCACTATCATCAAAAAAAATCAGTGGCCATTCTTTCCCTTCTGCAGCAGGCCCTCAGCCTCTCCTGGAAGGTCTGCGGAAGCTATCCTTTCTTCTGCCCCTACATTGATGCTGGAACTTTAGGAAACCCTGGGAGTTTTACGCTCTCTCCTTCCAGGTGAACCTCAGAGAGTGCTCTCCTGAAAGGAGGAGGAGCAGACTAAAATACAGACCATTCAGGACAGCCAAGAGAAAAAGAAAGAAAAAAGAGAGTATGTCCCGCTCCTCGCCAGCAGCTGGGGCTTCCAGGAGCACCCAGCCGCTGGCCAAGGCCTGGGTGCCCCAGGCTGGGACCGTGTGATGCTCCCACCACAGCATGTCCCAGAGCACATGGACCAGGGCATGGAGGGGCCGCAGCCTCCTTGTCCTCAGTCCCAAAGCCACACCTGGTTCTGTAGAGTGAGAATTCGGATCTCAGTCGGGTTAACACCTTGGCACATCATGGAGGGATTACAACTCGGCATTCAAAGAAACAGGGGTGTGGGTGGCCCAACAGCACAGAACTGTTTCCCAAGTCCCTAACTTCTGCTGCTTTCTGGCACTCATTTTTTTGCCCACGGAACGTCCCCAGGTTTTGAGGTTGGTTTTGAACGTGATTCTCAACCAACCACATCAACACAGAGATCCAGTTTTACACGATGTAGGACACGGCAAGGTGAAGGAGGGATCAGCACTGAGGATTTTGCTTCTCCCTGCAAAAGCAGCTTAGAAATGGGTTTTGGAAGAAATCAGATGTAACCCAGTGCATTTCCATATCCAGAAAAAAACAACAAAAAAAGAATTTTAGGTGAATGAGCCCCCCCACCACGTGCTTCCTTCCAGCACTCACGAGCCATGGCTTTATTTGCATGAATAACTAAGAAAGTTCATTTTGAGCTTAAACAAAACAAATTTCAAACCACTTCTTAACTGCTGGCTTTGCAAGTTGCACAGTGCTGATGAGTTCTGTAAATCACCTGGTCCAGAAGCGTTCGGCTAAGCGATTTATGGAGGCAACTGCAAAAAAACACATGGAGGCCAGCCACTTCCCCGTGGGGCTCGAGATCCAACTGCAATTTCACAGTGCTGCACTAGGGCAAAGCTTCTAAATATTCCCTGCAAGGGGCACACGCTGTCTGCAAATCGTCCTCCAAAGGGATCTGTGACTGGCATGCAAATGCACGAGGAAGGCAGTCACACTGCTCAGAGTCGTCAAGAAGCAAAATTAATGACTCCCTAGTTAAAGATCACGGGTTTCTTCTTTAAACTCTTTTTGCACCCTGGGACAGTCTCCACCCTGACGATACAGCGGCTCAGCTCTGTTTTGTGAGGGATGGGGGGTAGGTGACCTCCTTGAGGTCCTCTCCCAAGGGGCCCATGGAAGAGTTCAGATCTCCTGAGGGACCACGAGGGTTTTTTCAGAGCAGGCTCCTCTTTCTAAACACCGATCGCTTGCCCAGCTCTGTTTCCTGTAACTCCCAGGTTGCATGTAAGTAATTTTCCTATTTCTCTGCCACAACAACAACAAAAGCTCTCCAGGCACAACCCCTGGAGATCCCTGCAGCAAAGTGATGGACAGCCCCACCACCACAGCAAAAATCCCAGGGCCAGGAGCACAGCGCTGAGCCAGGATTCCCTTGGGAGCAACTTTTTAAATCAATCCTTTCCTTCCACAGCTCTAACAACTGCAGCTGGCGGCCAGGAAGGCGGTTTGTTAACACGAGCCCTGGTTAATTACTGTAGGTGGCATTTGCCAAGTAAACCCTGCGCAATTACCGTATCAATAAAAAGCTGTTTCATGGCCTTTGTATCTGTCAGCTTGGAGCAGTAAGGAATGGCTCGAAGCAGCTGGGTTAGTGATCTCAGCACCCTCCAGAACGGGAGCCTGGCTGCTGGGGACCACGGGCCTCGCACCTCCTTCCTCTTAGATGGGGAAAACCAGAGCGTTCCCTGGATGGAAATCTGACAGGGGCCTCCCACTCTTGAAAACCACCTCAAGCAGCACCACACGGACGGAGAGGAAGGACAAGGTAACCTGAACCACGGAGCTTGCTGCAAGCATTCCCTGCCCCGTGCCAGCACAGCAAGGCCATCACCTCTGTAAGGGCAAAGGCAGCATAACTCGGTGGGTCAGTGATAACCGCTCCCAGAAAAAGACCTGACAGCACTTCTGTCAGCCGGGAGGAGCATAAAGCTTGTCTAGCAGGCTGCTCGCACTCTGACTTCTGGGGAGGGTGCTCACCCTGCTGAGGGCAGCGAGCCCTGTAACACGCGACCCAGATGAAGCAGAGACTTGAGCCACGAGGTGACGATTCCCACGCAGGGACAGCAGCACACGTGTGGCACGTTCACAGACACCCTGCGCTCAGCAGGGCTCAGCCACCTACGGTCTGGCAGCGCCTGGAGAGCGGGAGGTGACCCAGGGGCAGGGAGCACGATTCACTCAGCTCCTACCGCCTCAGGAGCCCGATGGTGCATCCACGTAATAAAGGCTCATCCTGGAGGTCTACAGGGGCTTAGTGCTCGTCCACCAAAGCTCTTCTGCTGTGTACCTCTCTGCCTTTACAAACACCTTGCAGCACAACGAATGCATGGTATGAAAGCTCGCTGCTTTGGCTGCTCTGGGATCAGCGGTCGGAGCCACGCGCGCTAAGCCCTGGCTCTGCACAGACCAGCTGGGAGCCACAGGGACAGCAGGAAGGTGCTGGCACTGCCCTGCTGACCACCGGCTCTTCCTAGGAATTCCGTGGGAACCAACTGGGCTGGAAGAGTATTTGTGCCTCGCCTTTGCTGTGGGTAGCAGGAGGAGGAGAAAGGAGCTGTACCTGAGATGTCGCAGCAGACTGTTGATACACTCTGGCTTCTCGGGGTTTGAAGATCACGTAAATTTCAACTGAAGAATTTGGCCAGACATCTCCCTCCTAAGACAGGAGACAACAAACCATTTATCTTCAAACGTTACATTTCTTGTTTTCAACCACAGCCCTGTAAGCCTTTATTTAGAGCATCGGTGATGAGCAAGGAGCAAACAACACTTACAAAATGTGTAAGACTTTGGAAGCAGCTGTGAAAAAAATTAAGTCCCTTACCTTTACTAGCACCCGGTAAAGGCTTGCTTTTTTTTTTTTTTTTTTTTTTTTTTTTTTTTTAATTAGGGCTATAATAAAGGACCTAAACTGGCTGGCTTCAGCATATCAAGGATCTCTTCAGAAGTGCCAGATGACCTAAAGAAAAGATACGGTTTCCCTCCAAACCTTCCCTTATATCCCTGTGTCACTACAGCCATGTGAAGACGTTTTCTCAGATCAGAAGAGATTTAGCAAGTCAAATGGATTTTTCCATTCTTAGTTACATAACCCAATATATATAAATATAACCCAAACCGAACACCAAAATGGTGAACTTCCGCTGCACCAAAATCCAGCTTCAGCAAGAACCTGGGAGAACCCTGCAAGCGTAAATCTTCAAACAGCGAGGGAGGGGCGATGGGTCCCAGCAGGTGTTATTCCCAGCGGCCGAGGCCCCAGCGGGATGATTTGCCCAACACCACCGAGACCACGGTGATTGCTGCAGTGTTGCTGGCATCTCTCTGTACGCTGTGTAACTCACCAGATGTCCTGCCATGCTCCAGGAAGCCAGTCAGTGGTGCAATAAGATCCTGGTAAGGGACATATCTCCCTACATCCAGGGTGCTGCTGGATCCCAAGGCACAGTCAGATGAGACTGCTCTAAGGCATCAGAGGAAACAAGCCTACGGACGAGCAACACAACCCATCCATTCATATGCACCCGCACAGCTCTCTGCAACAATCCTAATGCAGCATTATTGATGGAGCCTTGCACTCATATCCTCCCTCCCAAGAAAACCTGCACCAGCAGTTAATAGACTCAAACCTCTTGAGCTTCTGGCATGAAATCACCATTCTCCAGGATTCAACGTATTTGGACAGAAACTTCAGGCAGTACGTCCACAATCAGCTTCCCTGTATTGTCAGTGAAGCTGCACGCCAGACTGTTTGACTCAAAGGGAGAGGGCAAGAAGAAATCATCAGTTACACATTATTCTACTATTCTGTGGCTAAAAAAAAATTGTGAAGGACATGACCGTTTTTGGAAACCTTTGTCATTTCTCCCTTCATTACTGCTGTATGTCAGACCATAAAACTGGAAAATATTGTGACCTATTTCTCCTGGGAAATGAAAATAGGCTGTTGGAAAGGTTCCTCACATTCCTGCTACCCCACGGGGAAGAAAGAATTGCTGGTTAAAAGGATACACTTCACTACTCACCCTTGCGGGCTACTGCTACACAGGCGTACCAGCCCTAGGACACGGCAGGAGCCAGCGGTCTGCCGCGGCTAGCATATTCTCCGTAAGATGGCAGTTGAGTCAGATCATGGAAAACTACCGTGGATGCTTGCCAGGACAGAAATGCAACTATGCAGTGCTGTGAACGCGATATTGCAACACTGCTGGCTTAATGTCAGCCTCAGGCAGGCTGCAGCTGGCAGGTGGCATAAAATACAGACGGTGGATGTATGATGATCCAGCACAAAAACTCCTGCTGTTGTGCCCTGGCTTTGCTACAGCATATGCCAACGTGATACCCGAGGGGACGGCACACCATGACTCACCGCTACAGAAGTGACCTCAATAAGGAGACCAACCATAAATAGATGCAGATCCTACTTCCCCTCCCTCAGCCCCTAAATAATGTGAATCTCCTCGACCTCCACCAGCCTGAAAAGGAAAAAGCTGGTCTTGGAAAGTGGGGCACCACCAACTGTCGGCCTGCTTTGTTTGGTGGAGGGAGAAGGTGATCCATGGAAAGGAAATCACTGCTCAAAGCACACCAAAACCCCCAAAGGCAGAGCTGGCAACACAAGTACTGAAGTGACTCCCCAAAGTGCATCCTGTTAGTTCAGGGCACTCAGGGAAAAGGCAACGCCAAAGCCAGTATCTGCCCCTTCCCACAAATAACCGAACCCACAGCGAGCGGAGGGATGGACCATAGCTCCCACTGGAGATGGCGCCTTCTGCCAAAAACCAAAGTGCTCTGCAGTCCCCTCTCATTTGGATGGGGACCAGCTGGGCACCTCAGCTGAGGTGGAGGTTTGCAGGAACAAATATCGCTGTTATCTCCTGGCCCAACCTCTGCACCAACAGCAGTAGCACTTGCGTAACCTGCACATCTTGAAGACCACCTCCATCGGCTCAGAGCTGACACGTGGCACTGAGGAGTCGCTACCAGGCAATGACAAGACAGTGATGACTTGTCAAGGTAAGAGCAATGATTACAAATCCTTTTCCTCCCTTTCCTCTGGTTTCCATTTCCAAGGAGTCAGCTCCCACGTGTCTGTACTGTGACTTACAGCTAAGCTGTGGTGGGGAAGGTGCAGCAAAAAGCAAGGACTTTGTCCTTTGAGAGCCACCTGGGCTTCTACCACAGATGCCTCTGCTGACATACCATGCGTCTTTGCAAAAATAAATCAACTTTGAGACGCACTCAGGAAGTCAGAGTTACAGAACAGCTTGTTTCCCACAGGCTTGGACGGCTGCTCAAAACGTTCATGGTCACAGGCTGACTGCAAAACTGCTCCTCCTCTTTTCTCTTATTATTTTCATCAGCAAGTTAACCTTATACAGGCCGAAATAGCCTGCTGCAGCTTCCACTGAGAGCAACCCCTGGCAGCTAACGGCCCGCTTACACAGCAAAGCTGCTGCACAAACCCTGCAAAGCCACCCTGCCCAGAGAGCCTTTCCAAGGCTATCGTCCCTCCAGCGGCCTCCTAACCTCCAGCCACTTGTTCCAAGGGTTTGATTCTTTCTATAGGGTGCTCCCAGGCACCACAGGTGATAGGTGGGAAGAGCAGCCGCCGCTTTTGGCCAGAAGGTCTGAGGCAGCAAGGTCCCAGCTCTGGTGGGGCCCCTCCAGCAGATTTACACGGCGCTGCAAGAAGGGTCTCTGTCCACGCTACAAGTTACGGGACTCTCACCGGGGAGAAGGTTGTGGAAGTCAGCAGCAGTGGATTTTTAGATTTTACATTTGATAGGAAAAAAGACTAACATTTGATGTGAAGACACCCGTACGCCAGGGGGGAAGACAGACATCAGCAAAACTATGAATGTGAAACCCATTGTTCCATAAATCATGGAATTAATGGAAATCTAAAGACTGATAATGCTGAACCAGCCAGGAGGGGAACGACTCCTGTAGTATCCCACTTACACCCAGTCCTAAGCAAACTGTAACATCAACACAGCCATTCAGGAAAGGTTTCCACTCAAGACTTGAGGCCAGGCTACACTCTGGGTCCGTACAGCGCTACACGGAGCACCAGGACTCAGCGGGCAGCCAGGCTGCTGGACCTCACCCTAATGCACTTCAGGAGCCCAAGAGCAGGTTAAGCTCGTTATGGAGACCTAGCCCAGTTGTAATGAAGCAGGAGCCCTGGGACATGCTCCAAAACCAGCTGGCACAGCTCAGGCGATCGGCTCCCGCTCTCTGCAATACCCCTGCTGCTCTGACACAGGCTCTTGGTCCCATCATGCTGCTCTCAGCTGCAGTGGTGTGAAACTGCAGCTGTGCTCACATGGGGGGCTCTCAGCCTCATTCGGGCTACAGGAGTAACCGAGAAGAGAACAAGATCCCCTTCCTTAAAAAAAAAAATAGTTTCACCTACTATAAAAGAAAGAAGAGGCTTGGATTATTCTAGCGTTTGCAACAGGATGAGAAGGGATTTTGCATTGCTCAGGCAGCAGGCATTCTTCATCTCAGACCATGCAAATACTCAGAGTCAGGGCTCTGTTTCGTTGAAGGACATGAGGTTTTGATTGCGCAAACACAAAAGCCAAAAGTTTTCTCCAAGTCTGCAGTGAAACTCAAAAAGTTTGTTTAAAGCTGCCAGCCTTGCGTGCAGGCTCACAGACGATGCTGGGAGGGAGAGTCACACATGGTATAAATCCAGATTATATGAAGGGATTGGTCTTTCCGTGATTAAACGGGCTGAACTTGGCCTCCTTTCCATAGAGGACCTTTTCATTCTTCAACAGGTGAACTAATGCCCATGGTTAATCCCCATACGCTACGTGTAAGGCCTGCCCTTATATATAATAATCAGTACCCCTGAACACTGTAAGGACACTTATGAAGTGCCCTTAATTTATAGCCCTTGCAGCAGAGCTCAGCTTTAGGCAGGCTCTCGCCGCCTGCCAGGAGCTCACTGTTTAGAAACGCTTTTTGCAACAACCTCTCCCAGCCTCACTAGAAACCTCATGTCTTCCCTCTCGGCACATCAAGACGCTGATGCGGGTATCTGCCAAGTGACCTCATTCAGGGAGGAGGAGGAGGAGGAAGAGAGGTTCTCAGCTATCACTTACCACCGGCTCAATGGCAAAAATATCACTGGAGAAAAGCATAGAGTCTTCTCGCACCTTTGCCCTCTGGTTCTGGAAGGCATGGGAGAGAAGGGCAAGGCGTTCTTGGAGCGTGGGGTCCATTGCACACTGCTTGAGAAAAGAATCCCTCTCATTCTCCTCCTGCTTCTGCAGCCTGCGACAGCGCCTGCAGCCATGGGGAGACACAAACCAAGCAGATCATTTAATAAACAACATATCTGCAGAGACTGTCGCGTAAGTGCAGGAGCAGCAACGCACTGGGGGAGGAACAGCAGGAGCAGCTCAGCAAGGGGCTGACCCCAAGCCACGGGGTCCCAAGCAGATCAGGTTATCACTTGTTCGCTGGCATGGCAGGTAGTTTTACGCCACACTCACGAGCTAAGAGGAGGTTTTTGAAAGCTAGCAGCCCTCAGGAGAGCCTCCTGGCTCAAAGCTACTGCCACGACTAATGGACAACCCACCAACACCCTCAGATGGCTTTTCCTCCCGTAGAGGTGCTCGGGGAGATGGATGAAGATGAAGGAGCACACACTGCAGTGCTTCGCTGGCAAGGGGAGAGCAGCTGGGATTCAGCTGCAGGTTACCAGCCTCACTCTTTTTTACCTTCCCTTTTGGACTGGCAGGGATAAGCAAACTAGATCTGCTCCGCTGCCTACACTGCCATCCAGCAGAGGATCCCAGAGCATTTGAAAAGCCAACTCACGGACTTTCAGGCATTGCATCACTTCAGTGAAATTAATGGGTTTATATGCATGAAGACAGAGGCCCCGAGAGGTGAAGGGACTTTGCCCAGCATCACCCAATAACGAAGGCAGGACCAGCATCTCTGAATGCAAACCCTTACATCCAGCCTTGAACCACTTCAACATTCTTCTCTTTTTGGCCTTCTCCACAGAGCTTTGACACAGGTCACCTCTCCCTCACTCGGTAGTTGTAGCAGCAATCATTCTAGTGTTTAAAGCTCGCAACCGAGAGGTGAGAAGGGAGCACTGCTGCAGAGCACTTGCTTCCCAGCTGGCACGTGGATGTGCCCCCTTCACGCTCCAGTCCCCTGGCCACCAAGGACCAGCAGGTGACTACTCGAGGGGGATGAGGGGAAGGCTCCATACACAGCACATCAGGGCAACGTGGTATAAACAGGACCGCAATCACCACCCAGCTAAATTCCAATACATTTAGAAAGGAAACACAGCCATGGACATTACTAGCAGCACGCAGACAGAGCCTCGGGCAAATGCTGTCACCAGTGCCAAAAATACTTTCTTTGGCTTGCTCCCTGTGGAGTGTCATGAGAAATGTTTTTCCACGGCTGACCTACAGCGCTGTGCATGAGGGGGGCTTCCAGGCACAGAGATGAGCAACCCTCAACTAAGCCTTCATCAACAGACAATAATTCCATTGTTGAATCCCAGAAAGTCCTGCAGGAGGGAGACAGAGCAAACCCCTGGGTAGACCTTGTGATGATCCAGGTCTTTTGGGGTGACAGCCAAGCGCAGGGTGCTGAACTGCCTCCTCCCATCGTAAAAGTCCTCTCTGCTCTGACATCTCAAAAGCTTCTGCTACAGCAGGACAGTGGCCTCGGAGCTATGACCACCCCTAAGACTGCAAGTAAGGAAGAACAAAGCACTCTGCTCAGAGTATAGAACACGAGCTGGCATAAGATCAAGTGCCACTGGAAAAAAAAATGGGTTGAAGTTAACGGTGGGGAAACCTGGTTGCTTCTGAGGGGAGAGAGGATCACTCAGGGTCCCATCTGAGATAGGCAGGTGGGAAGAGATGCTAAAAGAATGGCGCAGGGACGTACTAAGAGAAGGTCATGAGACTTTTTCTGTTAACACACTGATCTTGCACAGAAGTCACACACTGCGCAATTAAAAACAGAGAAGAGTGGAAAACCAGTTTTGGCCTTCAAGGCATTTCTGACCTAATTACACTGAACTTTATTTGCTCAGAAGCCCTTAAAAAGTGCTCCAGTTGAAGGCAGTTTCCTGACCAGCTCTGGGTTCAGACTAACTCCTATACACCTACAGCCATTCAACTCCGAGAAGTCACACAAGGACTCCCTAAATCACCCCAGCTTCTAAGTGTCATTCCCAGTGCATCCCCTTGGGCTAGAAGTGTTTCCCTGCTGCCCCAAACGGAATTTCAAAGCTTCAGAGACACCCTGTGGAGAGCCTGCCCCACCTCTCAGCACCACGAAGACACAGGTGCTGACGCCCAAAGGCACTTCCAAGTCCTGTGCTGCCCTGCCTTCCCCGCAGAACCCTCCACCTCCGAACTCTCCCCAGCCCCAGAGAAGGGGCAGGGATACCTCGTTGTGCTGGAAGCCGGGACAGCACAAGGCAATTCAGCATCCTACAGCCGGATGGCCTCAACGTTCGGGGCCAGCAAAGCACCCTGCCCTGCGCACTACTGGACAAGAAGGCTGAAGAA
The DNA here is from genome assembly GCF_023638135.1 of Falco biarmicus. Classification (NCBI taxonomy): domain Eukaryota; kingdom Metazoa; phylum Chordata; class Aves; order Falconiformes; family Falconidae; genus Falco; species Falco biarmicus. The sequence continues at coordinate 1,414,450 of NW_026611861.1, read as the reverse complement.
GGTTGCCATCTTATCAAAGCTGGAGGGGAAGAAACTGCAGTGAATATCACAGCAGGTACGCTGCCTGCAGCTGTTAGGTGCTACCGCTCAACGCCGTCCCAGGTAAGGAGTGCCGACACCTTCCTCAGCCTCACAGACCCTCTGCGAGCCCGGGGACCTGGCCTCACGGACTTAGGGCTCCCACAGATGGCAATTTGCTCTCCGAGGAAATGCGACCTTTCCTCCCCAAAACATGAGCTGGAACATGGATGGAACCGGAATGGGAAGCACTGAGCTCCATTACCCTGAAGCCCAGGGACACACACCCTGATGTCATGGATGGTTTACTTGTCCTACGCCATTCAAAAAAGCACCAACATCCCTCTGAGGCCGTACGTTAGTTTTACCCTTGGGCAGCATGTCTTACTGAAATGAATCTTCCCAACGAACCTCAGGTTCTCCTGATCCTCCTCTTCTTGACTAACAAAAGCCTTCCACTGGAGTGGGCTATGACTTTACTCCGATTGTGGATGACCACGGATCTGTGGTTTGACAGCATGATGTAGGTCTTCCCAGCTGTCAAGGAGTTCCTGTCTAGCCTGGTGTTGACATCTTCAACTACTGCAAAATGAACTCCACGAAAACTATCATGATCTCCCTGTCTAAACCCATGGCCAGGTGGGTCTTGAAATAATGGGTATAGTTCTGATCTTAAAAACCAGACTGAAGCCTTTGAAATTTCTGCCCTTCTCCAAAGTACAGAGCAGCTTCTATACGAAGACTGAACAGGATTCCTCAACCTAGAAACCACACAGGAGATAGGTAGGTTTGTAGAAGTATGAATGGCCTGGGAAAAAGTGAACGAGGAAAAAGTTGTCACAATTTGTTGTAAAACAGGAACCCGAGGGCCTGAAATGGTATTAGTTAAAATGAGAGAAAAGTAGTTCTAGTACTTTTCCAAGGAATATTCCTTCCTTTGGAACGTACTGCCATAGGTGCCTACAGACGCTCATCGCTATAAATCCACAAAGCAACTGGACAAAGGCTTGGAAGGTAAAACCATCAGAAGCGATTAAACAAAGACGTGAATAAAGCCTCCAGCACAGAAAAATGCTGCCTCCAAGGCCCACGAGGGAGAAAGCATATGCACTGCCTGCTTCTACACGCTTTGCTAAGCATCCCCTACCGCTGCTCTCCTGGAGAGCACTTACACTCCCGGCTGCAGGCACCGAGGACGCTTCTGAAGGCTGGAGGGCTTTGCCGGAGCACCTTCTACCACAGAGAGAAGGATCTGGCATCGTGCTGACTGTGTAAACCCACAAACCTCCCGGTACAGACGAGAGCGTGCGGATGCCAGCGAGCCAGGGGGGAGCAGCAGGTCTTTCTGCCAGGCAGATAAACTGACACAGCAGAGCTGTCAGGGTTGGCCCAGGGCAGCTGCAGGCTTCATGGCCTGGGTGCCAAATTGGATGTGACATTTATTTAAGACTCTTGATGGTTTAATATGTAAGTCTGGAGGAAAAGAAAAAAACAACAACAAAACAATCTCTGTACTGTACCAGCAATGTAGCCCTAGGTATTTCACTTGATGGGGTAATGTCCGTGGGTCTGTGCTTTGGGACGCTTTGCTGCCATGGAAGCACATTTACTGAATCCAGACGTACCTGCCCTATCGTTACTTACACAACACGATGATCTTATTACAGGCTGTCAGCTCTCTCATTCTTACATGCTTTTGACGTATTTCCCAGAGACAGCAGGACACAGCTCACTCTGCAACCTGAACAAAGCAACACCTGAACTTGAAATTAAAAGAGAGGCTTCTTACACAGCAGTAGAGCAGGTGCTTTGGGCTGTGCACTCCTGAGCGATGCTCTCTGAGACAGCGGGAACACCACCGTGTTTTATTCCAGCATCCATCTGCATGGCTATGGCCACCGGTATCTTAGCACATCATGGTAACTTTTAACTATCTGAAAGTAAGAAACCCAGCACTGGGTCATCCTCTGGGGGGCCTGTTGTGCAGGAGGAGAGGGAATTTACAGAAGAGCTAAAATATCTTTCTGAATATTAAGCAAACCCTTGAACAAGATTTCAAAACAAATTTCAGGTTTTATGAAGAATGCGTTCCCAGCATTCAACAGCCAGTACCTTCCTCCATCGATTACTGCTCTAAATATTAGGAAGCTGGTAGCCAGATGGATTAGACTGAAGAGAAACAAAACAGCACTCTGCTGCCTTTCGTCCTCACCGTAATATTCTCCTTCTATCCCTGTAACTCCCTCCTCGCTGAATTTGGATTTTAAACCTTTTTAGGAGTGCATGACAGTCAGGTTCAGAATATTTGGGTAACAGGGAAAGCAAGTTTAAGTTAATTTGCCCAGTTTGTCAGAAAACTATGCCTGGCTCTCACCTCTTCTAAAAGAGACAGGTCCTGCTGCTTTTTCACTGAAAATACAAGCAAGCAACGAAAGCCGAGCTCTTCACTCAGAAGAGTGTCATTCTACCTCCACATCAATCCCCTGAGCAGTTCTTTTGCTCCTGCTGCTATCACGATACCCAACTGCCTCACCATCGCCAGCATATTCTGGGTTTTCAAACAGCATGCAAAGGTCTGCTGGTACCACTTCACCACCGGAGAAGGGAGTCACTTCACCAGGCTAACGATCTCTGGAAAGCGAGAGGAGTCCCCTGCGGCGGGATCCAGCCCTCCCCACCATATGCTTTTGGCTGCACCTCCCACAGAGCTACCTCGGTCAGAGCCAGGAGCGCTGCTCTGAGCTGTTTTGCTGTCAGGAAGCTAATGGCATCACCTACAAAGTGTGCTGGGTCTCTGACAAAGGCCACCTGTCAGTCCCCACGCTCGTATTTCCAGCACTAGAGCAAAACACAGGGCAGTGACAGTCATTTTTAAGTGCTTCTCTGAGGCAGTGCTCATGAGCTACCTTCAGACATCATTAAAACCATCGTGCTAGTTACTCCAGCCCTAGGAGCAGCTTGTTTATAAACCTCACCATTAAATAACTGCTGCCAACACAGGGGTTTCTACAGGACCATTGCCCAGGCTACAACAAAGCTCAGGGCACCCTAATCATCACTGCTGCCACAGCTGATGCTGTCAACAGCTAAAGCCCCCAGCAAAGCCCCCTCTGAGCCCATGCAGCCCATCGCAAGGAAAGGATCTGCTACCCCAGAGCACTGCAAGCCACCGTGAGACAACAGATGGGCAGGAAAAGGGAGATGGAGAGCAATGACCAGCCACAGCGTCTACGGGGCAGGTCGCAGGCTCTTCAGACGGCTCTCCTGCACTTAGGAGTCACCTTGCTTTCCACCAGGCTCCTTGCTGTGCATCCTCCTGTAATGGAGCACCCAAAGTATTCCCCATTACCTCCTCCGCACCGTGCTTAGGAAGGGCTGTTGGCTTTCTTACAGGATGAAATACTCCAGCGCAGGAATATCTGGGAGCCAGCACAGAGCCTTTGTGCTGCCCAGTGTGAAGGAGCCTCGCAGAAGGGACTGAAAGGACAATGAAACTGTTGGATAACACAAGACAGCGCTGCCGCATATCCAGGATGCCGTGGGCTATTTTTAATCATTATTGGTACTACAGCCATGATACGCTGGGGTTGCTGATCACTGAAACACTGCTTTTGGCCCACGGGGAAAGACAGGGCAGGAACCTTCCTTCTGATTGCCTGGCAAAGACATGCTTAATACGCCACTTCATAAATCAATCACCCCTCAAGCTACTCTTCTGCTTCTCAGCAAACGCTGATTGATCCACCAGGAAAGGAGACTAATGAATGGTCAGTTCTGCCCCGAAACGCATCCAGGGTTCATGGCACCTAAGAACATACTAGTGATTTCCACTGATGATAGAAGAGACAAGCTGCAGTCCAGGATGCCCTGCAAAGAGATGAAAACTACATTCTCCCAGAAATCCTTCACAGGCTAAGAACGGGATAGGCGGCGTCACATGGAAGTCTGCCTCTGGGGATGAACAAAAGAGCCAAAAGGAGACTTTTAACTCCAAATAACCCTCCGAGCACCCACCCCCAAGCCGTGCTCATGCAGTCAACGCCACGGGTTGCTTTAGCAGCATTTTTGTCAGAAGGGGTGTTACATAGTTTGGGAGATATAAAGCCATGACTAACAAAAAAAAAGATCAAGCAAATGAAGCACAAACTTAATTCCTCTTCTTCTACCCTCAAAGCGACAGACCATCAGCTTTGAAACAGAAGGCCCTAGAGAGGGGCGAAGGCCATACTCTGTTTGCAAGAAATTTAACAACCTTATCTAAAACAGTATATATAAAGAAAAATCATTGTTACAAGCAGTTGTGGAAAAGGGGAACAAAGACAGGAAACAGTTGTTAACTGTTAGCTGATCTGACATAAAGGAACACTTTGGAGACCAATTATACTCACCCATCAATCTAATTGATTTGAACCATAAAAGCCTATATAACCAATTATTTGTATAACGTATTAGTTACCAGTCCTCAGTCCGTTGCAGCACTGCTACGATTAAGATGCAAAGTCAACATATAATTGCACAAACTCCTATTTACACCTTTTTTTGCCTACAGTATATGCCACCCTGCACTCGCTTTGAAGCAGACGTACAAGAACATAAAAGTCCAACAGAAACTAGCCAATCCTGCTGGGAATTCTCACAAGTGAAGGAAGAAAAGCACAACATGCACCCACGACCTGAGGCAAGCAGAAAGGAAAATCCCTTTGCAAAGTTCTTAAATGCCTGGCAGTCCAAGGAAAAGCTAGAGCAGCCTCTTGTAATAACCACGGTGTCAGAGCCTGGCTTACACCTCAGGATAACACGGGAAACAAGATCTTTAAAAACTCACCAAACAAAACAAGTTTGTCTGCATCTGCTAGCACTAAACACAAACGGAAATAATTACATCAGTTCACGCACTACAGTAAAGCTTTGGAGCCAAGAGAGGCTGCTGCTTAGGGAAGCAGAAGGTTTCCCCACCTCTCAGCACTGGTAAGAAGCCACTACCAGCCTGCCTGGTGTTGAAGGATTGGAGAATTGCACGGCAATGAAGAGCTACAGACCTGACCACCAGTGGCACACAGTGGTGGCCACCAGAAGCTATGGGGCTGTTGCCGTGAATTTAGCTCGATAGGAACCGAACACACTGCGACATCAGAGCCCCTGTGAACGCTCACACCAGACCAAGGTTAAAACCAGAAATGGTTTTGGCATTCCCACCCTGGTACCCTGCACGACACAGGCACAGCTCAGGTCAAGATGCAGTGAGGCAGAGGGTTTGCTCAGGCAAGTCCTGAGCCTCCTCCGCTCTGGCTGGAGTCAGCACAAACCGCGAGGGCTCAGCAACCTGAGTGATCTCAGGAACGTGAAACGCAACACAGCAAGGGCTGAACTTCAGCTAAACCCTGCTGCCTATCCACATCCATCCGTGGGTTTGCAGAGAGAAAAGACAAAGAAAAAGGCTTGATCTAGAGGCTAAGTCAATAGGATTTTCATTTTGTTTTCAAACAAATTCCTGGAAGCTACTGATGGTAGTGCCAGCCTGGCAAGATGACAAGACCTTCGGTAGAAAGGGGGTTCTTAAAGGAAAGAGAAGAGAGGCATGCAGAGGTGGTTGTCTTCTCCAAAGTCTGCACAAAACCACAGACTAATATCACAGCGAGGTAACGTTTTACTCTTGCGAGTAGCTGAGATGCCCACAGGTGATGGCACATCCATGCTGCCGTTACTTGTTCAGCCTCAAACATCAATAAACACGTAGGGCTGGGATTTAATGAGCTTCCTGCGTGTGTACAGTGGCCACTAACACACCGCCAAGCCCTTGCAGAGGTGGCCTCATTTACCAAAGTAAGCTGATTCAGCTAAGCCCAGCATCAATTTCAGCTGAAGAAAGGGATTCAGCACCCCAACACACCGACATTCCCGGCTGGGAACCCCATGCTGATCTGTGCAGGAGCTGAGCAGTCAGCAACGCCCCTGACAATTCCCCTCGGCCCATTTGCAACGCGATGCAGCCCCTACCACAGTTTCCCACCGCGGCCGAGATGCACAGGCTGTGCTTGCCCTGCTGCCAGCCGAGCACACCCGGTTCTGTAGTTACCGTCATCTTCACCAAACCCAAATGGCTCTAACACACCACATCAAACTCTCTGTCGTGCCACAGGTGACTGAAGAGCTCCACATCAGCTCCCTAATTAATCGTGTTTCATATGCCTTGATTTTTCCTGTGATCTCATGCCTCATTTTCCCCCATTTGTGATGAAACCTCGGTGCTTTCTCAAGCTGGCGGTTATCACTCACAGCTCCAGAGGCTGCTGCAGCACAGAGAAGCTGCCTGTGGTTAGACCGAGAAGGGCAGAGGCACCTCAGGGCAGTGGCTCGGGCCATCCTGCGTAGGGCAGACGACCCAGATCCTCTTCTGACATCCCCTGCCACCCTGAGCATTGCTGCCGCACTAAATACAGTGATCCCCAGCCAGTTCTTCCAGATCTACCCAAGAAATTCTTTTGTTATTATTTTTTATGCTTACGTTGCCCTAAGGAGATCTTGTCTATCGTGCAAGTGTTGGTGCTGGCTTAGAGGAAGGGGAAGATCTGAGGCCAGCTCATCACTTACTGACCAACCCAAACCACACATCCCAGTAGCTCTCCGGTGCTCAGTACCAAACCCCCCTGCAGCAGCCCCCCGCGTGCGGGCAGCCTAAGCAGCAGCTGCTGGCCAGCCTTCGGGACTGGGGGGCTGGCGGGACCCTGCCAGGGAGGAGACGGCTCCGGCAGGGCTTGCTTCTCCACGCTGCAGGCTGGAATCACCACCCCTGACGCGTTCGACAAACACACAGATGTGGTGCTTCGGGACACGGTTTAGTGGTGGGCTTGGCAATCCGGGGTTAAGTTGGACTTGGTCATCTTCAAGGTCTTTTCCAACCTCCATCATTCTATGATTCTACGAGGCTGCTGGCATCTGCCCCACGCCTAGCAAGCAGCAATGGGGAGGAAACGGTGCTGGGGACCCCCTGCTTCCAGGGCCAGGCAGCAAAGCCCAGCGGCGGGGGAACAAGGCAGCCAGACCCCTCCCTGACCCAGGGCAAGGCAAGCTCTGCTCCACATCCAGCTCCCCGCGTGCTGCACTGAAGAAGCCTATTTAGCTGCTCCCTCCTGCCATATAGGAATAACCTGAATCTGGCACAGAGCAAGTTTTGCTGCCCAGGGCTCAGGAGGGGAGACATGCCTTCACCCACTTCCTATGGGGACAGGAACTGAGCCAGCGCAGGAAAACTCACTCTGATCAACAACCACGGAGCCAGAATCAGACCCTGCTCGCACTTTCTACCTGCCCTTGAAGTAAGCAATTGAGGAGCCGAGGCTGAACTCCCCCATCTGTGCCCTGGGCGTGCAGAACCACAAAGGATGCTCTGAGCCTGGGTCTGCCATCCACAGCAAACAAGCCAAGATTTGCTTTAGCACAGCTCCTGCTCAGCAGCTGTCAGCCCTCCTGCAAGCTGTGTGGGAAGTTGAGGGAAAACAGGGTATTCATCTGCCAAACACCTAGACGGTTCCTCAGCAGGCTTTTAGCACAAGGCTGGAGGCTTCCAGCAGGACTAAAACCACCGAGAACTACTCCTGAGCCACACACGTTACCTCTCTTCTGGGGAAACCGCTTTTTGGGGCTCTGAACCAAGGGGAGACAGAAGAGTAATGGAATAGGCAGTTCTGCTTGAGGGCTGCCTCCTCTTGGGTATGCTGTCTCCTAAAATACTCCTATGGGTATGGGTTCTGATCTCCCCCCTCAAAGAGGGTGAGAACCTGCCCCACGCTTTTGCTTCTGCATTAGACTCACAGAGCTACTGAAAGAGAGCCATCTGCATCACTACTTTTATTACTGACAGCAATAAAAGCATCTCAATATATAGCGTCCGTCAGCCACGCACAAGCTCAGTGGTGCTTTGCTAATTACTGAAGTTTTCTGTGCTGACAAAGAGATGCCAAGGGATGCAGCAACCGATGGGGAAAAACTGCACAGAGGAATTTCAATACCGCACCACAGATCCCCTGGGCTAGAAGCGTGTTGTAGCGCCTTGCCACAAGGGCCAGTGGGCACTGCTGGCACCCACATACAGGCACAGGATCTGGTCCTACACCTTGAAGACCACCCATCATACTATACTAGTACTCTTTGGAGACAGGAGCCTAATGTGTGTCAGCATTTAGGGAGCTCTGAGTAGAGAAGCAATTCTCCTTCCACAACTCCAAGCATCTCGCCGGCACCTCCTGTCTCTGGCAGCCTTCTTCACCTGCATGGAGCACCTGCCGTAGACGTTATTGTTTCTGGATGGCACTGGACTGGTGGATTTGCTTTGCACCTCTGGCACACCTCTGGGAACCCGTCATGCATCTCCTCAGCCACGTGTCCCTGAGCAAAGCTCACCTTCCCACACCAAGCTGGTGCTACGCTGCCAGGTTGCAATAAATGTTGTTACTGCAGCAAACTGGGTTTGGTGTAAAATCAGCAGCACTCAGGGCAAGCAGCTTGGGCGTCATCTCACTTGAGCAGGACTTGACAGCTGAAAGAATATCAAAACTTCATGAATACTGACTTGGTTGAGACTAGGACTTACCTCCATAAACTTATTTTCCCACATCCACACGGTCCACACAGGGTGGGCTGAACGTCATCTGGGAAAGGCCAAGTGACCGACAGGACTTTCAGTGGTATTGAAACCTTTTCCAAAGCTGTACGAGTGCTTCGCACGCAGGTTTCAGAAACCCTTTCAAGTACCATAATCTGATGTTAAGGTGCTGGACAGGGATATGCTGGAGCCCAGAACATCCCAAGTCACCCTCATTTCAGTACGAGCTGGGATTTTTCACACCCAGACACATGTACACAGGCGAAAAGGAGGAGTTTAGGCATGTAAAGCACTGAAGGACAAGTTTTCATTGTAAATCATTACGCTCATAGCAGCAAACATTTTCTCCACACTCATCCATAAATTTGGAGCAACAGAACCGCCACCACACACACAGTCTATCCAGGGGACAGTACCTGTGCTCCTAACCAGCCCAAAAGACACACAATTTAAATCAACCAAATCATACACTAAGGGAAAAATTGTGACTTGTTCACATGGAAGAGCTCCATGCTTGCTTAAGCAATGCTAGGGACAGATCTGACCCAGCTTCAGCAGAAATTTAAGCAATGTTCACCTGATCCTGCGTAAGTCACCCTAAGAAGGGTGTGATCCATTGAGAACGACTGCTGCCTGCGAGCAAGTCAGTACTGATACACAGCCAAGCGAGGGAAACGCCTCCCAACACCTTAAACTGCTGTTTTGCTCTTAGCACTTCTGCTTCTTAATAAACACTCTGTTGGTGGCTCTGAAAGAGCAACCCGGCTGCTTTCTGTACGCGCGTCACAGGGAGCCTGCCGTGGTGCCGGACACATTAGCCAGGGCTCGCCACGCGAGGTCAGGGAACGCTGTCTGGTGCTCTGCACTACTCCTGCAATAAGCTCTGCACCACACCTCGAAAGACTGATTGATTAAACGTTTCTGCTTCACTTTAGCAATTCATCTCAGCAGCCTTTCACTTACCTGTACGCTTCAAAGCTAGAGAGATAATCCCTTCATTATCCCCTTGCTCTCCTTCGCAATTCGTAGTTTATTTCAAAATAACTGCAACATTGTACTGGCAGGCAGGAATGAAATCCTGGGTTCATCTCCCAGGGAGCTGCACGTGTTCCTGGGAAAACACCCATCTCAGAGCCAGCAGAGGGTTTATCCCCGTGGCCTACCCACACAAATCACTTTTGCAAAGATTGACTATGGGGGAACCAGCTGTTTCAGTAAGAACAAGACTCTCAGGTTTTTCAAAGCAAGCCACGAAGATCCTGGCCCTAATTATTCGCTCACTCTGTTCCGTCACAAAGTATAAACCCTACGGCCCTAATCTCCACTGTCACTGCTCATCTGCCCCAGAGAAATTCTAGCCCTCTGAATTTTATCCTATAGATTCTGTATAGGCATACAAATAAGGCACGTTTTTGTGCTTCCCTAGCTGATATTTCAGTCACCCGTCCTAGAAACTGTCACCCAAAACAATAAGCTCCTCTGAGTGAGCATCAACCATTCTCCGTGAATATGTCAATAACTGAAAAACATTAGACAAAGCTGAAATAAGTCGTAAGGCTACATAAGTGTTTGGAAGATACAGGAGCATTTGTAACTTCCACAAACCCAAGACAACTAAAATGCTCTTTGCCGGGCTAAAGCAGCACACAGTATCCCCTCGGTTAGGACACCGCACTTCCAAGGACCAACGCTGAGGAACAGGGACAAACCAAACCTCCCTCTCAGGCGACAGGAAACACACGCCAAGTGCCTTCACGCAACTGAGGAAGCGCCTCGTTCGGCACCACAACATACCCCTGCTGAGCCAAGGCCGACAGAAGCATTCTAACATGGCGCCTTTTCCTAAAGATATTCCCCGCTTACTCCTAAGTGAAGCGTAAAGCTGATGGTGTTTCTGTGGCCTGACCTCAGCTTCTCCTAGCCTAATATAAATGTTACACCTATCTCGGGAGGCAGCGAGCTCTTCCTGCCAAATCCCAAGAGCCCTCAAGTCCTGGCTGCATTAGTCCTGTGTTGTGAGCTGTGGGAGAAGGCAAAAAGAAAGAACAAGGCTCTGCGGCAAAACAACGTAGAAGCAGTGCAGGGGACAGATGTGTAAGAGACAGCGGCATTGGAGCGAGTCTGACAGAGGCACGCATTCCCACGTCGCGCTTCAAACATAGCACCGCCAAGGAATGAAGCTTCACACGTGCATATGCACACCGTAACGGAGAATCAAGGTTCCTCCCGCCTCCGACTCAGCAACTCCCAGCAAAACCGGATTCCAAAAAACCTCATTCCTGCTTGAGGGGATGCACTTTAAAAGCCCCCTAAACACCAACTATTTGTCACTTTTCTTTGAGGCAAAGCCGGGACAGGGGAGATACACCTGGAGAGGCAATTAAGGTGACCGGGACAACAGGGAATGATGGCAGATGGCAGTCATGGGGGGTGCTGGGTGGAGAGCACCCAGCCGACACCAGCATCCCCCAGGGAGAGACCGGCACACAGCCACACAGAACAAGGGCACACTCAGCCTTTGCCCCTTACCTGCTCACTTAAGCACCGAAACATACAGAGGTTTTGAAAGAAAAGGTTTTAGAAGTAGTCTGCAAAGCAAGCTTAACATTTTTCTGCTTTGAAAGGTCTCTGCTTTGAAGGACGCAGAGACTGGGCACCATGCAGTGCCCAGACCTTACCTGTGTCATAGTGAACTGTCAGGGGCCTGGAATAATCACCAGTCTTCTCTGGGTGGAAGTCCACCGTTACTTGCATGGCATCGCCAATCCCAAGAGTCCCAACGGAGGGATCAACAGAGAAAGGGCTGCAACACGGAGAGGCACATCAGGATTATTGTGGGACCTTTGGGGACTACGTTCCTTCTGCTGTCTAGCTCACTCCAGCTCACCTGTATTAGCAAGGGGCCAAGAAACCACAGTCAGCAGCACAAAAAGAGAACATACAGGGCCAGGAACTGAGCCACCGACCCGACTCCTGAAGAGCTCCAGCCCTCAGAAGATCCTAAGCGATAAAATGACCTCGTCTCCCCCATACCCTGCATCCAGTTTTCTGCAGCAAGGCTCAAGAGTCTGACTGCTAGCGATACGATCGGAGGAGGGATTTTGAAGGGCACGGAGATGGCAAGAGTTATTTGCATGCACAACTTGACACCGAGTTCCTCAGGAATCCGTCTTTTCCTGCCACCTATAAACCTCAAGAGATGCAAATGTCAAGGCAATACCTGTCCCAGTGAGATTACAGCCTGGAAATCAGACAGGGAGAACAGAAGTTTATTCTTGAATGACCGGAGAATAATTAGACTTTAATTGGCAGAATTAATCTATCTTTTTTTTTTTTTTTACCTTGAAAGCATCCTGGGTTTGCCTCAGAAAGGGCACATTTTATCAGCATTTCAATGAAAGCTGTTCTAAGCAAAGAAAAATCTGTACGAGTGCAAAGGCAGATTAGAGTGATACAGAAACAAGAAAACAAGACACAAAAGGAGTATCCCATTTACAGCCTGAACAATTAAATCTCTAGCTAAATGAAGCACCGCTAGCAGGAGCATATCAAGGCACCTTTAACAGGAGGTTTTCTGCGTATTCACAAGCAATGCAGTCTGGGGCTCTGGGTTGTAATCCAGGCTTGGTAACTGTTTGCTTGGCCTACTAGAGAAATTCTGTGCAATGTGTGGGAAATAGTATGAAAATGTGTCGGTGTACTTTAGATTTAACAAGAGCCATTATGATTTGTCGCCAGGTAAACAGCTCTCAGCTGACAGACATAATTCAGTCCTTTAATGCTCAGGGAAAAGTCAGATGCAACATGTTTCTGCACAACAGCAGCTGGGCTTTGCGGCTCTTGTACAGCCTCACTTAGAAAGCAAAAGTTATTGGATTTAGTGCTTTGCTGCTGGTCAATTTGTCACCTTAAAAATATGTGCTGCAGAGTTCTACAGTGATTGGGGAGTGCAGCCCACAAAAATAATGAGAAAAAATGGAGCCATGCGCAAGCTGAGCTTCGCTCATGGAAGCAGTGACAGCTGATGAAATTGCTGGAGTTCCTGCTCATTAAGGAGACACTGATGCAATTGGGGGCCTGACCTGCTCCCATCACGACTAGCAAGAACATCGCCAGTGACTAATGGGGAAGCATTGGGCCCGCAATGTTCACGTGCTGGACCTGAGACTTTTGAGAGGGAGGAGGAAAGCCAAGGCGCCGCCAGCCTCAGAACCGGGCTGCTCTACATGGCCCTGCACCTGCACTGGGGGTTGTGCCTGGTTATACTGGGCAGGGCTCTGCTGGTGCTTGGCTGGGATCACTGCCTGCTGTGGGAAAGGCACAGAAAAATCCCACCCCCCCACCCCCCTTTTTATTTCATTATTTTTACCAGAAACATTGCCGGAACAGAAAAGCTGCTGGTTAAAGGCCACACTTGAGCCCTACCTCCCATCCCATACCCTTCCTACTCCGTCCCCATGTCTGCATACCCCTGCCCTCAGATAGCTGGGATGGGAATGACACTCCTGAGGATGACGTCAGGGGATGCCCGAGAAAGTAGATACCTTCACATCTTCAAATTACCAGAGAAGAGGATCCCACCGAGGTCAGGACTCATTCTCAGGACTGAGAAACAGAGCACAAGTCAGACACCGCACCTCCTGCCTCCCACCCCACGCTGTACCCACAGGACAACTTGGTTCCTGCTGTAGCAGGAGCTTGGTATCCCTCACATAGACCTGGTTTTCCAAGACCCAGAGGGATGTAAGGTCCATGCTTCACCTGAACTCTGAACTTCAGTCCACATCACTAAGCTGTTCCCTGCAGCCTACAGATAAGAGATGCTAAGGAAACGTCCCTGACACACTAATAGCCACACGGAAACCACTGCCAACAGACGAAGCTGGCAGGCTAAACTTTGGCCTTTTAGCCATTAATTGTGAGCTGTTCTTTACGGTAATTCTTGTCCTGTTAGATCTACCCTGTTAGTGAATCACTACTGCTCCTGAAAAAACAGGAAAGATAAGGTTTGGAGGTTTATTAATAGCTCTTCTTCTGACATGCTTTTCAACTACGTCCATTTGTACATTTGCTTTGTTGTACAACATCTAAACTGTCACAGGTCCAGATCTCCCAGCGGTGCCTTGCAATCCCCAGCTTGTATAAACTCATCTAGCCGCACCAATCTGAGGGAGACCTTCCCAGCAGAACCTGCTGAGATCTTGCCTGTAATTGCCCTTCCGAAAGGGAACAACCCCAGATTAGTAAGCAATTTCATTGTGATCTGTCTTGGCGTTTACATCTTGCTTGCTTTCACCAGGCATCAGCTCCCCATCTTGACAAAGCTGGGCAAAAGTTAAATCCCATGAGGATACCACGGGCAAAATACTCCTGGCAATTTAGCAACCAACTGACAAGTGAACAACGCTGACAATTCTGTGGCTCAGGCTTTCCCGACTACCGCGCTGCCTTTTCTCCTGCAACCGTACATTTAGTCAGTGCAGCGTGCAACGAGGCTGCAACATACTTCGTCCCATGGTATGTTTCTCTTCTACAACCAAGACCCCTTAACTCCACTGGTGCCTTAATTTGCATTATAAAATCATCTGAGTTTGTGAGAATTGATTTCATTAAAAGCTGCCTCCAACCCCAAGACCGACAGTAAAATTACTGGTGATTGAATTGCCCCCTCTGTCAACTAAGACCTATTGCAGGAAAAAAACCCCCAAGATCACTTAATCTTGGCATACGTAATTTTTTGGTAATGGTATAAAAGCCAAAGTCGAGCACTGTAACCACTCCGGTAAACACAGTCTGTTAGGTCAAAGCATCCAAGACTGCATCTCCATACTGAAAAAATCCTGCACAGAGCCAGCATCTCACAAGCTCTCTCTTTCCCTCTTTCCCTGCACGTAGGCTCTGTTGTCACATCCCTGTACATCCCATGGTAACTCTCCAGCCCCACACCTCCGTGTAGTATAATGGGTACTGCAGGGAGGGATGCAAGGCGGCTCCTAGCACTGTGCCATGTAGGATCATTTCCTGAGCTTCCAGAGCTTGATGGGACATTCCTAAATGGACCTTCTCAGACAGATCCTCTCTAACCCATAGCACAGCACAGCACAGTGTAACGTCAGGAAAAGGCAGTGCTGCACTGAGATCTGCTTCCAGGCACCATTTTCAACTGAAATGTACTGGAATGACATTTATCTCCGTGAATGCCGTGGAGAAGAAACTCACTAACCAGCCTTAACAATGAGAACGGCAGGAAAAGACTTTTTATATTTATACTATTATTATTTTTTTTATTACTACACTATGCAGTGAACAGCTGGGTATGGGCACGCAGGGGGAGGACAGGCACAAAGCCAAGCTGCATAATGGGGAGTGCTTTGGTGTTAGGGTCCCTGCGCCCCCCCCGCCCTTATTAAAGAGGAGTCAAAACGTGGCCACGTTTTCTGGTAGATACCACGGCAAGGGAGAGTTCTGAACAAGCAACAGCAGAAGGATGCTGAATTGGCCCCGTGGATTCATTTGAGAGCTCTGCCGTGGAGTGAAATACACCACACAAGTCCTTAGATAAAGTTGTAAGAGGCAAGGAATGTCCTTATGAAGTGACCCGCTGCAAGAGCAGAGCTCGCGGTACTGACCGAGAGGAAAGGTTAGCATTGGAGATGGGCTGAAAAATGCACTGCAGGTGAAAGCTGGTAGGTTACACTTGATGCCATAGAGAAGGGAATCTTGAGAAAGGAGGCAGAGAGGTGACAGGAGCAGCGCCGTGGACTAGGAAACTGTGGCGCCTGCAGCTGCCTTGCAAAGGGGCAAGAGCCTGAATTCGCCCAGGCCAGAAGACAGAAGTTGCAGCAGCTAAGAAGTCTCAGTCGTGCAGAGAGAGTATAAAGGACACAGAGGCCAGCTGATGGTCTACAAACTTTGATCTCTCATTCCCTTCTACTCCACTAAGCCTCCTCCCCCTCTCACGTGCACGCATGCTTACACATAGCGGCACACAAAGCTATTACGTGATATTAATATTGGCTTTAACACAACACTACATCCATACTCAGCAAAAGTTAAGCACACACTAAAGCTGCTTCAGTTCTCCACTAAATAGGAAGAAGCTAAAACAGTCCTGAATGTAAGTCTGTAAGGCTGGCACTCCTACCACCTATGCCATAACTCTTAAATACTGCGTCTCGTATCTACACATTAAGCTCTCCAGGACAGGAAACATCACTCATTAATGTCCAAAGCACAGGTTTAAGTGTTTGTGATGCTGAACAGCCATTATGGGAGTCATTCAAAAGCATGCATGACATTAAACTAAAAACTTCCCCTGTCGTTAATAATGATGCAGCCTTGGTTACAGCCTCTAACGCAGGGAAATTAATCCCCTGACATGAGGAGGAAAGCGGTCTCTCCCGTGAAAGCCTCTGTAAGTAGAGTTGTTCAAAGACAATTAACAGCTAATGACCTACTCGCCTGTGGAGCAGTGTATTGGTGAGACTCTCCAGCCAACTTGTCATGCCAGCTGGGAGGTCAGTTCTTTTCTGCTGGGGCTGCTGGAGCCACTGAGCTCACCTGGGACCTCGGGGCAGGCACCTGAGCAACTGCTCACAGCACAAGCAGCAGGGAACCCACTGTCACCCAGTGCAGTCCCCAGCACTGGCTGGGAAAACCACTCCTGGCCCACCATGGCCTCATCGCACAGGGAGAACGTGGTTGTTCTGCTCCCAGGCTGCAAGGGGACGTGGTGACCTGGTCAAGAGTGGGGAGCACTCAGATTTTGAGTGGAGGATACAAGCTTGGGGGAGTACAGTCGAGATACTGGAGGGCTGGGCTGCTATTCAGGGGACACAGCAGAACCGCATGCAGCCGAGGGATGGAAAATGCAAAAACCTGTATTTGGGATGGAAGAATCCCTGGCAGTACAGTCTGGTGGGCACGAAAGCCTTTCTACAGAAGAGGAGCTTAGGGGCTGGAGCACAGCACATACAGGGAGATGCTGGGATAAATGGCTTCGCACAGCCTTGAGAAGGAAAGACGAAGGCTGGTATCACTTGGTCTTACTTTTCGTGTTGAGTGCACACCTGATCAAACTTTGACACTGGTCTTGCTTTGAGCACTGTGTTTGCTCAGATGATCTCCAGAGGTCTCTTCCAAAGTTATTCTAGGATTTTATCTTCTCCAGCAGCCCAATTCCATTTCACATGTTCCCCAAATTTCTCATATTATTTCCTATACATCTGTGCATATATATAGGCAGATGGTAGACACACAGGCATTAGAGGAACTCAACCTTTAAGAAAGTTCCCAATGAGGAATTCATTATGACATTTTGCTGAACACTTAAAGCAAAAAAAAAAAAAAAGAGCAGAAAGACAGGAACCTCAGAGTATTTAAAAAAGAAATCTGAATGAAAGTGGGGGACGACCTAATTAGAATAAAACGCTGCTTATATTCAAAGATCATCAGTTTGAAATTTCAAACTGGCTTTCAAAAGTTCATAACAAAATGGAAGAGATGACTGATGCCTTTGGCTGACATGGGAAATCTTACCAGCTTTTGATCTCTGCACACATGCAATCCAGTTCTTCAGAATTGTACTTTCTTGTGTAGTTTGAAATAAAGCTTTCGTAACGCTTCCCATCCCTTTGCTGCAAATCAGGACTGAAACATTCAATTGATGAAGTTCAGCATAAAATCCGTATCAAGCAGGATTCAACATACGCTGTATCACTCAATAGAACAGTTGGCAAGGGCATGGCCAAGAGATGCTACACACGACTGGGTACTTGTTTTGGTGGTGACGACTAGATCTGGAAATCCCAGAGGGAAGCTGTACAGGGATTTACAAGTTCCTGCCTATGTATTTCCACAGTGAAAAGAAGCAGCCTGCTTGAACAGCATCCTGGAAGCCTGCTTCAACAGCCTTGCCAGGCTTTGGTAGAAGCCTCTTGGACCTTCACATTTCCCAGGAGAAAGAGCAAAGAGCCTTCTCTTGACCCCTGTTTTCCTGGGGAAGAAACCGAAGCAACTCAGGTGCACTAAGGCAGACAGCAGGTCTTTGCTGCATTCTGGACCTCAGCTCCTACACCAAAACCTCTGGGACCAAGCAACACGGAGCTAACTACCAGCCAGCTGAAGTGGTTTCCTTGCAGGTGCAGTTTCCAAAACGCATTATCCTCTCCAGTTCAGCAAACTGGAAAACCAGTGACTGTCTTCTCAGACCAAGAGGAACAGTACAGGCTGTCCACGACACAGCACACATCAGGCGCTTGACCAGGAGACTGCCGAAATGCCACGTGCTTGTGGCCTCCCAGGGAATGGGTATATTTGGCCAATAGGGCCACATAACCATTTCAGAAGGTTCTGAAGATCAAGGGGGTTGCTGGTAGCTACTACAGCATGCTAGAGCACTTTCCAGGAGATCTGAGAGAGACAAAGCTCTAGAAAAGGCTCCCAACCCACGCACCAGGTATTTGCTGCACCTTTTGCCTGTGCGCCCATTGGCATTCTGCTTTGGGGCTAAAGTGCAGGTTTGAAGCCGCTGCCAGCTCATCTCCACTTAAGAGCTCATTCTAATGAAGAATAGTGGATCCCAGGGACCAGATCAAACCTACTGGAAAACCAGGTTCTGGACCCCACAGGGTTTTTGTCAGGGTCTCAATACCAGTTGCTTTGATCTATCATCTCTGATTGCACTTGCTACTATAGACAAACTGCTGGTAAAGCTGATGATAAATTCTTAAATGTCTCTTCCACCAGCTCAGAGCTTGCCCATTTCTTAACACTGCCTTTGGTCTTCAGGAACTGAGCTCCTAGAGCTGTCGTCTGCCCCGCAGGATCTTTTACAGCCCAAGGGCAGTCCAGCTGCCTTCCTACATTTGATCGTTCAATCTAACAGAATCAGTCTTGCACGACTGTGCACTGAAGACACCGTTGCACTATAAAACTCCACTCTGCAGCTTGCAGAGTTTTAGCAGAGGCTGCGCCATGCTTCAAACACTATAATCAACAGCAAACCCCACGTGCCCTGCCCATTTCCAGCCACGGCAGCAGTACAGCAGCTCACATGCTCTGGCTCCTTTTTGTTGCTGTTTACCAACTATACCATCACACAACAGTGTTTTGCACAAAAAGAGATGAGCTCCCTACCTCTGAGTGCTGATGCAGTAGCGGGCCGCCCCGTTACCGATGTTGCGAACCAGCAGTGTTTTCTGGGTGCTGTACTTGACTGGACAGGCTGAGAAGTTCACCTGGTCGGGGAAGTCCAGGATAGCTCGGGCACCTATAGCTCGGAGAGGCACAGCAAACTTCTCCCCTTTCTGTGATGCAGATGGGCTCGTGGAAATAATCCTGCAGGGAAAGAAACAATCTCAGCACAATGCTTTTAGTACTTTCCCCACGGCAGAAGGAAAACTGCTGTTTTCTATGACTGTAGCAGTATCATTCAGTAACGACACAGTACTTTTTACCTTCATGAGCTTTCATTCCAGTAGCATGACTTGCACAGGGTCGTTAACTTGCAAAGGAGAAACAACCCCATTGATTCACCTGCTTTTGCAGCAAGCGGGCAGCACCACAATTATCTGATGCTTTGATTCTGAGACACCAGAACAGTCTCTTCATGCAAGGGATCACAGCACTAACGCAGCCTGCTTCGATCGCCACTGCAGACTATTGGAAGCACCACTGAGAACCCAGCTGTGCCACAGCACTAACTCCAGTGCCTCGTTGAAGCTTGGCAGGGGATGCTCAGGTACACTTTCAAAAGGACTTCACCACATGCATAGTCAACGGTCAGTCTTCGGTGAAATACTTCACAAGCTGGACACGGTAATTGCGGCAGCATCAGGGCAGTGTAGGGTACGGCTGTATTTCCTGCCCCTTCTCACAGCGTTATAGGGCCAAGGCTGGGGACACGCACCCTTCAAAAGCCACCTGATCCATCTCCCCACACCAGAGCTGGCTCAGCTCCAGACCCAAACTGTTTTTGCGAGAGGTTTCACAAGTACCTAAAAGCGCTAACAGTTCCACCCCTGCCCTCAGCAGCCTATGCCACCTCTGCGATAGAATTAAAGGGTGTTAGTTCTTCCTGTGTCTGAACTCCGTTTCCCTTTACATCTCACCCAGCCTCAGGGGGCACAGGAGACAGCTCTGGCTGATGCCGTAATCACACCCCTCTGTAAGGTCTGTTCTAGAGGAGTAAGTGACGGCGTGCCTGGTTAGCACACCCACCCCAGGCAGGCGGCATCGGGAGCTGCACACGGGGGACACTCAGACACCCCACCAGAGCAAAGCCGGCTGTGCAGTCCCAGCCACTGCCTTCTGCAGAACAGAGCCAGGCAATCCCCCCCGCGCCCCGGCTGTCTGGCGTTTAGCAGCAGGAAGGCAAATCAAATTACCAAAATCATGTTACTGTAGAGATGAGCAGAGCAGTCTCCAGATGTATGGCGTGGCATCGCTGCGCTGGAACTATCACCTTGCCCCCACTGAAATCAGTGGTAAATCTGCTGCCATAGGGCCAGGAGCCATTACCCCCAGCAGCGCTCTTATGGATGAGCTGATAAAAACTCTGCTTCTCGTCACTCACTGGCTGCCCTGATTTTTTCCTCAGTGCTTTTAATTAATTTGATATTTTTATCACTGTTGAAGCAGCAAGCGCTTTAGGATTTTAATGATTTAGGAATTGCATACAGCAGCAAACTCCCTTCAGCAGAACCGATCCAGACTCCCCCACAGCTGGGATTTCCTGCTCCCGTCCCCATCCCCTCCTGGAAGGGCCCTAAGGCAGCCAGCCCAGGCACAGACATGTACCTATTGCTCTAACGCAAGCGCTGACAGCCAGCGCCTCACCCACCACCCAGCACCTCGCCTACCACCTGCTCAGCTGGGGTTTAAGCTTGTCAATACAGATGCTGCCCCACCCAAGACAAAAAGAATAATCTCCTTTTCTAGACATCTCAAATATTCACCCTAGAAACTGCAGAAGGGCTTTTGCTTTTCCTATTTGGAAGGTAAAATACTACGAAGGGAACTGCAGCAAGCAACCTGCATGATTTAATACCGCATTTCAGGAAAGCGTTTCATCTTCAGCAAGTCGTTCTGAATTGGCAATTTTGTACCCAATCTTGCAGCCTAAGCCCTCTAAAATAAAAGCTATGGGCAGCCCATATGAATTTAAAGCACCTATTATCTGGGTACTTCACGTCCTGCACTGTTTCGATCCTCAGAAACTCATTGGCAAATGAAGAATGTTATTTGCTTTTGTTGTTGTTGTTCTTTTGGCCACACTACTGTAACAAAGGCATTGCAAAGCCAATTGAAAGCTACCTGCCTTATTAAGTCTTGGCATGCCATATTTACTTAGCTCCCTCTTTCAGGTGCCAGGTAGGCAGAGGAGGATGCAAGTTCAGATCAGCAGGAGGATAAAGAAAAAAGGAACTTCAACAACTGGAGCTACTTGGAGCAAGTAAAAGGAAGTAATTGTCAAGGCGTTGTCATTGCTAAGGAGCAAATGGATCAACAGCAATGCAATTAAGAGCCCAAGAAATAAATCCCCCCCAAAAGCAAGCACAGGCAGCCTTCCCAGCTCCGTTGCTGGTGAGGGGCGCTGGGACCACCTGCACAGCAATGCACAAGGGATTTCTCCAGGGACCTGAGGGCAAGGCTAAAGCAACAGGGATTTGGTTTCACAGAGACAACCGCGACCTTGAGAGAGAAAGATGCCTCTCGCCATTCATGCAGATGCACATTATGCTCCAAGCCCCCTCTCCAGGGACACCGTGGGACATGGCATCCCGTGCAAGGCTTGACTCAGCACTTCAGAGCGGGCTGACCCTTCAGCCACGCTCTACCACCCCACCAACGTGGGACCTTGCACCAGGCTGAATGCAGCGTCAGCCCAAACAGGGGGAAACCCAAGGCAAGAGGGGTGCTAGGCAGAAGCTGGCTGTTTGTGCCACTGTGAACCCATGGTCCCTTAAGCTTTTGAAAGCTGAACTGCCCTCCCTTGGGGGCAACAGGTTGCAAAGTCTCTACTGCAGCACTGCCTCGTGTTACCAGGGCGCTAACGCTGCTACGCACTTGCTTGCAGCCTAGGGGCACAGTTGAGACCAGTTCAAAATGTTGTTCTGCTTCGCAACTGCAAACCCTTAGCAGACTGTTTAAGACCAGGTTTCTAAATAAACGTGCCTGGATGACAGAGGGGTTGCATCCCATCTATGCTTTAAAGTTTGCTGTGTTTAGACACAGCTTCAGGCTATAGGTTTTCATGAAAATACGACTTCATCCTGCATACAACTCCCCTCTCAGTTTCAAGGAAGATACAGACAGTTGTACGATGGTTCCCCTTCTCGTGCTCCCCTGTGACAAGCAGTAAATTACAAGCTCTGGCCTTCCAGGTATCACCACTGGCATCTGAACTGGCACCCACTGAGACTGAAGCAGCTGCTCGTCTTGGGTGTTGTTTCAGGCTCTTTGTAAACTCAGGCTAACAGTAATTACTGTCACAGCAATATCGACCCTAACTGCCCAGAACCCCAAACTCAGATGTCAGTTTCCCTGCATAACCTATCCCAAATGCTTCACTGAAGTCCTTGCAGCAGCCAACTTGCAAAGAAAAGATCCTTGTAGCATGAGGTAACACGGCAAGCCACGCAGGGAAAGCTCCCGCTGAAACCCTGATATCAGAAAGGCTGGAAAATAAGGGCCGTGACAACAGAGGAGAGACCAGAGGATGAAGATCCGTTCGCAGCAGAGGGGGTGCCCCTGCGCCTGCCCCCCTCAGCCGCCGGTTCGCAGGAGTCTTTGAAATGAGTCACTTGGCTTCAGGTTCCTGTGGCGCCGTGCCATTTGCCTTGGTCTTCTGCCCCTTTCCTCCTCACAAGAGTCATCTTAAAAGTATTCTCGGAATGGCTTCTGTGCACAACAAAACATCTAACAGGGCTGGGCTGAATTTTAAAGGACTTCATTTCAGTCATGCAATAACTCACTCTCCTGTCATATTTCAGAGTAATCAATGTGCATTAATTCAGTCTCCACTGAGCATCAGCAATGAATTTCACAAACCTCACAGACTGAACTTGCATCGCCTGAAAACAGTGCACTGCTACAGTGAAAAGAGCAAGAGGGCAACACAGAATAAGCTCTGCTATGTTTTTATGTGCTTCTTACTTCCTTCTTCCTTTACAATAAACTATTAATAAGCCTGAAGGACACACAAATGGAAGTATTTCTGTCTGTTGTTCATCTGCCAGTCAGTGCCACAATGGTTTCCAGTTCAGCAGAGGCCGTCAGACCATAACACAAGAACACACGGGAACAGGGGCTGGCACGAGAACACCCACGCTGTACAATGGAGCCATAAAACAGAAACGTGCAAATCAGAAGCAGCAAGAGTAACAAACTGGAAATGTTGCCCAGCAGAAAAATTAGCAGTTCATTTATAACACAAGTGCCAATAAACCAAAAGGCACACCAGCTATTTCTTTTCTGACAGTCCAAGCACGTGGCACATTCCCAAATGACTGCGAGACAGTAGGAAACTGCTCATTTTCCAAGAAAGGGCTACGTGGCATTTCAGCCACTAACAACTCACATGGCCCTATTACTTAGGGCTGAGGCACAATTTTACTCCTTTCAATCAGGAGTGACTTCACTGAAGTCAGACTTACTCCAGGGAAGAACAGATTCAAAGCAAGAGAATGACACAAACCAGCTCCTCATCAGGAAGGCCCGGACCCCACTTCACTGGGTTATCCACAGTCCCTGTGGATCATGCAGTATCAGAGATGTAGGGGTTATTCAAAGGCAGCACTCCTGAGCCTTCCACAACTAACACACAGATACTCTGCAGGCAAGCAACTGCAAGCCCAACACAGGTGGCTTTACAGAACCATCTCCCAAAGCCTGCCTCTTGGCTAAGGGCTTTTCAAGGTGCTCTGCACATCCTGACCATGCTACTGATGCATTTCTAGCTGAGCGACAGCACTCCGGCACTTCGCTGACTCACACTCCACCAAGTATGAGACAAAAAGTTCGATTTATACAACATTCTGGTTCTGCTGTAGAGTCCCCATGTGCTCCTCACCAAGCAGCCCACATCCCTCTCCCAATGCCCTGCAAGGAGCACAAAACCCAGGTCGGCAGAAACGGCCAGGGTGTCGCTCAAGCTGTGCAGAGAACCTCGCTGGCACAGCTCCCTAATGCCACACACTCACCAGTTCAAGGGCAAGACAAGGGGCAAAGTACTGGACATGAGTGCTCCTGGGAGTTATCTCACCCTACTTCTATTTGGGGTGATGTTCATGTGTTGCTCTGCTGCTTCTCTGTAGTTGAAGAGCAGCTCTTTGCCCTTCATGGGAACCGATTTACTTCCATCCCAAAAATGAATGCTCATGAATACTAATCAATCACATTTTAAAGGAAGCAGTGTCCCCTGCAAAGCCTACCTCGGTGAGATTAAGCTCTTATGTCACTTGGGCAGTATGGAGAACTGCCCTAGGCCAACATCATTTTAACCTTCCATACGAATGACGTAAAACAATTTCTCAGTCCCTCCCCAAAGCAACAGATCATTTCACAAGCATGGGGAGCCAGGCACCACAGGGCATTTCCTCTCTAGTTTGCTACAGCCATGCTGTTTGAGGATAGGACAGGGTGTTCAACTAAGTCTAAGCAGCAAACGGAAGATGAGAGAACAGCTGTGCCCAAAGAGAGCCTGCACCTCTGGCCTGGTGCAGAAACACCAGCTGGCTCAGAGCGACCCCCTCACCTTGCATCACCCACAAAGTCACGCAAAGAACTGTGCCAAGAGGCAGCAGAGTGCTGGTGCAAAGAGTCAGCCTGTCTGTCTGTGTTCCCCTGCAGGGCTTCCTCCCTTCCATGCCAGGTACCAAACCCTTTTGCGTTAACAAGCCTCCAGGTAACACCGCCGCCCCTTCACATCACGGCACAGTGCCAGGCTTGCCAGGGCCACAGCACCGACGTTCCAACCTCCAAGCAAAAGCACGGCACACGGGGCAGGGAATAGGTGCCAGCTGACACAGCAACCACAGCCCCATGCACGCAGGCACAGCCACACCAGCGTGACTGCCCAAAGGCTCCAGGCTAACACTCTGCCTGCAGATGCTACCTGCCCCTTCACTCCTGTGTGCGCTCCAGATGCCTCAGTCCTCTGCAGCACACCAGCCTCCTGCTGGTTAAAGACATCTGGAGCTCAGCGTGTCTGGGCCAGGCTGGCTCCCTGCCACGAGCACAGCGCATCTTCTCCCCTAGAATCACAGCTGGAGCACAGGTGGGCAAGTATCCTCAGGGGCAGCACAGCGGCAAGGCTGGAACACAGAGGGTATGAAAAAGCATCACCTTCGCTCCAGCCCAGGGTGAGGCAGGGAACTGGTTGCCAGATGGGAAAGGGGAAAGCTCTCTGGATCTAGCCATTCCCCTAGCGTTTTCCATCATAATTAAGCCCCTAACATCGAGTAGAGAGGTGCGATGGCTAAACACCTTATCAGCACCCCTCCCTGCCATTTCCCTACTGTCCCACGTGCACCTTCCCCTGCAAACGCCCAGGAAAGCACAGGGAGGGAACGCACAGCTCGTCAGTCCCTGCTGCGGTGGCATCGCATGCTGCTGCCAGCCAGGATGTGACCAGCTGCAGGCTGCCTGACCACAGCCTAGAGCAAACCTCGCAGCACGGCATGGGCTATAACCGGTGTGCAAGAAAAGTGCCGGCTTCAGACAGAGCGTTCCGCCGTCTCACTACCGCGTCCAACACGATACGCATTCAAGAAGCGACTCCAGTTTTCAAAGGTGGTGGTCCTCACTCTGATCAGGCTCAGCTTTGGGTCCTCCAAACAACAGGTTTGTATTTATGCAAACAGGCTTTTGTATTTATAATTATCAGAGCAAACCCGTAATTATGCAGCAATGGTCAGATACTAGAAACCAACACCATGAGAGGCCACCCCACCACACAGTGCACTCTTATCCCTGAAGCCAACAGACATGGCATTAAACGTTCCAGCACCGAAGGATAATCACAGTCTGAAGGATAGAAGAGCCTCCAGCCTATGACAGCATCATCTTCACCACAGGAAAAGTTTCCCCCAGCTGCAGATCCAGTGCAATGCCACCGAAACCAGGACAGTGCCTCAAAACCCACAGCAGATGCCCTGTTCTGAACCCAGCCCCGCAGGTTCACCTCCCACTGAAGGCACACATCTCTCGGGACCTCCAGTCTCACCTTGTTCTCATCAGGGGAGAAAACGATGCGGAAAGTCGCAAGCATGCCAGGCAGTACCTTGCGGCACACAGCATGGTGGCTGATCAGCTTGAAATAAGGTGAGCTCTCCAAGATGACCTTCACCAGCCCAGGAACCTGCAGAAAAGAGAGGAAAGTATGATCTTGCAGCTTGTGGAAACAGGAGGAGAAGAGACCTGGTGATACCACCTTTGCAAAGCACTTTTAGCTCTGGAGGTACATGCACGTAACACATAAGAGTGAACATTAATCCCTTCTGCCTGGGCAAAACAGCTCGAGGCCAGAGGCAGCAGGGCGATGAAGGAAGGGCCAAGCAGGGAAGACACCAGCAGCACGGCGGTATAATATCTGAATCAAGTCACCCGTGTATTCAATAAGCCCAGAGAATCTGCTGGCTTCTGCCCGTACACATCCAGGCAGACATGCCCCTAGAAGGGGCATGTATTATCTGAAGGCCAAACAGTACGTGTTAATCCTGGCGGAAGGAAGAAATTCACTTTAACGTGCTGGGTTTGAGCGGGGCAGTCAAGCTGCGGTGCTACAGCCATGTAAGCAGACCAGCAAGAGGGGACCACAGATACTGTGGCCTTACTGGGAATAAAAGCAGCAAATGAAGAGAAAAAGGAGGAGACACAGGAAGACAAAGAGACAACCCCAGAAACAGAGAGATGGCTGGGAAAATCCAAAGGGAGCTGGAAAGAAGCAAGGGAGAAGCACAATATGCCACAAGGAAAGGCTGATGCAGAGGATGAGAGCCAGCAAC
The DNA here is from genome assembly GCF_023638135.1 of Falco biarmicus. Classification (NCBI taxonomy): domain Eukaryota; kingdom Metazoa; phylum Chordata; class Aves; order Falconiformes; family Falconidae; genus Falco; species Falco biarmicus. Next base: position 1,387,822 of record NW_026611861.1, on the reverse strand, counting down.
CTGGCCAAGTGATGGAAAGCCAGGCGACCCCCCAGGCTGTGCCTATCAACTAGGGGCTTCAAAGGCATTTTCTGCCCCGAGATACATGACTGGCACTGCCTGGTGGTGGTTTCATTATTAAAAGCCAACCTCTGCTCTCCGGAGGCTCCTGCTGCCTGTGACTGTAGCCAGGCAGCTGCCAGCGCAGGCAAGCCAGATCCCTGGGGACCCCTGCCCACCCCCAGCAGGCCCTGCAGGCACCCTGCTGCACGGTTCTGACCTCTGGGGCATCACCAGCACACAGACAGCACACAGGCATTTTCCTAGCACATAGAGAGCAACCCCTGAGCGCCAAATCTCAAAGTCTGAAGCAGGTGATTTGGACTGGTGGGCAGCTTCACGGATCAACAACAACCCCACATGAGGCTTGGAAAAAATGGAGGCTCATTCTGCACCACCCACCCGAGCCTGGTAACCCGTGGCCAAGGCAGTCCTGAACTCTCCAAACGCCCTTGGAACCCAGCAATGTCCTGGGGCAGCGAGTTCCAGGAGCCAACTTCACAGTGCAGACAGGCATTTTGGTCACCATGTCCCTTGGAAGGGGAGCACGTGTGGCTCAGACCTTCAGCAAAAGCCACCCAGAACATCTGAGGGTGCTGAGGAACAGCCTGAAGACACAAAGGCAATTTTACAACACGGGTAAGAGCAGGAAGTATATAGTACAGCACTTCTGTAGTTGCATGATTAGAGCCTCTATGTGGAATATATTTTGCTGTCAGCTGGATTTTTATGGGGCAGACAACTTCAGGCTACCATGCAGTGTAACTCAGTATGATTCAGAGGAATGTGGGAAACTGGCACAAAAAACTTGAGACGGAGCACAACGTTGCTTTTCTCCAGGACATCGCCAAAAGCCAACCAATTTAGAGTATAACACCCTCGCAGGATTATCCTCTCTGTCTTTCTGTATTTAAAACATACCAAAGATTTCCCTGGAGCTTATCTTACTTTTACACCCATGCTCTCCAATGGTTGAGCTCTTACTACCTTCAAAACTACATTGTTTTGGGAAAAAAACCACAGTTCACACATTGCCTCCCCCTTCACAGGGCACATAAATCCCAAGGTGCAGCTTTACTGTCTTTTACTGGGAATGGCAGAAATGTTAATGCAGATGATCTTTTCCACTTGAGGAAGCATGAATCGAGCAAATTAACTGTTTGCCTGTTGGCTGGTACTTGGCAAAGATAAACATTTTGAAGTGCTGCATGGATAATGGAGCAGGTGAAGCCAAAGACTCAGTGGGAATGAAGCAGAGAGTAGGAAGAGAGAAACTGAGGACTGAGGCACATTTTAATCAGGGACGAGGATACCTACAGCAAAGACTGCCCAAAACTCAGCGCAGATCACACCAGTGGCATCCCCTGGGTGCAGGCACACATGCTGCATCTTATCAATGTTCCCAAGTTAAATGCCAGACCAGGAATGGTGCAGTACTCTCCCGGAATAACTGAGGGAGCACACCCGCATCCTTCCTTGCCAAAGGGTCTTCCATTTTCACCCACATCCCTGTCACAACCTGTTATCTCAGGAGATACTTGGACTTGCTGTTCTTCCACCTGCAATATGCCTCGACAGCTGTTTTTTGTTGTCCACCTGTTTGCCCTCCCCAACAGGGAAATTTGGAAAGGAGGCGAATTCACCGTCTCTTGTGCACACTTCCATCTTCCCATCGCACCCTGCCCTCACGCATACCTCTTCCTCTTCATTACAGAAGAGTATCCTTAATTACACCCCTCTTTCTGACCTGTCTCTACTGCCCGTGCACTTACTGCTACGTATCAAGAGAAACCCTTGCGTGTAGGAAAGTGCGCAGGGAGAGAACACCGAGCTCAGCTCCTTTCCTCCCTCCTGCCTTTTCCCACCAGCTTGCCCTTGGCACATGCCTCATTCCAGCAAACGTTTCCCCAGCTGAAGTTCAAAAGGTCCCAATTTCCCTCCTGACAGTGGAACAAAACTGCTGACATTTTTCAACTTTTCCATTCTCAACTTTCTTGGGAAGTCTCAAAATGATTGTTTTTTTCAAGTAAAGGTGGAGACCTTTGAGGGCACTTTACCCCGAACATGCTGTGGCTCTCCAAAGGGGAAGCAGAGCATCAAGTTGTCACAGGAAAACCTGAGCAGAACCCAACTAAGCTTAGCAGGACCCTGAAGGGGCACCTAAAGGCCTCCCGCTGCTGCTGCTAAATCAGCCTGCTTCCACTGCTGTTTCAAAACACCTTTCCTGAAGCGCTGTTACCACTAATTATAACTTACTCCAGCATAAAGTGGAGAAGACCCCACCCCGAGCTCTGACAGCCCGTTCAGCTCTCTGTGCAGCTCACCCAGAGGCAGAGGTGCCCTGTGGAAACTGAGATTAACCACGGAGCCACCAGGACACGGTGCACGCTTGAGGGAAAGCACGAGGGCAGGGAAGAACTGTACAGCCCCCAACATTCCCACCCGTGCAGGGCTTCCACGGGGAAAGGTGCTGACCAGAAAAGCTCCTTTCAGCTAGGTACCACCAACACACAGCCAAAACCAGGGGGAGAAACCTCAGCATGGGAAGATTTCCACTGTCTTGCAAAATAAAGGCGGTGAGACGTTTTATTCTGGATGCGCTGTGCTGCAGCAGGCGACTGGCTATGCTGTGCACCGCGCGGATGACACTGCTCTCCAGTTCCAGCACAGGGTTAAACTTCCACATCCCAGCACTTACCTTGTCCACGTTCCTCAGAATCAGTGGCACTTCATAGACCTCATCGGGGACGTAGCTCTGAAATACCACCTCTGATGGGAAAGGCTGAAACAAGCTCTGTTCCGGGGCAACTGCTGAGAACTGGAGATGCAAAAGAGAGCAGAGAGTTTCAGCCGCGGGGATAAAGACTCATCGGTGAGAGAATACAACACTGGCCTCCAGCGAAGGACAGTCCCTTGGTGAGTACGCCTGCCCAGCTCACGCTAGGGGAACAGAAGCTCACCCACCTGTGTTCTGAGCAGATCAAAAGTTTCTGGGCCACACTGAGCAGGCTCAAGCGAGCAGCTCTTTTGGCAGGTGTTTCTCCAGGTCTCCTTCTCCAAAAGGCAAGGCAGCACTTACCTCCGGCAGAGCCCTGGGCTAACACGGTCACACAGCCCCAGAGCACTCACTGCAAGAGCTGTAAGCACTCGTGGAGCAAGGGAAAGCCAAGAATTTACAGGAGACCCCATGGGAAACAGTTTGGGGATCATCTTTACTTTGAGACACAGAGACCGAGCCCAACACATCCTCAAATCTCTTTTTTGACACACAGCCCAGAAACCAGGAAGAAGAGAAGACAGGCCAGAAAGGAACACCGCCGTTAAGAAAGCGACAGATGAGGTGGTAAGTTCCAGGTACTTTCCCAGCATCACTGGGCAACCTGAGTAAGGCTGGACTTGGCATCTCCTTTTCCCACGAGCTTTAAATGGATGCTTCATTATATTCTATTATTGCCATTTTCTTTAATACCACTACAGAAGCAGGTCTGAAAACATACAGAAACAGCAAATGCTTACAGCGCCGAGGCGTTACTTTGAGAAAACTCCTCCCTGCTCTGCCTCCCCCCTTCCAGCTGAACTCTTCACACTCACAAGACACAGGCACGTCTCCTGCTTCTCCACAGGAGTCAGGGTCGTGCTGAAGCCAGCGGCCACAGCACACGGCCAGTTCTGTGTGCGCTCGTCCTCACACACACGTTCCCAACCTCACGCGCTGTCTAGGGCAATCCTTAACCAATTTGCTACAGGTCTCTCGCTGGCAGTTTTCCACTCAACAGCCTACCTCAGTCATCTACCCCTTTGGAACGTGTGTTATACTAAGCAGATCTGTAAGAAAAGCAGCTTTAAACACACGTGTAAATAAACATTGATCCAGATAAAGCACACCCACTCCCCTCTGCCCAGGGCCATTCCCCTGTGTACCTGGCGGCCTGAAAAATCTAACACCCTGTACGGGTCCCACTCGATGTTCCAACCCAAAGCATTCATGCAATTGCTTTAGCTACACCTTGAGTAGTTACCGTAGGCCCTCAGCCCTCAAAGGCCAACGCTGCCACCACTGAGGGCATCCTATGACCCCAAGCGTTTGACAGAGACTACACCAAACCAAGGGCTGGCTATTTCAGCAGGAAGGTGGGAAATTGCAAGCTTGCATCCTTGTGGCCCTCCCCAGCCTTCCCCCAGTATCATGCTTTAGCCGCAGTAGCTCATCTCCAGCAAAAGCCACCAACTTCAACAGAGGTTGTTTATATGGGCTTAGCGCAGGTCAGGACTTCAACATCTCACTGGGGAAAAATGTTTTACCTTTCCCCCAGCAGAAGGAACTCCACACCGGCAGCAGTCTGAAACAACAACAGGACTTAGTCACCAAGGCATTTAGATAAGCTGGAGGCAAGCCTGTCACAAGCACGCGCTCTCTTCAAATGTCACATCAAACAGCAAGGAAAAGGGCAAGAAAAGGCTACCTTACGATGGGAGGCTTCGCTCATGTCTAGAATCTGGATAATCTGGGGTCGCCGCATCTCCCGAGTGCTGGCCAGCCTCTGCTTGGTGGTAAGAGTCATCTCCTTCAGGAAGGCAGAGGGAGTCAGCTGAAATGCAAAACACCAGCAAGAGCTACAGAACTGCCTTTATTCAGAAAGGCTTTTCTTCTTCAAGAGCCACCGATGAATAATTTGTGATCATAGCCACTAGGATAGTCCTGGAAGTCCCATAATTACCTGTTGAAATATTTACCATTAGTAAATTAATGATAGAGAGTGCAATACACATGCTCCAAACAAGCAGCTTTGTCCCGTTAGCTTCTCCTTCGTGATTTGATGTGACATGTTGGGGGATTTTGCTCTTCGGGCATTTGTTTCCTTTCCAGTTTGGCCGGAGTGAGCCAGTGACCTTTGAAAAAGGTTGGGAGGAGTTACCAGAAATCCCTTAACTCCACCCTTGCACAACGCTCACAACCACCACACATGTGGAGATGTCACTGCTGGGTGAGTCAGGAAAGCAGAAAATCAGTGTTGTGCCAAGACTGAGGTGGAGAGGAATGGCTCCAAGTTTTAGTTATCTCTTTTGAATTAGTACTTGTTTTCTCTGTTTGGGCCTCCGAGACGCCTCCACAGAAGTATGCAAAGGTATCTCCTCGACAGAGCTTCAGCACCAGGTCATCTTCAGCCAAGTGAGCTCTGGTCAGCAAAGGGCCGTCTGAGGATGGGGAGGAGGAACTGCCCTGACTCCGCTGCTGTCTGCAGCGCTGGATCTGTGCTCCACACGGGATACGGGACAGAACAACTGTTTTGGAACCTGTTCCATCTGGGACCAGCCATACCTCTCGAAACCTTCAGGCAGAGTTTGAGCAGCCCACCACGTGCCCAGCTGCCTGGAGGGCAGGTATGGTCAGAGCAGCGCTGGCAAGCATCCCGAGGTGACAAAACGTTACTGCCCACACAAAGGGGGCGGAGAGAAGCACACGCTCACGCTTCAGCTATTCCGGTGCAATGCCCGGTACGTTCATTTAAACTGGCTCCAGTGGCACATCCAGACACAACTCTGGACTTGCCCTGAAGCAGCACACAGTCCATCCCCTACTGCACCATGGTCACCACCTCCGACAGAAGCATGGCAGCAGAGAGACGGGGAGGTGGTGTCCAGCTTCACGGTGCTGCCAGACAACAGGAGGGGCAGGTAGAGGAAGGACGTGGGGGCAGTTTCCAGCCTTACACAGCTCCTACCTGGCCGCAGCAGGTACTTACAGTTGCAGGCTTCTCTGTCCCTCTGGCTAGCTTCGGCTTACGAGGCACTACCACTTGGCTCGGGAATCTACCAGCCATCCTGGAGGACCCCGTGAACCAGCGGGGCTTTCCAGTGGCCATGCCTCAGCTGACCTGCAAGGAACAGCAACGGGACTTGGAAAATCCAGCATCCCCTTCCATGGCAGACCCAAAGGAGACAGCTGTGTCTCCGGGCTGTGGCATCCTTCATAACTGGAGAGCAGCCGGCATCCCCACCCTGTTTCATAACTAGACCATATTTCAGTGGCAGAGTTAAGACTGATAGAAGTAAAAGCCCAGAACAAACACTCCAAAACAGCCTTTTGCTGTGGGCGCAGTCCCACAAGCCACAAACACACATCAAAGACTGCTGGCACTTCTCATCTTCTCCCCGTCTTCCATGTATTTTGGAACTATTTGCTGGAATTATTATCCAAATCTCTATTAATACCCAAACTGTCCTTTATTACTCTTTAAAAGTTTTTTGGTGGGAACAATGTCACTTCACTGCTTCATTTTGCAAAAACAGCTGACCCGATGTGACTTTGTGCCTGACCCTACTAAGTGCTCAGAGTATTATGAACAACCTTAAACCCAGGGATCGCTGCTGCCCCAAGCATCAAAATCAGACTGCTCTCACTGCTCTCCTACTTTGCAAACCAAACACCCATCCTTTGTGCAAGGAGGTTGGTGATGTTTTTAACTAAGGGACCATAGAGTTCAATACTCTGATTAACAACTATGGTTTCTCAAAGCTAATTTGGTTAGGTTACAAAACTTATCCAGCAAATATGACTCCTTCCAGGCATGAAATTACCATGCCCAAGAGCCTTTCTCCATGGAGAATGAGGGCCTTATTTTTCACTTACTAACACCCAAACTCTAGGCTCCCTACAGGCATTAAAAGCTGTAGCAGCAGAAATAAAAGCGTGAAACCATTACAGTCGCATGAGCAATTAGCTCAAATAGAAATACAACAGATGTGACAGCTTGGCCACTTCAGGCTATCCTAATGGCAGTTCCTCTCAAGCATCCTTATCCTGCAGGCAGCATGGCTTAACAGGTCCATGGGCCATCCTTCTTCTATCACCAGCCTGCTAAACAACCTCCCCATCTGTCTCTCAAAAAGTGGGTGTGCAAGAAAGGGAAAGAAAACACCCCCAGAAAGTGGGTCTCAAGCACCGACAAAAGTCAAAGGTGAGTATGTACAGCATTTACTAAGCACTACTTTGGACGAGAAATCATTTCCCCTCCCTTTCTGGCTAACTGGACCAAGGAACAGATGGATGTCCCCACCTCTTTTTTTTTCTGGGACTTGAAAGACCAGTGGCCTCAAACCCAGCTCTACCCTAAAATTATTTTACATCCTGACAATAAGTAAAAAATCACAGATCCTACCCCCTCCTGCTTCCTCCTGTTCCACATCATTTTTCTTCATGTGGACTTGCTGTACACAGCTAGACACCATTCTATGCAAAGACCACCATTCCCTTCCCCTCAAGTTTGACCCACATCCTGCAAACGAGGCAATACTTTCAGCTCATTACTCCCGAAACAGCTACAGCATTGCGAATGTTCACGGTACCAGGCCCTTCATAGTTTCAGGGAACAACAGGGTTGCCATTTCCTTTTGTCCTTGCCAGGAACATGAGAGAACAGCACGGTCCTACGGACACACTGGCATGCTGCAGCTGGAGCTCGGATTGAAAGCTAGAAAGAACTATTCGTTAAGAGAGAAATCTAATGGGGATGATACAACACTAATCTGGGTATCAGTGCTTTATTACTGGGTCTTGAGAGTAACGGGATTATTTGTTTCAATTTTCTAACTATAATTTCACTTCACTTGAAACTAAACCTGCTCATCATGCCCACACCAGTTATTTCCAGAGGGCTTCCAGTCTGCATGCCCCCATACCAGTCCAGCAGCTTCCCCTACCCTCTAGCCCCAGAGTTAGGCACTTCCAGAGCCCCACTTCCCTGGAGCCTGCAGGGACCAGCCTCCTGCATTAGGAGGAAAGCAGCAGAACTAAGACAGCAGCCACATTCTCCTGCGGGGGCAGGACAAAACAGCAACCGCAACACAGCCCACCTCCAGCCACCACCCCTGGCTGCTGCACGGGGAGCTCCATCTTCCCCACCTCAGAGAGCCCTTCACCCCCCCCAGAAATTAAGGACAGACTGCAACTGCCCCTCTGCTCCAGGCTCAGGGCACAGACGGCTCGGGCACCTCGACTGTGGGTTCAGAGCATGAACGCCCCAACCCTGGGCAGGGGAACCAGCTGCGCCAGGACACAACAGCTACCATCACCTCAGAAAAGCAATGAGGAAATATACCCAGGGCTGGGGTACAATTCCTGACGTGTCTCAGGAAACCCAGGTGTGCCAGAGCAGGGTGCCAAGCTCCAGCCTCCTCCCCCACGCTCCCTTTACTCCAGTACCTACTACTATGTACTGCTGTGCTTTTGTGCTGAGCCTCACATGGCTGCCAGGGCAGGGTGAGAAACAGCAAGAGAATTCCTTCCTGGCACCTTCTCCAGGGGAGCCGTGCTGCACTTTGCCAAGGTGAGGTTTTTTGGCTCTGCATGATTTCAAATGTGAGGGGTCTGTTTTCTCACCACAGAAAGCAGGGAGCAGAACTTTTGTGCTGTACCTCACATGGCTGACAGAGCACGGTGAGAAACAGCAAGAGAATTCCTTCCTAGCATCTTCTCCAGGGGAGCAGCGCTGCGCTTTCCCAAGGTGATTTTTTTGTTCTGTGAATGATTCCAAGTATGAGAGGTCAAATTTCTCAGAACAGAATGCACGGAGCAGAACTTTTGTGCTGTTCCTCTCATGGCTGCCAGGGCACGGTGGGAAACAGCAAGAGAATTCCTACCTGGGATCTTCTCACCATGTCCTTGCAGCCACGTCAGGCACAGCAGAAAAGTTCGGCACCCTTCTCTCTGTGGTGAGAAATTGGATGCCTTTACATTGGCAATCATGCAGAGCCCCAAAGAGTCACCTTGGCAAAGTGCTGCACTGTCCCCCTGGAGAAGGTGCCAGGCAGGAATTCTCTTGCTACTTCTCACCCTGTCCTGGCAGCCATATGAGGCACAGCACTAAAGTTCTGCTCCCTGCTTTCTGTGGTGAGAAAATTGACCAAAACCTTCTGCACTCATGCAGAACCAGGGCTCACCTTGTGAAAGTGCAGCACTGCTCCCCTGGAGAAGGTGCCAGGAAGGAATTCTCTTGCTGTTTCTCACCCTGCCCGGGCAGCCATGTGAGGCACAGCACAAAAGTTCTGCTCCCTGCTTCCTGTGGTGAGAAAACTGACCTCTTTTCAGCGGCAATCATGCACAGAAAAAAAAAAAAATCACCTTAAAGCGCAGCGCTGCTCCCCTGGAGAAGATGCCAGGCAGGAATTCTCTTGCTGCTTCTCACCCTGCCCTGGCAGCCATGTGAGGCACAGCACAAAAGTTCTGCTCCCTGCTTCCTGTGGTGAGAAAATTGATCCTTCAGAGTTGCAATGGTTAAAAGCCCAAAAAATCACCTTGGGAAAGTACAGCACTCCTCCCATAAAGAAGGTACCAGGAAAAAATTCTCTTGCTGTTCTCTACCCTGCACTTGCAGCCATGTGAGGAACAGCACAAAAGTTCTTCTCCCTGCTTTCTGTGGTGAGAAAATGGACCCGAAGTTTTTGCACCCCTGCAGAGCCAAAAGAAAAAATCTATCTTGGGAAAGTGCAGCACGGCTCCCCTGGAGAAGGTGCCAAGCAGGAATTCTCTTGCTGCTTCTCACCCTGCCCGGGCAGCCATGTGAGGCACAGCACAAAAGTTCTGCTCCCTGCTTTCAGTGGTAAGAAATTTGACCCAAGCATTTTGCACTCATGCAGAACCAGAGCTCACCTCAGCCAAGTGCAGCACGGCTCCCCTGGAGAAGGTGCCAGGAAGGAATTCTCTTGCTGCTTCTCACCCTGCCTGGGCAGCCATGTGAGGCACAGCACAAAAGTGCTGCTCCCTGCTTCCTGTGGTGAGAACATTGACCCTTCAGAGTTGCAGTCGTTAAGAGCCAATAAAAATCATCTTGGGAAAGTGCAGCCCTGCCCCCTGGAGAACATGCCAGAAAGGAATTCTCTTGCTGCTTCTCACCCTGCCCGGGCAGCCATGTGAGTCAGCACTAAAGTTCTGCTCCCTGCTTTCTGTGGTGAGAAAATTGACCAAAACCTTCTGCACTCATGCAGAACCAGGGCTCACCTTGTGAAAGTGCAGCACGGCTCCCCTGGAGAAGGTGCCAGGAAGGAATTCTCTTGCTGCTTCTCACCCTGCCCTGGCAGCCATGTGAGGCACAGCACAAAAGTGCTGCTCCCTAATTTCTAAAGTCAACAAAATTGACTGTCCACAGTTGTACTCATGTTGAGGCAAGACTTTCTTACTCAAAAGCAAAACCCAAGAAGCCATGTAGCCTTGGGACCCCCCTTGTCCTTCCGTGTGGCTGGTGACTTCCCATGGCTTCTCTGCAAGGCAGGAGAAATAACCATGAATTTGGAAGCCCACGTAAATTCAAGTACACTTAGTCCTCTGACAGTCACTACTTATGGGCCAGTGGTCCTCTCACCCCTCCACAGATCTGCCTGTTAGTCCTCTAGCAGTCATTCTCCATGGAGGGACCACAAGTCCTCCACACCTACCCACCAGCTCACCAGAAATGAGTCAGACCACGCCAGAAGTGACACTGCCTGACCTGCAGGAGATATATTAGACCAGTAATGATGGTTTCAAGACAGAAAAAACACCACCATCCACCAGCACAGCAGAAAAACAACCAGAAGAAACTTCGTACACAAACCAAAGGCACCCATCCATACTGTACAAAGGAAAAAAAAGCTGAAAAAAGGCACTCTCCACAAAAAAAACCACCACACAGATCACAAGAAAAGATAAAAATGCCATAACCCCAGGAACAAAGGGCCAACAAACACAGATTCTGTCCATAACAGTAACACACTTTGACACTAACTCGCTTGACCTCTGGCATACCATAACCTTGTTGCCGCCAAACCCCAGCACACTGTAGCCCTAAGGCAACACAAAATGGAACACAAAGTCCCTGAAGGTCTCTGCCAGGGCAAAAGCAAAGCACAGAGCCACACAGGAGGGGGCTGTTGGAAGGGACCTGTGGAGGTCCTCTGGGCCAAGCCCTCTGCTCCAGCACGCTCACCTCAAGCAGGTCGCAGAGAACTGTGTGCCCTTGGCCTTTGAAGATCCCCAAGGACAGAGACTGCACAACCTCCTTGGACAACCTCTGCCAGCATTTGACCGCCCCGAGGGGGAAAATTTGCCATTTCTCTCTCTCCTTTCACTGTACCACATTCCAGAACAGCCATGACATGACCAGCTCAGGCTTGAAAGCCAGTGCTGTGGCTGGCCTGAAATTCTGTCCCCCTTTTTTTCATCCACTAGTAGCTAAAGGAGGACAAAGAAGGATTTCTTTCAAAGGAGAACTTCTCTTTTCCTCTGTCCTTCTTCTCTACCAGTGATCTGGATTCTGAGTGCTGTGCCACTGTCCTAATGGCTGGGATAGGGATACTTCTTGTAGGACAGGGAGGAGGTGACAGTGGAGATGATCAGGCTGGGGAAGCTGAAGGAAAACACAAGCAACTGGAGTTGCCTGGAGCAAGAGTGGCCAGCTTCCAAGCTAGGTCACCTCGTGTCCTCAGCTCCTATACAGGAGCTGAACCACACACATGGACTGCAAAGCAGTGTGGCCCATAGAAAAAAGTTTGCTTGGCTTGGGATCGCCCAGGGGCATTTAACTGCAATTCCGCCCTTGTCAGCAGGAAGGAAACATGCCCTGCAAGCACACACTGAGGCACGACACCTTGCCCGGAGCTAAAGGGTACCTCAGGAGACCTACATGGGACCCCCCAGCACCTGGATTGCTGGCTGGAGGATGGGTAGGTCAAAGGACCCTGATGGGAGCCCTGCAGGCTCTCATACATTGGACCAACGGGCACCTTCCCTTGTCATACAGAGCATCCTCTTGGATGCTCTGGACAGTTTCTGGTAGATCTCTGGAGAAGAGCTTCTCCCCAGGCCTATCCCATGGGCTTGCTCACCCCCGGAGCCCTTCCCAAGCACAGCCCCAGCAGGTGGATGCAACTGGTGTTGCAGGGAAGAACAAGCAGCAGGCACCACAGTCAGCACTGCGGGAAAGCTGGGACCCCAGACACCCACCCAGGCTCTCCAATCCCAGCCTGGCTCCCAAGAGTGCCTTTATCTCCCTTTCCCAGAAGTGCTGAATTCCCCTTCCAGCATTAGCCACTGGACCCACGCTGCTTCTTGCTGCAGTGTACAACAGCCACAAGAGAATTTGCTAGATGTCTCTGATTTCCTGCATTTTTCCTGAAAAGGGCGGGTGTGTAACTCTCTGAATCACTTCTATTTGAAGCAAGGCATTGCTTAGGGTCAACAGTGAAACGAGACACGGGCCATCAAAAGCTGACTACTTTTCCCCTTCTTTGCCATGGTCATGGCCTACCCCACAGACTCGCCCCTGGCCGTGTCGGCCACCGGCTGGGTGAAGGTCATGGCTAACAGGGCAGGGGCTCCTGTGAGGCGCTCATCCAGCCCTGATTGCCAAGGGTGAAGCCTTAACACCCAGGTGGGATAAAGCCTTCCCAAGCAAGGGTGGTGCTCCAGGGGCACCACAATTCCTGCCGAAGCTCACCACACATTTCATTTCCCTGTGGCGCCTGGCAGGACCCGAGCGGCTCTTGACTGCTGCTAGTCCCCCCGTCTTTTGGTAAAAACGGAAGTTTTTCCTCCTGCTGGGCCTGCTCCAGTTCCAGCGCCTTGGGGCCTGAGGCCTGGCACGGCCTGTGTGCCAGAGGCCTTCCGACCGCTAGGCCGGCCTCCACCAAGAGGAGTCTGCCTCAGGCCACAACGGTCATCTCTAGGAAGAACAGCTTCTTTTATCGAGCAGGACCCTGTCCAAACCCCAGGGCAAAGCGCTGGCCGCAGGCGCAGGGAGGTGGCCCTTGCCCCCTGCCCTGTCCTGCGCGGGGCTCCCCGGGGCGAGGCAGGCCCGGCCATACTGGAGAGGGCCCCAGCCCCGCCCCGCAGGCCCCGCCCACTTTCCGTTGGGCTCAGACCGTTGGTCACGGGGAGCCCACGGCCACCACAGGCAGCAGGGCAGAGCCGTGCTGGCACGCAGCGGCGCTGGCAGGAGGCAGCCTCTGGCCCAGCAGCGCTGCCACAGCACCAGCACCCCGCTTCCCAGCCTCGCCGTCGCCGGCTGGGCCCCCTCCTCGCTGCACGGCCAGGGCCCTCCTCTCCCGGGCAGGATGGGCCAGGCCAGCTGCTGCTGCGGCTCCAGGTGGGCTCCCCCCGGGCTCGGGGACACGCGGGCACAGCTGGGCCACGCAGCACTGGCGTTGCTCATGCCCGCCGCTCTCTGCTCTGCAGGGAGGCTCTCAGCGACGCCGAGCCGGTGCTGAGCGCGGACGTGCGGCTGACCCGGGGCCGCAAGAGGAGCGAGAGGCACCTTCTGCTCCTCCACGAGGAACTGGTGGTCGCCAAGTTGCGGTAAGACCCTCAGAGCCCAGATCCTTGCCCCCCAGCCCCGGCCCAGGGACACCCTGGCACCAGCCCCAGGCCCCGGCCCCTCGGTGCTGGAGGCACCAATGTCCGTCCCAAGGGCAGGTGGGGGACAGGGCTCTGCGCGTGGGGACCCAGCCCAAGGAGCCCCCCTCCAGCTCAGTGCCCGCCTCTGCTCTCTGCAGACATGGCACCAGCCTGCGCCCACAGCTCCGCCTGGCGCTGGACCAGCTGTGGGTGCTCAGCAGCGGGAAGGAGGCTGCGGGGCAGGATGGACAGGAGGAGGAGGAAGGCACCGATGAGGACAGCACCTCTGTCATCCTCGCCTGGCCCACCGGCTCCTGCATCGCCACTTTTGGGTGAGTCGTGGTCGGGCAGCAGAGGTTCCCAGCCGTGCCCACGCCATCCCATGAACACAGGCCTCTGCCTTGCGTGCAGAGCTGGGCAGGGGGCAGGCAGCTCGGTGGCAGGGAGGGAGGGATGGGGGATGTTTCCCCATCCCGCATGCCCTGGTCACCTTTTGGTCCCCAGAAGGGAAGGGCAAATGCAGCCGCTCAGGCAGGACAGAGCGACCCAGGGCTTGGACAGCGCCTCTGTCCTGCCCCACAGCACAGGGCTGTGCAGGCCCCCACCTTTGCCCAGGGCTGGGGGCAGCAGGGCCTGACGCTCTCTCTCCTCTCTATCTGCAGATCCCAGGCACTGAAGGAGCTGTGGGTGGCCACGCTGCTGGGGTAAGCCGGGGGGATGCTCCAGGAGAAGCTGGATGGACGGGGGAACACAGCCCCCAGCTGGGGAAGGTGCCCCCGTGGCTGCGAGCAGCTCTCAGGCCCAGCTGCCTGACAAGAGACAAGAGACGGCTTGGGGCTCACCCAGCTCTCTCCCTCTCCCTTCCCGGTGCACAGGACACCAGAAGGACGCAAGGGAGCCCGCGTCACCCATCTGACATCCATCAAGCTCCTGGAGAGGGAGCTGAGCCGCCGCCACGCCGTGAGTGTCTCTCTGCTCTGGGCCCTGTCCCCAAGCACTGCTCCTGCAGCCGAGCAGCAGAGCCATGGCTGCTCACCTTCTTCCCCTCCTTCTCTCCTGCCCAGTGGAGGACACTGCGCGCCAGGAGCCTGGAGAGGCTGATGGAGGCACAGGCAGAGGTGAGAATGGCTGCCTTGCACCTGCCTCTGGCTGCGCCGGGATGCACAGGGACTGGGGTGACCTTGTGCAGGAGGGACAGAGGGTCTGATGGTGCCACTCAGGGAGCAGAGAGTTTTGGGAAGCCAGCAGCACGCCAGCACGTTCTGACTGGTGACACTGGGAGGAACCCTGCCACATGGGGAAGAGAGCCCGGGAGGGCAGAGGGTCCCAGCTCTGCCGCGCTCAGGCTGCTGGTGGCCCTTTCTGCTGCGGGGCTGCTCTGCAAGCACAGCCTGATTCTTGGTTCTTGCAGGCTCATCCCAAGCAAGGGCCTGCGACAGCCCCATCTGCAAACGCAGGGGGACTTTGCCCCGCACCAGGTGAGTTTGGGAAAGCAAGGCAACCTCCTGCAATGCTGCGCTCACTTGTCCCAAGTGTCGCCATGCAGGTTGGGCAGCCCACGGAAGGATGTCACCTGGACGGACAAGGACAACTGCTGGGCAGTGCCTGCTGGATATGCTTCTGCGGGGACACGGAGCCTCTGCTGCTGCCCGCAGCTTGCAGAAGGGCAGGGCGAAGGCTGGCACAGGCTGACCCCGTGGCACGATGGCTCTCAAGAGCCTCTAAGTCAACACCTCCGAGCCACAGCCGCGGTTCCAGCTGCTGCCTCCCTGCCCATCCTGCCGCACCACACAGCACCGTGCTGCAGGCGGGGCAGCGCAGGGCAGGGCAGGCGCTGGGACCGCTGGCCTGGGGTCTCCATTGGCGGTGTCTTACTCTGTTTTCCTTTGCAGCAGGAGGGAGCAGCAGCGGGAGCAGCACCAGCAGGAGGAGGATGGGGCTGCCCTGGCCCTTCGCCCTGCGGCGCACCCCGGCCGCTGCCCAGGCGCCAGGGCAGGTGGGCTCCAGCTGCAGCAGGGCGCTCTTTGGGCAGCCCCTGGCAGCCCTCTGTGGGGAGGACAACATGCTGCCCCGGCCCATCCAGGTAAGCCAGCCTGGACAGACGGGGTCCCCAGCCCTCCCTCCAGCTGCTCTGGAGAGGGCCTGCATGTCCCCAGCAGCTGCGGGGACAGGGCACTGGGCTCTGCACCCCCAGAACCTGCTTCTGGTCCCAGACCCTTTGTGGCGCTTAGGCAACCACGTCTGGGGCAGAGCTCTGGTCCTTGCCACCGCTTGGTTCTTCAGCCAAGCAAGTGGCCTCCTGCCTCTCCTGCAGGAGCTGCTGGCTGTCCTGCGCCAGCAAGGACGAGCAACGGAGGGGATATTCCGAAGAGCTGCCGGTGGGACAGAACTTCGGCAGCTGCGCGAGGCCCTGGACCGCGGCAAGGACATTGACGTGGGAAGTCAGCCTGCAGTGCTGCTGGCCGTCATCTTGAAGGTGAGCGCTTCTGACCTGCAGCTGGAGGAGCTCCTGGCTGGCCTGCAGCGTTCAAAGGCTCACCTGCAGCCCTTGGCATTGCAGGACTTCCTGCGAAGCATCCCCACCAAGCTCCTCGTCATCGGCCTCTACGAGGACTGGATGGCAGCCATGGAGAGGGCCAGCAAGCAGGCCAAGGTGGAGGAGCTGAAAGCGTAAGTGTGGGCAGCAGCCTGCCTGGTGAGCAGGGACCGGGAGAGTTCTGGGACCTGCCTGCAAAGGCACGGGCTCCTCAGAAAGCTGTCTTTTCGGGCAGCTGCAAAGCTGTGCAACACGGCCGCTGGCTCCCACCCGCCTGGGGCCAGCTGCAGGGACGGCTGTGGGCACCCTCTGCTTCATCAGCCTTGTCTTCCTCTTCCCTCAGGGTGGCCAACAAGTTGCCTGCGGCCAACCTCCTCCTCCTGAAGCGGCTGATGGCCCTGCTGCAGCACATCGGCCACAACGCAGCCACCAGCAGAATGAGCTGCAGCAACCTGGCCATCTGCGTCGGGCCCAACCTGCTGAGCCCACCCAACGAGGACCTGCTCCCGCTGCAGGCCATGCTGGCGGTGACCGAGAAGGTACGCCCTACCCAGCAGCCAGTGCTGCCTTCCCGGCCCATCGGAGCTTGGCTGTTGCGAGGTCCCTGGCTGCCTCCTCCCTTGGGCCAGTGCTGGTGGGCTGGGTGCCTGGAAGAGCAACCCCCAGCCGCAGCCGCCTGCGCAGGCGAAGGGTCAGCAGTGGGAAAGGCTGCTTGACACGTCTGCAGGCACCTGGCTTGAGACCAAGGCTTTGATGTCTGCAGGTGAACGTGCTGGTGGAGTTCCTCATTGAAAACTGCGGGGACATCTTTGGGGAGGAGGTGGCCGGCCTCTCCCCTCCATCAGCCGAGGAGGTGCCAGCACCCATGGACAAGGGCACAGGTAGGAGGCGGGACTGAGGCTTGTCACAGACACTGGGGCTTGGGATGCCAGAAACCTCAACGCTGAGGAGACAAGTGGTGTAGGGCTCGGCTGGGCTTTGCTTAGGTGTTCTTGACTTCCAAGAAGTCGCGCTGCTGCACGTGCTTTTGCTTTCCAGAGCTGCGGTGCAAAGAGCAAAGTGGCCCTCCAGGCACAGCAGAGACCCACCGTCTGGCAAAAGCCTTTCTGGATGCAGCCGCCTCTCTGCTGGGCATCGACAGAGGAGCTGGGGGAGACACAGGGGCAGGGCCCAAAGCGGCAGAGGTACGGCAGCTCCACAGACACTGGGGCAACATGTCTCAGGTGGGACAGTAATTTCCCAGGAGGCCAAGCAGCCGCTGGGCCTCCTCCTGGCAGCCGCTCTCTTGTGCCTTTGGGGTTCCTCCTCTCCCCCCAGAGTGGTGCGTGTTAAGGAAAACTGGAAAGGCTGTTTCTGGAATGCACTTCATTAAGTATGATCTGCTTCATCAAACAAAACATACCTACAAAATACCCACAAAAGGACAGAAAGGAGTAGCTGCCACCTTGAGAGGGCTTTTGCTCAAATCCGACTCCGTCGCAGCTTCATCAAGTCTAGGCTGCGTTGGCTGGCCTGTGCAAAATGTGCACGATGCAAACCAGCATCTCCTCTGTAGAGCTCATACAGCAATTTGGCAGTCAGGCCCTCACTACCCCAGGCTGTCACTTGCCACCCGTTACCTCCCAAATTTCTGGTTTAGGCACCTCCAGATTTGCCTCCAGGCACCCCCGAGGGCACGGCAGAGTCCCTGGCACGCCTGCCACAACTGACCAGCCTGCCCCAGGAAACCAGGTAGGAAGAGCTCCCCTTGCCTGACCTGAGAGCTCGCTGCAGGGGCTTGGGGCTTTCCCCATCTCATCACGCTGTGGGATGGAAAGGTTTGCAGGCTCCCACCAGGAGAAGGAAAAGTCAAGGAAAAGGAAGAGAAAAGAAGCCTGGGCAGAGGAGAGGGACAGCCAAGCACAAATAAAAAGGAGAAGAGAGGAAATGACTTTGTGGACCCAAACCTGAGAAAATGCAGGAAGCTGCAGCACGTCAGGAAGGCCAGGTGCGTACCACGCGCTGCTGCCCATCTTTCCCAGCCCTGAACACGGCCCTAAGTCAGCCCAGCTGGCTGGCAAGGGCCGGCGAGGGCTGGTGCTGAGCAGGGTTTGGGATGAGCCCCACGGCAGCTCCCCGGGGGCTCCCCGTCGAGCCCTGCTGCGCGGCACAGGGGCACTGTCAGCATCCCTGCGCACGCACAGCTCCCTAGGGACATCACCCCTGGGGAGAAGGCACCGGAGCCGGCCTCGAGTGGAGGCCAGCAAGAGCTCTCCCTTCTGGGCCATGAGGAATTCCTCAGAAACAGTGTCCTCCAAAGAGGGGGGAACCAAATCCTGCCTCTTCCTGCCTCTGGGGGCTTATCAGAGCTTTCTGACTCTGTCGTTGCAGGTGCCGACTGATTTTCACCGGCTGAACAGCTGTGACTCCTGGGCCCCTGCAGCTGCTGTTGACAATAAAAGAATCTTTTCCCTCTCCTGACTGTGTCTGCCATAGGGCCTTGTGGAGTGGGGAGCGCTTGTGCTGGGGTGGACCCTCGGGGAGGAGATTGGGATGGTCCCTTGCCCCAGCACCCTTTCCAGCGGGCATCGGGGCTGAGCTGAGGGGCTTTAGGAGGAAAAGCAAAGCACAGAGCCACACAGGAGGGGGGGGTTGGAAGGGACCTGTGGAGGTCCTCTGGGCCAAGCCCTCTGCTCCAGCATGCTCACCTCGAGCAGGTTGCTGAGAACTGTGTGCCCTTGGCCTTTGAAGATCCCCAAGGACAGAGACTGCACAACCTCCTTGGGCAACCTCTGCCAGCATTTGACCGCCCCGAGGGGGAACATTTGCCATTTCAGTCTCTCCTTTCACTGTACCGCATTCCAGAACAGCCATGACATGACCAGCTCAGGCTTGAAACCAAGTGCTGTGGCCAGCCTTCAGGGCCAGCAGGGACCGGGGGCGAGGGGAAGTGTTTTAGGGACGGACCGTGGGGGCCGGAGGGAGGGATTTGAGGGACGGACGCCGAGGAAGGCCTCATCCCTGCAGTGATGGCTCAGGCCCAGGGCAGGGCCCTTCTCTGGGTGCCACGGGGTCGATTGCAAAGGACCGGGCCGCCCCACGCAGGGAGCAGGTGCGTGCCGGGGTGCCAGGGGCCCTGCCTGGCTGTTCCCAGCCCAGCCCCGGCTGGGGCCAGCCCTGCGCTGCAGCCCTGGGGCCGAGGCGCAAGGAGCCGGGCATTGCTGAGGGTGCTGCACCCTGCCGGGCCCCGCCGCCGGCTGGAAACCAGGGGAGCTGGTTCCCTCGACGGGCCCCAAAGCAGCCTTCCTCAGCCCCTGCTTTTGGTGACATGTGGAGCAGCGCAGGGAAGCTCAGGCTTCCAGGCCTGTGGAGGCTTTCCTCCTCAGGGGCACTGTCAGAAATCCTGCTCCCAGGATTAAAGCACCCCTCCCCCCATGGATCCGAGGCTGTGTGTCCAGCCCCCTGGAGCTGGGTACAGGTGCCCTGAGCGGTCTCTCAGGGAGGATGGGGCCACCTGCCTGGTGGCTCTGACACAGAAATGATGAGCTGAAGCCCTGTGGTGGTGGAGGGCTGGCTCAAAGCCTCCGAGTGCCTCAGCCTCTCTGCCCAGGAGCGTTTATCTCAGGCCCTTTGCCAGGGTGTGAAGACGCATGCTGGTGTTGTCCTGGTGCCTCCATCTTGTTCTCACTTGAAGGTTGTGATGCTTGAGGTCAGGGACCACCTGAAGGCCCTGGCGGAGATCTCCAGGGACTTTGTGTTCCATTTTGTGTTGCCTTAGGGCTACAGTGTGCTGGGGTTTGGCGGCAACAAGGTTATGGTATGCCAGAGGTCAAGCGAGTTAGTGTCAAAGTGTGTTACTGTTATGGACAGAATCTGTGTTTGTTGGCCCTGTGCTCCTGGGGTTATGGCATTTTTATCTTATCCTGTGATCTGTGTGGTGGTTTTTTTTGTGGAGAGTGCCTTTTTTCAGCTTTTTTTTCCTTTGTACAGTATGGATGGGTGCCTTTGGTTTGTGTACGAAGTTTCTTCTGGTTGTTTTTCTGCTGTGCTGGTGGATGGTGGTGTTTTTTCTGTCTTGAAACCATCATTACTGGTCTAATATATCTCCTGCAGGTCAGGCAGTGTCACTTCTGGCGTGGTCTGACTCATTTCTGGTGAGCTGGTGGGTAGGTGTGGAGGACTTGTGGTCCCTCCATGGAGAATGACTGCTAGAGGACTAGCAGGCAGATCTGTGGAGGGGTGAGAGGACCGCTGGCCCATAAGTAGTGACTGTCAGAGGACTAAGTGTACGTGAATTTACGTAGGCTTCCAAATTCATGGTTATTTCTCCTGCCTTGCAGAGAAGCCATGGGAAGTCACCAGCCACACGGAAGGACAAGGGGGGTCCCAAGGCTACATGGCTTCTTGGGTTTTGCTTTTGAGTAAGAAAGTCTTGCCTCAACATGAGTACAACTGTGGACAGTCAATTTTGTTGACTTTAGAAATTAGGGAGCAGCACTTTTGTGCTGTGCCTCACATGGCTGCCAGGGCAGGGTGAGAAGCAGCAAGAGAATTCCTTCCTGGCACCTTCTCCAGGGGAGCCGTGCTGCACTTTCACAAGGTGAGCTCTGGTTCTGCATGAGTGCAGAAGGTTTTGGTCAATTTTCTCACCACAGAAAGCAGGGAGCAGAACTTTAGTGCTGACTCACATGGCTGCCCGGGCAGGGTGAGAAGCAGCAAGAGAATTCCTTTCTGGCATGTTCTCCAGGGGGGCAGGGCTGCACTTTCCCAAGATGATTTTTATTGGCTCTTAACGACTGCAACTCTGAAGGGTCAATGTTCTCACCACAGAAAGCAGGGAGCAGAACTTTTGTGCTGTGCCTCACATGGCTGCCCCGGCAGGGTGAGAAGCAGCAAGAGAATTCCTTCCTGGCACCTTCTCCAGGGGAGCCGTGCTGCACTTTGCTGAGGTGAGCTCTGGTTCTGCATGAGTGCAAAATGCTTGGGTCAAATTTCTTACCACTGAAAGCAGGGAGCAGAACTTTTGTGCTGTGCCTCACATGGCTGCCCGGGCAGGGTGAGAAGCAGCAAGAGAATTCCTTCCTGGCACCTTCTCCAGGGGAGCTGTGCTGCACTTTCCCAAGATATATTTTTTCTTTTGGCTCTGCAGGGGTGCAAAAACTTCGGGTCCATTTTCTCACCACAGAAAGCAGGGAGAAGAACTTTTGTGCTGTTCCTCACATGGCTGCAAGTGCAGGGTAGAGAACAGCAAGAGAATTTTTTCCTGGTACCTTCTTTATGGGAGGAGTGCTGTACTTTCCCAAGGTGATTTTTTGGGCTTTTAACCATTGCAACTCTGAAGGATCAATTTTATCACCACAGAAAGCAGAGATCAGAACTTTTCTTCTGTGCCTCACATGGCTGCCAGGGCAGGGTGAGAAGCAGCAAGAGAATTCCTGCCTGGCATCTTCTCCAGGGGAGCAGCGCTGCGCTTTCCCAAGGTGATTTTTTTTTTTCTGTGCATTATTGCCGCTGAAAGGAGGTCAGTTTTCTCACCACAGGAAGCAGGGAGCAGAACTTTTGTGCTGTGCCTCACATGGCTGCCAGGGCAGGGTGAGAAGCAGCAAGAGAATTCCTGCCTGGCCCCTTCTCCAGGGGAACAGTGCTGCACTTTGACAAGGTTAGCTCTGGTTCTGCATGAGTGCACAAGTTCGATGGGTCTGTTTTCTGACCACAGAAAGCAGGGAGCAGAACTTTTGTGCTGTGCCTCACATGGCTGCCAGGGCAGGGTGAGAAGCAGAGAGAGAATTCCTTCCTGGAACCTTCTCCAGGGGGGAGCAGTGCTGCACTTATATCAAGGTCAGCTCTGGTTCTGTATGAGTGCAAAATTTTTGGGTCAATTTTATCACCACGGAAAGCAGGGAGCAGAACTTTAGTGCTGTGCCTCATATGGCTGCCAGGACAGGGTGAGAAGCAGCAAGAGAATTCCTTCCTGGCACCTTCTCCAGGGGGACAGTGCAGCACTTTGCCAAGGTGACTCTTTGGGGCTCTGCATGATTGCCAATGTAAAGGCGTCCAATTTCTCACCACAGAGAGAAGGGTGCCGAACTTTTCTGCTGTGCCTGACGTGGCTGCAAGGACATGGTGAGAAGATCCCAGGTAGGAATTCTCTTGCTGTTTCCCACCGTGCCCTGGCAGCCATGAGAGGAACAGCACAAAAGTTCTGCTCCGTGCATTCTGTTCTGAGAAATTTGACCTCTCATACTTGGAATCATTCACAGAACAAAAAAATCACCTTGGGAAAGCGCAGCGCTGCTCCCCTGGAGAAGATGCTAGGAAGGAATTCTCTTGCTGTTTCTCACCGTGCTCTGTCAGCCATGTGAGGTACAGCACAAAAGTTCTGCTCCCTGCTTTCTGTGGTGAGAAAACAGACCCCTCACATTTGAAATCATGCAGAGCCAAAAAACCTCACCTTGGCAAAGTGCAGCACGGCTCCCCTGGAGAAGGTGCCAGGAAGGAATTCTCTTGCTGTTTCTCACCCTGCCCTGGCAGCCATGTGAGGCTCAGCAGAAAAGCACAGCAGTACATAGTAGTAGGTACTGGAGTAAAGGGAGCGTGGGGGAGGAGGCTGGAGCTTGGCACCCTGCTCTGGCACACCTGGGTTTCCTGAGACACGTCAGGAATTGTACCCCAGCCCTGGGTATATTTCCTCTTTGCTTTTCTGAGGTGATGGTAGCTGTTGTGTCCTGGCGCAGCTGGTTCCCCTGCCCAGGGTTGGGGCGTTCATGCTCTGAACCCACAGTCGAGGTGCCCGAGCCGTCTGTGCCCTGAGCCTGGAGCAGAGGGGCAGTTGCAGTCTGTCCTTAATTTCTGGGGGGGGTGAAGGGCTCTCTGAGGTGGGGAAGATGGAGCTCCCCGTGCAGCAGCCAGGGGTGGTGGCTGGAGGTGGGCTGTGTTGCGGTTGCTGTTTTGTCCTGCCCCCGCAGGAGAATGTGGCTGCTGTCTTAGTTCTGCTGCTTTCCTCCTAATGCAGGAGGCTGGTCCCTGCAGGCTCCAGGGAAGTGGGGCTCTGGAAGTGCCTAACTCTGGGGCTAGAGGGTAGGGGAAGCTGCTGGACTGGTATGGGGGCATGCAGACTGGAAGCCCTCTGGAAATAACTGGTGTGGGCATGATGAGCAGGTTTAGTTGAAAGTAACTGAAGAAACAGTTTACCAACAGAATTTCAGTCAATCGTATGAGAGAAGTACCAACTATTCCATCAAGACATAGTCCACCACCAAAATATGTTGAAACAAATGATATGTAAATAATGTGAAAGTATTGAAAAATGATTTTCAACACTTTCAAAGGCGGGAAATGTTGTAGATTTGCTAATAAGTTAAGATTGATTGACTTTATTTGATTGATTATTTGATTTTATAAAATTATTTTATAGAATAGAAAGATAGAAGGATAAGAAATCTATTTTTATGAAACTTATAGTTGCACAGCAAAAGCTGCTATGAGATCCTCTGTACATCCCGTACCACGGCTAGAAGAATGGGCTAGAACCATTGTGAAAACTTCGGAAATAACTTTAGGGTTTGAAAGGTTTCTTTCTATTTGACCAGTCTTCTGTATGTAGAAGGTGTATTGAAATGTCAGAATATGAGATGAATGGAAACTGGGGAGAGTCGACTGGGACAGCTTGTGGTTACCTGCCAAGAAACCGTGAACTTTAGTAAAAGGTAATTCCGGCCGGGGGAGATCGCGACCACCGACTCATATACCACCTACCCAAATCGTACCCCAGACCCATTTCTAGACCTTTCTAAGCTCTACTGCGCAGAATCGGATATAGGAGGAGAATATGTTAATGATTTACGGGAAATATCAGGGTTATGCATGAATACTTAATGAATATGTATGAATAAGTTCTATATATGGTGTCTGATTTTGAGACCTGGCGTGCGTTGATCGTGAGAGGACTCGCTCACGCACCCGGCCGTCAATAAAGAAGTGTCTGCTTATCTACATCACATTGGTGTCGATAAGTTCTTCATTCCGAGATTTCGGTAACACAGGGAGCTCCTTCCCTTCCGAGCAGGAGGAGATGAGCTTTGCTGTGGGGGTGTCACGGCCTGGGGTGGGCTGCCCCGGGGCTGGGCAGTCTCTGGAGGCTCTCAAACCCCGCCTGGCCGTGACCCTGAGCGGCCGGCTCCTGGGGGAGCTGCTTTCGCAGGGCCTTGGGCTGGATGGCCTCCAGAGGTCCCTGCCAGCCCTGGCCAGTCTGATTCTGCTGCTCTGTGCGGAGGCGCGGGGCCGGCCCGCGGTGCTGAGGGGCGGTGGGGCCGCAGGGGCAGCGGGGTCGGGAAGGCCGTGGCGTGGGCTCTGAGGGGCCGGTGTGCAGGACAGCCGGGAGCAGGCAGCCCGGCGGGCAGCGGGAGCGCCCTTCGGCCGGCCTGTGTGCCGCCACAGGCTCACCGCCCCGGCCATAGGTGGCCAAAGACTGTTGCCGTGCATGCCCGGGGCATCGTGGAGGGGCTGCTGGCTGCCCGCAGGTGGTCTCCCCTTTGGAGACTGGTCAAAGGCTTGGGCTTTGTTTGTTGGGCTTTGTTGATGGCTCAACAGAGGGCTTGGTTTTGCAGTGTGCCCTCTTACTGCTGCTCTCGTGACGTGCTGGGCAGCAGTGGCTGCAGGGCAGGTGGGGACAAGTGGCATGGGCAGGAGGCAGAGCTGCCCATCCTGCTGGGGACATGGAGGGGCCTGTGCTGCTGGAGCCAGAGCATCGGCGGCTTGGTAGCCCCTGGGCTCGGCCACGTCAGCCCCAGGCAGTGCAGGCTGCTCAGACAGTGGGTGGCAGAAAAAGTCATTTATTCCGGCAGCGTGGCCCTGGAGAGGGGAAGGAAGGCATTGCTTTCAAGTTCTGCTTCGGCTCCACCTTGGGCTTCTCCCCTCTGCTTCACAGCCCAGTGGAGCAGCTGGCACTTTATGGCAAAGGCGAAGCATGAGGGCACGTCTTTGCCCTGGACCACTGGAAAGAGCAGTTGTCCTGCTGCTCTCCAGAGGACGCCAGCTCCTCTGGGGCTGAGGTGTCTTCTTCCCTGTTAGCCCTCAGGAAGAGAAGCCTGCAGAGCATCCTGGGGCTGGGGCTGCTGCTTCGTCTCTGCCTGAGCAGAGCCCTCGCTGGGGGTCGAGTGCCACCTCCCCCATGTCCTTGGCAGCCATAAGCACAGTAGTCATAGGTTAAACCACCCCTTACAGCCTTCGTCGTCCAAGGATGAGGAGTGTCTGAGTTGCCAGGGAGGAGACCAGGGGGCTGGTGTCTTTCATTGCGCCTTTAAGCACTGTGGGGACAAAGCAGCAGAGGTGAGGTGACAGCCCTGTGTCCCCTCCAGGCAGGGCACACTGCACCCTGTGATTGCCAGGGCCAGGAGGCAGCCAGGGGACAGGTGGCTCGGCTGGAAGCTGCTTCTCAGGAATAGCCCCCTGCAGAAACACCCCGTCCCCCCTAGGCACGCTGGGAGCAGATCCCCCCTTGCCCAGCTTCCGGGGGTAGCTCCGTGCTAGCTCCTTCCTCCTCCCCACTGCCCTCGCTCACCATGTCGGATGTACTCCATGTGCTGCTGCTCACGCACGCACCGCCCAACGAGCCCTGGAGCGACACAGTGTGTCAAGGATGCTGCTGCCGCTCAGAGACCCTTGCAGCCAGCCCACCTGGCTGCACGGTCCCCCCGGGAGGGCTGACCCGGAGTGCAGCATCAGGGAGGGGATGGATGAGCCTCCTGCCAGCCCCACCTGTGCAGGCAGGGGCAGGAGGGGGTGAAGGGGTGCCCCATAGGCCCTGTGCTGGGACACAGGGACCCTGGGAGTCATGGCTCACCGATGAACCTGACAGCCTCCCCTCGCAGGGGCTCCTGCGAGCTGTGTAGGTATTGCAGGCTCTGGTGCAGGTAGGCCATGGCCCTGCTCCTCTTCTTGGCCAGCTGGAGAGAGGAGAAGGGTGCAGGGTCGGCGCAGAGCTGCCCCCGCGTTTGGCCATCCCTCCACCCAGGGCCATCCCCCTTCCCCCCAGCAGGACATCCCCAGCTCCCCACTGTGTGGCACCGGGGTTCAGAGGGAGCATCAGGCTCCCGGGGATGCAGGGGTGCCACCCTAGTGGCAGGGTCCCCTTGGGGACCCCAGGGGCAAAGGCAATGCGGAGCAGAGCCTGCTCCAGGAGGGTGTGTGCAGCCAAGGGGGCACAGCCCTCCATCCCCCCCGCAGGGCACAGGGCAGGGCTGGCCCGGGGAAGATCCCAGGGGTGTTGGGGCTCTGCTTACCAGGCACTCACTGATCCTCTGTGCCTGCCCGGTCTCAGCCATGTGCACCAGCTGCCTCCACTTCAGGAACAGGCCAGCACTGCGGAGGGCTTCCTGGGAGGCCTGGTGAGCAACAGAGATGCCACCACCACCATTGAGGGCGCAGGACCCTGTGTCCTCCCTCTTGGCGGGGCTCAGAACCTCTTCTACCCCATGCCAGGAAGACGCTCCAGCTGGGAATTGGTGCTGTCACCATGTTCAGCACCCCGGGGAAGAGAAGGACAATCACCCTCTCTGACTGGAAGGCCGTCAGGGCTTCAGTGCTTTGGCCCTGGGGGCCCCAGGCTGTTGTGGAGCTGTAGCTCAGTCTCTGGGGCTGCAGGACCCATGCCAGGGGCTGTGCGGAGGGAGCTGGGTGGGAAAGGGACCCACCTCCCCGTCCACCTGGGCAGCAGCAGGAGAAGGGCAGCAGTGGGCAGGGAGGGGGGCTCTGCCTGGCCCTAGGGACTCAGCAAGCTAGACCTCCCAGTGGCACACATTTGAAGGGTCCAGTGTCAGCATTGCCGGGCCCAAAGGACCGGTCAGGCTAAGAATCCCACCTTGGCCACACTTGTGTTCTGATCGTGCAGGTGCAAGAGCAGTGGCAGCAGGCTGCTCCACACCTTCTTCTTCATCTCCTTCTTTTCAGCGCCCACCACGAGCCACATCACGCTTTGGAAGAGGTGGATGGATTGCTCCCGCACAGTGTCCAAATGCTGGGGAAGGAGGGGAGGAGGACCTCAGCCCCAAGCGCAAGCCCATGGCAAGCGAGGGGCTGACGTGGAGGTGAACTTCCCCCAGATGGCTGCAGGCAGCCCTGCTCCGTAAGGGAGTGCATGAGCCGTGGCATGCAGAATGTCTGTGCAGAGGGGCTGGGGGCCGGAGAGGGAGACCCTGTGGAGGACTGGGGGATGCTGCCAGGGCAGGGTGCACATTGGTGTTGCTCAGCACACCGGCTGCTGTCCTGCCACCCCCGTCCCCCCTTCGGCAAGGAGGGTGAGTCCACGCTGGGGGTTTGGGGTGCAGGACGGGGTCACCGAGGGCAGCGACAGTGGCTGGGGGCTGCAGGGCAAAGCATCCTCCTGCAGAGCATGGGGGCTGCGGTGGGAGACGCGAGCGAGGTGCTCAATGAGGGGAGCATGGGGCTCTCCGCCAGCCTTACATTGTCAAAGAGTGGCTGGAGCTTGTCAGCCAGCGCCGGGGCAATGAGGCTGGGCAACTTCCCCGCCGGAAGCTGGAGCATGTTGTCAAGCACGGAGAGGGCCACGGCGCTGCCGTCACTGTCATCCGCCTGCAGCTGCTCCATGACGTACGGCAGCAGGGCAAGGGTTTTCCATACCTGTGTGAGACACGCCACCTCATTTTTGTAAAGCGGCAAGTGACCGCAGGGCTGAAAACCCTCCCCGTGAGCACTGGCCTCCCCGCTGGCTTCTCAGCAGGCAGCATGGGTTAGGAGGGCAAGCGCCTGGCAGACAGGGCTCCCTGGCACGGCCATGGGAAGAGCAGAGTGCGCAGGGGGAGGACAGACAGCTCTGGCCCCTTGCCAGACCCTCGGCTGCCCCCTTTTGCAGCAGACCCCCTGAGCAGCCTGGTGGGTGACCAGCGCTGCTTGGAAAGCTGCGCGAGCCGCCAGCAGGCCCTGCGTTTCATCCCGGGGCTCATCACCCCACGGCCACGCTCTGCAGACCCCACACTCGGGCTGGTGGCTCTGCTGCCATCATCCCTGCTGGGACGTGCTGGCAGTGGCACTGCTGCCTCTCCCCTTGCCATGGGGCAGTGGGCCAGGGACGCGGGAGAGCTGGCTGCAGCTGGCTCAGCTCCCCATGCCCAGAAAAGCCCAAGCTGCCACGTTACCTACCACCCACAGCTCTGCCATGGGCTGTTGTCCTGGCTGCCCCAGCTGCCCCCTACTCACTGTGTCAGGCCTCTCGGTGAGCCTGAGGATGGCCCTGAGCACCAGGGTGGGCATCCCCAGGCACTGGCTCTGCAGATACGTGGGGAAGATTGCCAGGGCACAGTCCAGCTCTTCACTGAGGTCAGTGCAGCCCACCATCTGAAACACACGCAACGGGAGCTGGAGAGGTGCAGCGCTGGCTCCAGCCGTCAGCTCAGGCAGGGCAAGGACACCGGGGCAAGGCCAAGCCTGAATGGAGGCAGCAGGGACTGCGGAGAGCCCCTGTGCCCCACACCACACTGGTTGCTCGCCTTGCTCCTCCATGGTACCAGCCAGAGCCCACCTGCTGCCCCAGCTGCCGCTGCAGCAGCGGGCATGGGAGAACTGAGCATCGGAGGGAGCTTGGAGCAGTGCCATCAGGCTCACCTCAACAAAGAAGACCATGGCGACCATCTCCCAGGAGGGGTTCTCCACATAGAGGAGCTCTGCCAGATGGCGGAAGATGGTGGAGCGCAGGGATCTTGGGGTGTTCATCATCTCCCTGGAAGGGGGAAGCAAGCACTGTCAGGCCTGAGCCAGGCGGGCACATCTCTGGGGTTCGCACCAGTCTGGTCATCACTGGACTGCAGCACTTTCTCCAAGCAGTGGGGACCCCCTGCCATCAGCCCCAAGGGAGGGGGTGGGGTGGGGTGCACAGTCCCCCAGGAGTGTGGAGAAGGGGCTCTCACCTGGCCACGATGCGCACTCCCATGAGGTGGGTCTGGGCACTGAGCAGCATGTCCCAGCCACCCTGCGCCTCGATGGCCAGCATGTGGCTCTCAAGGCCCATCCTGCAGAGCAGCACCGTCATGGCCTGCACCACAGACCTGCACGAGGAGAAATGCTCAGCTCCCACCGGGACCCCTGGCTTGGCTCCAGGTGGCTGGCAGGCACGAGAGGACAGGGATGGCGCACCTGATAGGAGCAATCAGACCCTGTTGGTGGCCCGTCCAGAAGATTAGCACCTCCTCTGGCGTCAGCTCTCTGGTGAATGACACTTGGAAAAGCAGTGCCAGGAAAAGCCGGGGGAAAATGGCTTCCACGTCCCATGGGCAGCTGGACTGCAGGAGGATCTTGCTTATGGTCCTGGCTGCCTGCAGAAGACACCAGACACGGACATCTCCCTGACCCCTGGGGAGGCCAAGGCTTGGGGTGGGCATGGAAGGGAAGGGGTGGCCCCAGAGAGCTGAGAGCAGCCCCGGAGGTCAGTGAGGCCTCATCCAGCAACTCACAGCCAGGGAGAGGATGCGCGGGTTGTCCTTGGTAGAGGCGGAGGTCTTGTGCAGCGACTGGTTCATCATCACGTTGATGAGCTCCTGCAGCACCTTCTTCGCAGCCTGGGGCTCAGAGAGCATCACCGTCCACGTGGTCATGGCGACACTGTGGAGAACCAGGGCTCTGTCAGTGGGGACACCCAGGAGTAAGGCCGGCCTGAAGTCCCTTGGGAGGGTATTGGGGCCCCTCTGCCAGTGTGAGAGCAGCCCTAAAGGCTGGTGAGCCCCGTACCAGGTGCATGTTGGGGAGCACTGCAGCAGGCCGGCCACCACCTCGCTGAGGTGTTTGTCTGCCAGCACGCGCAGGGCCCTGTCCAGGCTGTTGACGGCTACCAGCATCCTGATGGAGGGCAGGTTTGTGTAGATGGTGTGCACGATCTTCAAGACCTGGAGAGGAGACACAGGTGGGAGTGGGGTTGTCAGTCGGGTGAGCGCGGCTGTTTCTCCAGCTCCCACTGGGAGCTGCTTCTGTTCCCCTTGTGGTATGCCAGCTGGAGATGGTGTCAGCGCTGGCCAGGTGCAGAGCCGGGGGAGGAACGGTGCCCCGGGGGGCTGGAGCATCAGCTGTGCCACCCCTGGGCGACTCACCTGCCCCGGCTGGAAGGCAGGGCCCAGCACAAGGACATCCACCATGTGGGCAGCCACGCGGATGCTGTAGGTGCTTGGGTCTCTCATGTTCTTGATGGCTAGGAGGATGATGTCTGCCCGGTCAGAGGGACGGAGGTATTTCGTGAACTTCTGCGGCATGAAGGAGAGGAAGGGAGATTTGTCACCTGGAGCATCCCTCAGAGCATCTTGGCTGTGCAGGGAGCGGGACGCAGAGCCAGGCTGCACTGGGCAGATGGACGGTGGGGGTCAGGGTGCCATGGGGAACCAGAGCTCACTGGAGGCCTTTGCCTCGCCCCTGCTCAGGATCGGCGCAAGCCCCCGCTATCGCCATGCACCAGGTGTCCCTTCGCTCATGCTGATCCCGCCAGCCAGGAGCTGAAGGCCCTTCTTACCAAGAAGATTTCTCTGGCACTGCTGGTTTGCAAAAGCTGCTGGGGCTGCCTCACTTGCCAGACCTCCTGGTGCTCCAGCTGCCCTCTGTCATGCGGCCAGCGCTGCCTGCCTGGGGAGGAGAAAAACCGGGGCGCTGAGAGAGAGGGTGCAGAGCTGGAGGTGCAGTCTGAGTGCTGGGCAGAAAAGGCACTGGCAAAGGACTGGGACGCCCTGACAGGTCTGGGGAGCAGATACGCAGGGAGGGTCCAGGGCTATTGTGAGCAGGGCTGAGAGGAAATGGCTCTTCAGACCGCAGGCAGGCAGGCAGGTTGTATGCGGCTTTCTCTGGCCAAGGAGGGTGGCCACTGGCTGCCCATGCTGGGGGGGACCAAGCCCGACACGGCCTCTCTTACTTCTCTGCTGCAGGATGAAGGTGTGCAGGTGATGGAGAGCTTCTGCGGCCTCGTGGCGGGTCCTCTCATGCTTGCAGGTGCAGCAGAGGATGAGGTGCCCCACCAGCAGCCCCAGTATCGCAAACTGATGACTCTTGGAGCACTGGTGTCTGAGGGCTATAGTTTGTGCAAAGCAGGAGCAGACCTGGGGGAAGAGAGGCAGTGCAGGCACAAGGTGAGGCCGGTCACAAGGTAAGCCCCAGCTGCTCCCAGAGCAGCCGGGCACCAGGCCGGAGCAGGGAAGCCAAGTTCCTGCCTGTGCCTGCGGCAGCCCTGCCCTGCCCTGCCCTGGGAGAGAGCATGGACAGGGCAGGGACAGGGCAAAGACTCCTGCTCCCAGCCTCCTGCTGACTGGGTGCCCAGCTTCCCCAGGAGGTGCCAGGGCTCCGGGCTGCAGGGACAGGGCAGTGGGACTGCCCAGACCAGGAGCTCGGTACCTGTGGCATGGAGCAGGTGGTGGTGAAGTGGATCAGCCTGGCAATCCGCGCCAAGGCCCTCTCCTGCACTGCTTCCCTCTGGGACTTGGTGAAGGGCAGCAGGACCTGGGAGGAGAAAAGCTGCTGGTGTGCCAGGGAGGTGGCATGGCGCAGCACGGCAGAGGCAGGCTTGCTCCGGGGCAATGCCTGGGATGGGGCATGTGTCCTTCTTGCCTCTCGCAGCAACCTGCTGCGGCCAGGCAGGTCGCCGCATCCCGCTCCTGCTGCTGCCTCTGCTGCCTTCCACTCCTTCCCCCTCAAACAACGTCCCTCCACCCCCCACCCAGGGACCCCAAGGCTTTGTGGTGACCAGCTCCCTGGGGAAGGGTGGTGGGGGCTCTGGGATATGTGCCGTGGTAAAGCTGGAGGGGGAAAGCCCCAGGGCTGGGCTCCCCTTGCCAAGCCAGACAGGCAGGTCTGTCTGGGCGGGAGTGTTGGGCAGGATGGGCAGCAAGCACGGCTGCAGAGGTGGGGTGAGCTGTGGCAGGAGAAGGGGCTCTGGCAGCAGCCAGGAGGCAAGGGGCTAGTGGGAGGGGCATGGCGGGGAAGGAGGGACATTGCCTGCCCCATTCCTTGCACCAGGCGCTGGGTGGGTCACCGCTGGAGCCGGGGGTCACTGCCCATAGGGACCCTGTGCCAAGGCCAGACCTGCAAGATGTTCTGCAGCTCCAGGAAGCCAAGCGTGCCAGCACTGCATACCAGCACCTGCAGCATGCTGTCCATCACGGCCATGGTCTGCGAGGGAGACAGAGTCTTGGGGGCAGCCCTGGAAGCCAGGGAGGGACGGCCATGGCCCTGCGGTGCCCAGGAAGGGACCCTGGGGCAGGGGATCTCCCCGTGGTTCACCCTGTGGCATACCTTGGAGTAGAGGGAAGCCTCGGGGTCCTGGGTGTCCTCCTGTGGGTGCTGGCAGAAGATGCTGCAGAAGCAGGCTTGGAGGAGGCTGCTTGTCTTCTCCTCCAGAAGCAGTCCCACTCTGCTGCAGGGACAAAGGGGTGCTCTTGGGGCCCAGCAAGGAGAGGCAGACTCTGGGGCTGGAGACCTGGCTCGGCTCCCACGCCGCAGGGGTCATGTCAAGCCCCACGCTACTGACACTCAACTTGAGGGGGAAAACCCTGTACCGCCCCCTGCCCCTCCCTCTCAGACCCAGCACTGGGGATGCCCCCCATACGGGACGAGTGCTGTCGGGGCCACCTGGCACCGAGGAGGCCAAGCTGGGGGCCGGGGCAGGTACCTCATGGAGGTGATGGCCAACATGGCTTGCTGCCGCACCGTGGTGCCCAGGTCGTCAGTGGGCTCCTGTTGCAGCAGCACCTGGGGAGCACAGCAGGGTGAGTCACGTCAGGATGGGGCAGTCTCCTTCACCCAGCAAGAGCCTGCGGGGCTGGCAGAGCCCCGGCTGCCCCCATCCTGGCACCCCCTCCCAACCCAGCACTCAGTGGTCCCAGGCCCCGTGGTGGCAAGTTCTGTGCCCATCACGGAGCCACAGGCTGGCCAAGGGACCTGCAAACATCATTGGGTGCAACCCCCAGCTCCAGTCGGGCCACGCCAGTGGCTTTAGAACATCTCCAAGGAGAGAAACCTGGAGCAGCGCTCCTTCGCACCCCCCTACCCGGCCAAGCCCTCTCCTGCCCCCAGGGCTGTGCCACTGCCCACTGCCCCTGGGCCTGCCTCTTGAGGCCTGACTGCTTGTCCCCTCACCTGGATGGTGTCCACCACCTCGCACTGAAAGTAGTAAAGCACGTCCCACACGCTGGAGTCCATGCTGGCGGTGCCGCAGACGGTGCAGATGGTGGCCAGAAACTTCAGCTTCTGGTCTGCTTGCTGCCAGCCGAGGAGGGGACAGAGGGACAGACAGCGCTGATGTCTAGCTATGCATTCGATCCCCATTATCACATTGTAGTCAACATGAAGTGATTCACTTCTGCTCGTGAAGTTAGGGTCGCCGTACGTCTGTAACTTTGTCCTAATGACAAGTGCCCTTGAAGGAGAACTCCAAGCCTGATAAGGGGAACACCTCACCCCAGGAGGTGCCAACAGCCCGTTACTTGCAACAAAGGCAAGAAGCCAGCGGAACGAGACTGTAACTAGGGGCAAGGTAAAGGCAGCGGGGGGGGATCGCAACCACCCACTCCATTCAGGACTAAAGGACTCACCCTCACCCCTCCCTCAGACATGCAGTAAATGAAAAACAGACTGTAACTTGAAATCAAAGCGAGAGATATATAGTCCAACGGAAAGCTACCGCGCGTACTAATTACCAATAGCATCTTTTAGGTAGAGTTTGGAAAATACGTATGTATAACTAGACTGCATAAATATTAATCTTGTTCTTCTGAGCTTTGCGCTTGCTTCGTAGAGCATCATCCCCTAAGCCCCAGCTTTGCGCGAATCTGTAATAAAGAAATGCCTGGACTCTGTGCGTCGGCTGGCTCTTGCCCTACGGGCGAAGGCGCACACTTTTTGGATAACAGTGTCAGTGGGGAGAGATAGCTGGGAGGGGGCATAGCCCCCGGCACCTTGTGAGCAGGGCATGTGGGCAGAAAGACTGGCTGGGAGGTAGGGGCACAGCCTCGTAGAAGTGGCCACGCATACCTTTGGTCTGATCCTGAGGAAGCCTCGGATGATGTCCAGGGTATTCTCTTCCTCCGTGGGCGCAGGCAAGTCAGAGTGGCAGGAATCTGGCGGGCACAGAGCAGGCAGGGCTGGGTTCAGGCCGTGGGGAAAGCGCGAGCCCTCCGCCCAGCTCCTGGGGATGTCCCCAGCCCCAGCTCAAGGCTGGGACACTGGTGTCCCCTGCGTGCCCCAGGGGTGAGGGTGCGATGCTGGAGGGCAGCACCAGGAGGGGGGCCCGGTGTGCCTGGGTGAAGGATGCACTGGTACCAGGGGCAGGGAGGGTCCCTGCCCCAGGGATGCTGTGGCAGGGCCGGGTCTTTGGCTGCTGCCCCATGGGAGCCTGGCTGCCAGCCTGGCCGGGGGCTGCGAGTCTGGGGCAGGGCAGGGTGAGCAGAGTGGGCAGCCCCCTGCCCACGAAGCCCTCACACTCACGCGCATGCAGCAGTGGGAACTTACAATTGTTGGGATTCAGCCGCGAGCTGGGAGCTGGGGCAGCTCTGTCCTCCTGCCAGGACTGCCTGGGGTGGCTGGCGGGTGTCCCCGACATCCTGCGGCAGGGAGAGAGGAAAGGGGTGAAGGGAAGCCTGCACCACCCGGGGCTGCCCTGCCAGGGGCGGTGGGGCAGAAGTAGCTCTGTTCAGGGGGCTCCTTGCCACCAGCCTGCCCCAACACCTTCCTCCCAGACACTGTGGGGGCAGCACTGGGTGACACGGCACGTCACAAAGTGCCCCACTGTGACCCTTCCTGATGCCCCAGGGCCCCACTGACCGCTCCTTGCCCCAGGGGGTTGGGACTGACTCCCTCTTCCTCCTTCTCCCTCTATGGGGCTGGGGTTCATCTAGACTGGGGGCATGCCACTTGTCGTAGGGACCCCTCTGTCACCTCGCTCCTGGGGCCGCACCTGCTTGTGGCCAGGCTGAGCTGGGGCTCAGCCCCCACACCGTCAGGCACGCCGAGGCTCTTCTCACTTCCACCTGGGGCTCGGGACAAGGCCTGCGCGGCTCCCCTTGCTCCAAGGCTGGTGGGCACACAGGGACGACAGACGCCCTCCCGTGCGCTCAGCCGCAGCCGCACAGACTGGCACTGGTGGGGTCACTCGGGTTACCCCGGTCACTGTTGCCATGGTGCAGGGCACTGTTCCATCATCCCTTGGCTGGAAGCCGGGCGGGGGCGGGGGGAGTCCCCCTGCTCCTCACCCCAGCCCCACTGGGCCCAGCCCAGGCCTGCTGGGCCAACCTGGCGAGGCGAGCTTTAAAGCGAAGGATGCAGGGGGAGGGCTGCAGTGCGGCAATGCTCGTGCCATCACCTGCGCCTGGGGCCTAGGCCAGGCCAAGCAGAGCAGCGATATGTGTTCCTTAGCTGCCTCCCGAGATGAGTCCCAGAAGGCCAACCGCCTCCAGGCTGTGCATGGCGGCGGTGGATCCTCTTGCACCCCTCCCGGGAAACCTGTGTGCTCGATGGCCTCTCTGCAATGCCCATACACCCACACACGCGGCACAGGGAATCACCAGGAAGAATGAAAGATCTGTGTGCAGTCGCAGGGCCATGAGCTCATTGCAGTTACGGAGACATGGCGGGGTAGCCTCCACGGCTGGGATGCTGTCGTGGGTGGCTGTGTACTTTTTAGAAAAGAGGCCAGCAGGGAGAGGTGGTGGAGTGGCTCTTTGTGTGAGGGAGCAACGGGAAGGTCTCGAGCTCTCCCTTGGGGTGGGTGCAGGACGAGTCAAGAGGTTACGGGTAAAGATGAAGGGGCCCGCCAACACGCGGGATGCCGTTGTAGGTGTTTGCTACGGGCCACCTGGTGAGGGAGGGGAAGCCAGTGAGGCCTTCTACAGACAATGGCAGGCAGCCTCACGATGCCAGGCCCTGGTTCTCACGGGGGACTTCAGCCTCCCTGATACCTGCTGGAAAGACAACCCAGCTAGGCTCACACAGTCCAGGAGGTTCCTGCAGAGCACCGACGGTAACTTTTTGACGCAGGTGGTGGAGGAGCCAACGAGGCAAGGTGTGCTCTTAAAGCCTGTCTTCACAAGCAGAGGGCTGGTTGGGGATGTGAAAGTTGAAGGCAGCCTTGGGCGCAATAACCATGAGATGGCGGAGTTCAGGGTCCTGTGCTGAGGAAGCGAGCCGACAAGTAGGATTGCCGCCCTGGCCTTCAGGAGAGCTAACGCTGGCTTCTTCAAGGACCTCCTTGGAGGAATGCCATGGGTGAGGGCTCCAGAAGGTACTTCCCAGTTCAAGAGAGACAAGGAACTACTGGAGAGGGGCCAGCAGAGGGCTACAAAGATGGTGAGGGGACTGGAGCATCTCCCTTAGGAGGACAGGCTGAGGGGGCTGGGCCTGTTCAGCCTGCAGGAGAGAAGACTCAGGGGGGATCTGTCACATCCCAGCTATGAGGAGGGAGAGAGCGACTCAGACTCGCAAATGCCCTTGGTGTGGGTTGCGCTGAGGTAACACCCAAGGTCCGTACCTAAACATCAACTTTAATGGAACAAACACCCAGTAAACATTGACCCTTTCACAATTATATCCAACCAAGCTATGTGGCTTTAGGAGAAGCTGGGGTAGGCCTTGTATTACTTTAGGAGAAAAAGCTGAGGCGGCAGGGGCGGGACATCGGGCAAGACAGCTAGAGAGAGAGGGAGATCACCACTCCTGGATCCAGCGCCGGAGCTGCCAGCAGGGCTGTTGGACAAAGAGTCCCAGAGGCTTCTACGTGTGCCTAGTTGGGAGCCCCAGTCCCTGGGCTCCAGGAGCCTTCTCTCGCCCCAGCTGCAGGAGTGGCTGAGGCCAGGCGGCCAGGGGAAGGGCCACCAGCCCCCGTGCCTGGCCAGGCAGCCAGGGGAAGGGCCACCAGCCCCCGTGCCTGTCACTGCCTCCGGCACCTTCCCTCAGGGCGCTGCCTGGGCTCTGGGCACCGCACCTGGGCCTCGGCCCGACGGGATCTTATCAATGGGACAAGGGGCAACGGGCACAAACGGCCACACGGGTGTTATAGATTTGCTAATAAGTTAAGATTGATTGACTTTATTTGATTGATTATTTGATTTTATAAAATTATTTTATAGAATAGAAAGATAGAAGGATAAGAAATCTATTTTTATGAAACTTATAGTTGCACAGCAAAAGCTGCTATGAGATCCTCTGTACATCCCGTACCACGGCTAGAAGAATGGGCTAGAACCATTGTGAAAACTTCGGAAATAACTTTAGGGTTTGAAAGGTTTCTTTCTATTTGACCAGTCTTCTGTATGTAGAAGGTGTATTGAAATGTCAGAATATGAGATGAATGGGAACTGGGGAGAGTCGACTGGAACAGCTTGTGGTTACCTGCCAAGAAACCGTGAACTTTAGTAAAAGGTAATTCCGGCAGGGGGAGATCGCGACCACCGACTCACATACCACCTACCCAAATCGTACCCCAGACCCATTTCTAGACCTTTCTAAGCTCTACTGCGCAGAATCGGATATAGGAGGAGAATATGTTAATGATTTACGGGAAATATCAGGGTTATGCATGAATACTTAATGAATATGTATGAATAAGTTCTATATATGGTGTCTGATTTTGAGACCTGGCGTGCGTTGATCGTGAGAGGACTCGCTCACGCACCCGGCCGTCAATAAAGAAGTGTCTGCTTATCTACATCACATTGGTGTCGATAAGTTCTTCATTCCGAGATTTCGGTAACACAGGGAGCTCCTTCCCTTCCGAGCAGGAGGAGATGAGCTTTGCTGTGGGGGTGTCACGGCCTGGGGTGGGCTGCCCCGGGGCTGGGCAGTCTCTGGAGGCTCTCAAACCCCGCCTGGCCGTGACCCTGAGCGGCCGGCTCCTGGGGGAGCTGCTTTCGCAGGGCCTTGGGCTGGATGGCCTCCAGAGGTCCCTGCCAGCCCTGGCCAGTCTGATTCTGCTGCTCTGTGCGGAGGCGCGGGGCCGGCCCGCGGTGCTGAGGGGCGGTGGGGCTGCAGGGGCAGCGGGGTCGGGAAGGCCGTGGCGTGGGCTCTGAGGGGCCGGTGTGCAGGACAGCCGGGAGCGGGCAGCCCGGCGGGCAGCGGGAGCGCCCTTCGGCCGGCCTGTGTGCCGCCACAGGCTCACCGCCCCGGCCATAGGTGGCCAAAGACTGTTGCCGTGCATGCCCGGGGCATCGTGGAGGGGCTGCTGGCTGCCCGCAGGTGGTCTCCCCTTTGGAGACTGGTCAAAGGCTTGGGCTTTGTTTGTTGGGCTTTGTTGATGGCTCAACAGAGGGCTTGGTTTTGCAGTGTGCCCTCTTACTGCTGCTCTCGTGACGTGCTGGGCAGCAGTGGCTGCAGGGCAGGTGGGGACAAGTGGCATGGGCAGGAGGCAGAGCTGCCCATCCTGCTGGGGACATGGAGGGGCCTGTGCTGCTGGAGCCAGAGCATCGGCGGCTTGGTAGCCCCTGGGCTCGGCCACGTCAGCCCCAGGCAGTGCAGGCTGCTCAGACAGTGGGTGGCAGAAAAAGTCATTTATTCCGGCAGCGTGGCCCTGGAGAGGGGAAGGAAGGCATTGCTTTCAAGTTCTGCTTCGGCTCCACCTTGGGCTTCTCCCCTCTGCTTCACAGCCCGGTGGAGCAGCTGGCACTTTATGGCAAAGGCGAAGCATGAGGGCACGTCTTTGCCCTGGACCACTGGAAAGAGCAGTTGTCCTGCTGCTCTCCAGAGGACGCCAGCTCCTCTGGGGCTGAGGTGTCTTCTTCCCTGTTAGCCCTCAGGAAGAGAAGCCTGCAGAGCATCCTGGGGCTGGGGCTGCTGCTTCGTCTCTGCCTGAGCAGAGCCCTCGCTGGGGGTCGAGTGCCACCTCCCCCATGTCCTTGGCAGCCATAAGCACAGTAGTCATAGGTTAAACCACCCCTTACAGCCTTCGTCGTCCAAGGATGAGGAGTGTCTGAGTTGCCAGGGAGGAGACCAGGGGGCTGGTGTCTTTCATTGCGCCTTTAAGCACTGTGGGGACAAAGCAGCAGAGGTGAGGTGACAGCCCTGTGTCCCCTCCAGGCAGGGCACACTGCACCCTGTGATTGCCAGGGCCAGGAGGCAGCCAGGGGACAGGTGGCTCGGCTGGAAGCTGCTTCTCAGGAATAGCCCCCTGCAGAAACACCCCGTCCCCCCTAGGCACGCTGGGAGCAGATCCCCCCTTGCCCAGCTTCCGGGGGTAGCTCCGTGCTAGCTCCTTCCTCCTCCCCACTGCCCTCGCTCACCATGTCGGATGTACTCCATGTGCTGCTGCTCACGCACGCACCGCCCAACGAGCCCTGGAGCGACACAGTGTGTCAAGGATGCTGCTGCCGCTCAGAGACCCTTGCAGCCAGCCCACCTGGCTGCACGGTCCCCCCGGGAGGGCTGACCCGGAGTGCAGCATCAGGGAGGGGATGGATGAGCCTCCTGCCAGCCCCACCTGTGCAGGCAGGGGCAGGAGGGGGTGAAGGGGTGCCCCATAGGCCCTGTGCTGGGACACAGGTAGAGGGTGCCCAGGGCCAGGTGGCCTCCGCAGCCATCAGGGACCTGGGCACAGGCACTGTCATGTGGGGAGGCAGGGAGCGTGGCATGGGCTTGTTGTGCTCATCATCTCCCTGCCCCTTTGCAGTGCCTTGACGTTGCAGCTAGTCCAGGCACTGCCCCCCACCAGCGCAGGGACCCTCGCGCAGCACTCCAGCTTAAGATCCCTGGCACCGGCTGCCCAGAGAGGCCTCTGGAGACATTCCAGCACCACCTGCACAGGATTTTGTGCAACCTGCTCTATCACAGCCTGCTTTTGCACGGCGTTGGACTAGATAATCTCCAGAGGTTCCCTCCAACCCTTGACCATTGTGTGATTCTGGGACTCGTGGCACTTTGGATGAGGAAGAAGAGGTCAGGATCTTCAGGCAACACAACACCTGACTGCCCTCCCAGTGCCTGTCCAAGAAACCTGCCAGTCCTCCCTAACAGAAGTTGGACCTCCACACGTGGGCTTGCAGATGTGCATGAGCACTGCAGGGCAACAGCCTTCTCTCTCTTCCCCATCCTCCACTGCAGGGCGAGTGCAGATGTTCTGTGGAGGAAGCACCAGCCTGCACAGGCCCTGCTGCCCTCCCTGTCATGCAGCAGCTCTTCTACCCCGGGCTCCCTCTACTGTGTCCCAGACCACTGGCCTGGTGTGATGGCAGAGCCAGTGGCACTGTCCGGCACTGCACCTTCCTGGTCCATCAGGGCAACCTGGGTGCCAGTGGGAAGCTGGGAATTGCCCTTGGCCAGGGCCTCTCCCTGGAGCTGCCAGAGCAGGAATTCCTTGTGGATGGCAGGGATGCCAAAGCATGAGGAGTTCCCCATTGGATGGCAGGGACAGGGCGTAGAGCCCCATCGATGTGCAGCCACCCCCGGCAGCCCCTCAGCCATGGCCACGGTCACACAGAACCTCACCGGGGAGCTCATCCACATCATCCAGGGCACCCTCATAGTGACCAGGCAGTACCAAAAGTTTCTGCAAGTAATGATGGCCAAGTGGCAAGAGGCGGTCTGTAGTGGGACACACACCACGCACACCACCACCCCACAGTTGTCTCCCTCCCCCCCGCCAGGAAAGAGGAGCAGCAGGAAGGAGGAACAGCTCTAGCCAGGGCTGCTGGAGCCCAGAGGGTTTTTCCAGGGCCTTAGAGTAGAGCTGCTGGGGGCAGATGCGCACATGGAGAAGATGGCAGATGGGGACAAAGACCAAGGGGAGGACACGGGGCCAAGCAGAAGCAGCCCTGTGCAGGTGGGCAGAAGGAGCCCAATGGGGATGAGGAAGAGGAGCCCCATGACTCCAGACAGAATCAGCTCCATGGGCCTGGGCAGCACCATCCACGTGGGGCCGGGCAGGAGGACCCCAGCAGACCCCAGTCCCCAGCACCATGTCCCCGTGGGCAGGGCACGTGGGCAGGCAGCCTCAGGACCGTGCTGGGCAGGACTGTGCCTGCAGGAGGGCTGCTCCCAGCTGTGGGGCTGCCCAAAGGCTTGGTGGAGATGCGACTGCCGGCTCCATTGTGTCTGTTTCTGCAAGCCCCCGTGGTGGCAGCGCTGCTCCCACAAGAGCAATGGGTTCCCCTGCCAGTGAGCAGCTGGTGGGGTGCAGGGCTGGGACCCCCCTGGCCTGCCCCTTCATCTGAAATGTTAAATCTTTCCTCTATCCATGGATCTATCTGTGGAGCTCATCCATCCATCCCGCAGCTGGGGCTGCTTCACCCTCAGTGCCTGAACCCAGTGGGGATGGTCTGGCATTGGGCACTGCTGGCACCCACAGAATGGGGGGTGGGGGTGTCTGGTACCACACTGGTTGTGCTGGCAGGTGGGGACCGGGCTGGGCTGGAGAAAGGGGCCAGCAGGAACCTCATGAGGTCCAACAAGTGCCAGCTCCGGCCCCTGGGGAGGAGCAAGCCCAGGAGGAACAAGCACAGGCGGGGGCCACCTTGCTGGAAAGAAGCTTGGCAGAGAAGGTCCTGGTGGGCCCCTCAACGAGCTGCCTACTGGGCAGGGGTTCTGTGCTCCTTGCAAAGGGGGGAACTGGTATGTAGTGAGACCCCACGGTGAATCCATACACCACAAACAGAAAGTCATGTTATCCCCAGGTTGGCATATTCAAATGGCTAATAAATGGGGTATAGCCTTGGTGCCTTAAACATTTTTGTCCAAACTAGATAACAGAGTTGAAACATGGGATTAAATCCCCCCACCCCATCAGAACACTGCGCTCAGGAATTGTTCGTGAGCTATTTGTTGTGAATCGTGGAATAGAACCATGGTACACCCCAGACTTGCGAACCCTTATTCCAGGCATGTGTCCTTGTTGGGGTTTTCAGGCACCAGGGTTTAAACTGCATAACACGTTTGCAGAACAGGTTTGCAGGTTTGGAGATCCCACGTGTTATGCAAAAACTACCAATCAAGGAAACACATTGCAATATGCAGTTTTGCTTACCCACAAAACAAAACGAAATTTTGTGTGAGAAGGAAAAAAAACATGCCACGACCCATCAACGCACTCCACCGTTCAATATCCAGCCCCTCAGGGTCCTTTCTGAGCATGTTCAGATGGGAAGATGTACTTTGCACTAACTACTTCCTCAAACTTATTTACATATGCATAAGGCACTTGCATGTCACTTTGTTCCTGGGGGCCTTTCTTGGGGTCTTTAGAGATCATTGGTGGTCAACAGCCTGGTGAACTTCAGCTGAACTTTCCTGGGGCACCTGTACTCTACGTGTGGTTATAGAACTTCATTTATTCTCTGTGCTGTGTGGTCTTGAAGGCAACACACCGTTACCCCACTACCCTCATCTATCGGTATAGCCCAGGTGCCTCAGAAAGCTGCCACCCCTTACTGAGCTTATTCAATAGGTCGAGTTAACCACTGCTTTAGCTGCAGCCTCTCCAAGTGATTCTTTATAACTTAATCCTGTCAGCGAGGAGAAGCGTCCAGCTCTCTGCCACTGAAGGCAGCAGCCTCCAGTCACCAGGCTGCTCCTTATAGGAAGCAATCCCGACTGCCTGGATCTCGCCGCTGAGAGGCTGTATTTAAAAATGAAGTGTTTTCCAGCCAGGGAAACAAGGCTGGAGCACTCATACTCTGGCTGGTGACCCTCCCAGGCAGCTGCATATTCCCAGTCCCTCAGCAGGGCAGGTGTAGCCAGAGCCCTGTCGGAGTCAGCAGAAAAACACGCTGGCCCTATTCCTGCAGGACCTACAGACGCCGGGGCGGCTCCAGGGGGCTCTGCGAGTCGGGGAGCCCGGTGCCTGTGCCTGGGGCACCTGCCAGCGCCTCTTTCCCTCCTTGGCTCTCAGCTCACACCCAGGGCTGCCCCAGCCAGGCCTGACTCCAGCTGCCCCGGGGCCTGGCACAGCGGGGGGCTGGAACCTCCCCACAGAACCCCCGGGCAGCCAGCAGGCAGCAGACACCCCTGTGCCAGCCCAAGGGGCATCCCTCGCCCCACGGCCGGCCACAGGTCCCCTCAGCCGGGCCACAGCCCCAGCACAGGCTGTGCCTGCCCAGCCCAACACGGCTGCCAGGAGGCTGAGGGTGGGCAATGGCAGCTCCCAGCATGCCCCGGGAACAACCTGGCCATGGGGCAGCCCTGGGCCTACAGCTCCCAGCATGCCCCGGGAACAACCTGGCCATGGGGTGGCCCCGGGCCTACAGCTCCCAGCATGCCCCGGGAACAACCTGGCCATGGGGCGGCCCCGGGCCTACAGCTCCCAGCATGCCCCGGGAACAACCTGGCCGTGGGACAGCCCTGGGCCTACAGCTCCCAGCATGCCCCGGGAACAACATGGCCATGGGGCGGCCCTGGGCCTACAGCTCCCAGCATGCCCCGGGAACAACCTGGACATGGGGTGGCCCCGGGCCTACAGCTCCCAGCATGCCCCGGGAACAACCTGGCCATGGGGCGGCCCCAGGCCTACAGCTCCCAGCATGCCCCGGGAACAACCTGGCCATGGGGTGGCCCTGGGCCTACAGCTCCCAGCATGCCCCGGGAACAACCTGGCCATGGGGCAGCCCCGGGCCTACAGCTCCCAGCATGCCCCGGGGCACACCTTCTCCCAGCAGGCCATGGGACATCGCTGCCCTGCAGTCGGGCCCTGGGGGGACACCAGCCCCCCGCCCGGGCCCTGTAGGCCCCATGGCCCCTGCCTGGAGCTGCCCGAGCACAGGCCCCGGCCCCGGAGCCCCCGTGGGGCAGGGACAAGGGGAAGAGAGGCACCGAGCGGCAGGGAGAGGTGGGTTGAGGCGGAGGGGTTGCCGGAGAGGGACAGGAAGCGGCCAGAGGGGCAGGGGGAGCGGGAGGGGATGGGCAGGGATGGAGAAAGGACAGGGACTGGCGAGGAGCGGGATGGAGCGGGACAGAGACAGAGGTGCAGGGGGTGCCGCAGAGAATGCAGGATCAGCAGCAGGAGAGAGGGCTAGGGAGTGGAGCAGGGGAGCGGGAAGGGGGACAGAGGCACAGACCAGCACAGGCAGGGTGAGGGGACAGGATCTGTGAGCGGCTTGTGACTTTGGCAGTGGGCAGCAAAGCTGCTTCTGTGGGTCTTTCCTTTCCCCCTCTGCCCTTATCCCCTCCCCACCCTTCCCCTCGGTGAGGCTATGCCTGTGGTGTGCTTGCTCTGGTGAAAGGAGCTCCTGCACCAGCCTGAGGGCAAAAGAAGAGGGGCAAGGAGCGAGCGGTCGCAGTCCTTAGTTTGCAGGCTTAATGTATCGTCCCTGTTCAGAAAACACAGCGTGTCTGTGTGTCAGTGGTGCCGGCAGATTTTTATTCTTTATAGCAATTTCTTTAAGTACCGGGCTTCATGCAGAAGGTTCACACGGTGCTGTGCTTGTAGTAAACGGAATTGCTTTTATGCATGCTGCAGTCTGGAGGTGGCAAGTGCCAGGTTAGAGATGAAGATGGAAATGAAAGCAAGTGACGCACACGCAGTGGTGATCCTGCCACAAGCATGCTGTGTATTGACCTGGGAGAACGCTGCAGGGACTCTCAGAAGTCAAGGTTTTCAGTGCTGTTTCTGTGTTTGATACCCAAGGGATGGTTTCCCTCTGCATGCGTTTCTGGGCAGGCGTGTGCATGGAACATAGGTGTGTCTCTATGGTGCGGTAAGTGGGACTGATGGCAGCTTTTCATTTCATTCCAACTCAAAAGTAAAGAAAGATTGTACCTGCAAAAGAATTCAAACGGCCGTCTTTGTTTCCCAGAGCGAGCATACAAGCATGGGGGAGCGGTTTACAGGTTCAGAACTTCAGCCAGCTCTGGATGGTAAACTCTCAGGTGCGGCGAATGAAGAGACGGGACGCAGCTTGATGCAAGCAAATGTCAATTTATTGTACAGAAGCACGAGTTTTTATACACTTTCAGAAGCTGCGCGTTTTAAACAGATTGCTTCTTGAAGCTAAGCCTTGCATACTAGGCAATCCCTGATT
The DNA here is from genome assembly GCF_023638135.1 of Falco biarmicus. Taxonomy (NCBI): domain Eukaryota; kingdom Metazoa; phylum Chordata; class Aves; order Falconiformes; family Falconidae; genus Falco; species Falco biarmicus. The sequence goes on along the minus strand of NW_026611861.1, from coordinate 1,342,935 downwards.
GGTGGTTAACTACCAGCAATTAACCGCAAGGTGTTACCTTTCCTTGGCGCCATCCATCTCCCACTCCCCTGTGCTCTGTAAACATGCCTCATCATGTTAATTGTCTAGACAAGCTCGAGCACATTCCCCTCAGCTAACTGATTGCCACGCGTGGTCCTAGTTTCCAGCCCGCTCCTGCACTCAGGAGAGGAAAGAGAAGCCCCACTTTTTTAACTACAGCTCTGCTTCCCTTAATGTGTCTTCTTGTTAGATTGTGTCGGTAGTCAGATTAAAAGCACATGATTAAACTGTGCTTCTTTATGAAGATATTTGAGGGTAATTTACTGTCTTCAATCCTCTTACGAGTGGGGCACTCTGTTGCCCTGTGGGCAGTACAGTGTCGTGACTGGTAATTTTCCTTTTCTTGCCTAGTGTACGGATGCATTTATGAAGGCAAGCGTTGGGTCTTATTGGCGCCGCACAAGAAACCAACGTGTGAAACCCAGACATTCACTGTTAGAAACAGGAAGAAGCTGTGGGCCCTTGCTTCAGATTCTGCAAAAGATGTACCAAGGCTGAGGAAAGTGGCAAAAAGGGAAGAAATGCCATAGCATAACTTTGGGATGGCAGGTGAGGTTTCCATCAGTGTTCCTCAAACGTAGCAGCCTCATTTGGTTTGCGGATGTGGTGTTGAACTCAAACTGCGAGACTAGTTTCCTTTATTGCGGGTGGTACTGTAGCGCACGTACCTTTCATGTCCCAAGTGAGGTTGCCAAGGCTCTAGTTAAACTTCCGCAGAACCACCTCAAATTTTCCGTAGCGCGTGATTTCCTTCAACAGTCAAGTCCAGGTCTGTGGCATACAATAACCCCTACCCCATTTGGGATCTGGATGGAGTTGATTTTTAATTCAGACTTACCTGTGTGCATTCTTTTGCTTTTTCATAGTGTTGTTCCATGTTTAGTCCTTTGTTCCTTACAAAAATAATGTATGGGTGTCTATGGAGCTGGAGGTGTTTACGTTCTTGTGGCTGAATGTAGCAGTGGAGCTATCTTGCTGTGTTTAAATCAAGAGGAGCATAATGTAACTTCACTTAAAATCTGGTCTTGGTAGGCAGATCCTACCCTGATAAGCATTTAAAACAAAAAATATTAAAAAAAAATCAAATCTGTGACAAGGTATAGGTAGAGCACCTGAACTGGTGCAAGGCAGCAATTCTCTCGCTGATATCCACACATTGCAGAGCTGTTGCCATCATGACCTTGAAATAGTGAGCCATTAATGTTACCTACTAGCAGCTTGTGAACCTAACAGTCAAGGTAGAAAATAATTTCCCACTGCCACCTTTTTTTAATTTTCTTGTATGTTTTAAAGTTTCTGATTTGATACTTTCTGATGTATTTGAAACCTGTGTCATATCCTACAAAGTTTGTGACAAGTGTGTGGCAGATGGGACTTTTCTGCTTGGAGAGGTGGTAAGATGGAGAGTGGAGAATGGTTTTATGGCACAAGTGTAGAAGTATAACAAGGGATTAAGAGGCTTGTGTACCTTGCTGCCAGTTCAGTGGCATGAGAATTCCTGTAATGACAGATTCCTTCTGGCTCTGAAGGAATGAACGTGCCAGCCTGCTGAGTTTCCACCCAGAGCGACACTAGCAACAGATGTCGTTCCCAAATGGTGAGGTGGTTGTAAGCTTCATCAGTAGTAGAAGCTGTGGAGAAAGTCACGAATCATCTGCCGTTCTGCAAGTCAAGTGCTTGGCTCTTTTGTCACTAGTGTTGATTTAAGGGTGCGTTGCTTATAAATAGCACTTGACCTTTGTAATTCTTCATACTGCTAAGTTCTGGGTGCCATCAGAGAACCACTGTGCTGTGAAGGCCCTGTAAACATACGGCGATGTTTGTGTTTATCCATTTTGCCTTCCCTTAGATGATGTTATTTTGTCATTTGAAACCTTAGTGGCAGGATTTGGGGCTTTATCCTGATCAGCCATCTAAGGGCCAGCTCTCAGCTGCAGCTGCAGCATAAGAATTCAGGTGGTTTGAGCACCAAATGAAACTTCCACTTGGCTGTCATTTTGGCTTTTCCCTTCCTCTTAATTTTCATATTTTAATTAAGAGTTTTAAGTATTTGGCTTCCTTACAGAAAAAAACCCCAGTGCTATCCTTGTCCTGTTATGATAAGGCCCTAATCTGGAGGGCAGAAAGCTGAGACCACCAGGAAGATGTTGAGAGGAAGGGGAAGAATGTTAGAGCCATGAGCTGGGTGTTCTGAGATCTGAGGAGATGGAAAAGGTGCCTCCCAGGTAGCTAAAGGGAAGCACAGGAGAGCAGCTGGGAGCCAGAAGTGTGGTGTGGGCATACGGAAGTGCTACGCTGTGGTGTGTTAGGCAAATTATTTTTAGGAACTTTCACATTTGTTGTCATTTCCCAGGCTCCTGAGGTGCAGGAATGCTGGAGGCAAGAAGCTGCCAGCATCAACTATGTGGAGAACGAACACCTCTATCTCCATTTCACTTTCCTCACTTCTGTGTTGCGGTGGCAGGGCAGTACAGACCCTGACCCGGACCCGGACCCTGACCCTGACCCTGCGAGTACGCAGGCAGCTTGTGTGGCCAGTGCCGGTGTGGTTCTGGCACAGAGGATCAAGCTCTTCATGCTTCAGAGCTGTCAGGCTGACACTCTTCAGCACTCAATGAAGCTCTAAATTACAGCTGAAGGAAGACAGAAGTTTTGCTTCAGAGCTTGATAATGTCGTTCTGATCCATCCTTTTGCTTGTTCAGTGGCTACAGAAGGGAACCACTGCCTTGGTGGGAGCATCCATTGAGTTCTTCATGTGTGATATTAGAGGATCATTGTGTCTGTTTATGCATGAGACCATTACAGTAGGTGTTTTGAAGATGTTCACGTGTGGTACATAAAACCTTTGCCAGTAAAACAGTAAATCCACGCAGTGGGGTCTAAAGCACACAGATCCAGTGTGATCCTCCAAAGAGCTTTGAAATTGTCTCCCCAAGGGTACAGACCTGGCTGTTGGTGATTCTTTTGACCTGCCTTTTATAGCGGGTTGCTTGGAGAAGTTGCTATGTCAGAAGTCTTCTTCTGGGGGCCAAATGCTGCAAATGGTAGGATGTTTAAGGAAGCAAATGAGTAACCTTCAGACTTGATTTTACTCTTTTAACAGATTGCACACAAATGGGAGGCCTGAGCAGGCTGCCTTTAGCAGGGGAACATGACCTGACTGCACAGGAGGCAAGGAACTCTCTTCTCTCGCTGAGCATGAGCCCTCAGTTTCAAGGCAGATCTGAAGAGGAATATTTGACCCGTGGGAAATGCAACTTCAGATACGTAACCCAGGTGGGACTGCCATGTGAGCCCTGTGATAGGAGCCGTGTATCCCAACCGTGAACGTAGAGGTTGGGCCCAGTTTTTAGCTTGGTTCAATATGAACTCTGCTGACTGGTTCTGTGATCAAGAGCAGGCAAGTCTGCCCCCTGAGAGGATGTTGTCGTGGGTGGAAGGGTTGAAGTGCAGTGACTGCGTCAACAGACAGGTGGTTTGAAAAGTCTTTTGGGCAAGGATCTGGTACGCTGGTGTAATGCCTTTTCCCTTTACAAAGGTGTCCAGTAAACACAAGTGTTCCTGCATGTGTCCAGTAGCGCAGAGACCTCTGTACTTTCTTTGGACTGATTGTTGTGTAAGATCTGGGGGTTTGGGGACAGTTCTGAAAATTGTTCAGAAGGTGTCTTGAATGCTGGGTGAAATGGGTCATCACTTCCATAAACCTCTAGCCTGTAAAGAAGAGCCATGGATGTAAGGAGATTTTCTTTTTTTCTCTTTTTATTGTTACTGGGAGGAAAAGCAGTGATTAACTACTGACCTGTGATACCCCCAGGTGCAGACTGTGCAGTGCATTTGAGGTGGATCACTCCTGTACTGCCAGGACTGAGCCCAGACTCCTCAATGCTTTGCACACTGGCAGTGGAAGTCCTTGTGCAGCTGTGGGTACTGGCTTTCTGTGCTGTAGCGTGAAAACACTGGGGTTAAGTTTGCAGAGAAGTAGGAAAAAATTGATTATTTTGTGCTAGGAAGAGAATGTCCTGTAGTTTTCAAGCTTTGAATGTCTCCACTTGGAATTTAAAAACAGCTTTTAACTCTGCTGCTATGTTTCAATGAGAGGGAAGGTGTCTGGTTGTCACAGATGATGCATGCCATCAAGAAGGATCTTTGCTTTCTGAGTTGAGCTTTCTTTGCTTGACGTGGAAAGTGCCTTAAGCTGTACGATTTCAGATGGCAGTGAAGGAATTACATCGACATGGGGATTTAGAGACAAATCCAAAAGTATGTTGCCCTATCGTTTCAAAATATGAACTTTCTAAACAGGATTTGCTGGGTTTTGAGCAGCAGACCCATTTCACATGTGCCTACATAAACCCCATTTTCTCAGACAGACACATGCATTATGGTTTGTGATGCAATATTTACTTGACCCGTAAGCCGTACTGTGCTGTGCTCTTCTGGGCTTGTCGTAGTCCTTTGAAACGCAGCCCTGCGCATCAAAGGGGCAAGCTGTGTCATCTGCTTTCCCCCACAACACAGAGCAATGTAACTGTCCTAAGTGCAGGCTGAACAAAACTAGTTGAGGGATTTGTGGGCTGCTGTTCAAATCATGGTGGGCCAGGAATCAGCCCATGCTTACTAAGAAGTTTAATTGTCCTATGCCACCTGAGAGGCAGGACAGTGTCAGGGCATTTTCCCAGGGAATAAAACTGGATGTGTCTGCTTCTCTCCAAGGGTCCCCTATGTAAAAAACATCCTTCAGCACCATCTGGGTGCTTGGTGTTCTCAAAAGGACCCAAAGGGATGAAGTTCACTCCTCCTGCCTGCGTAACAGCAGGAATTATGTCTGCAGCTGTGCTTCTGCGCACTTCGAGACTGCCTCCGTTTCTTTGCTTAGCCAACCAGAGAAAAAAGCCAAAAAACCCTAAGCTGAGTTGGCAAGTGTCTTGCTGTCCTCTCTGAAGGAAGTAAATTACCATCATCCTGCAGCTTGCCAAACGTGCACCAAGTGTGAAGAAGAACATGATGTGCACTGTCCTAAGCTCTCAGCAGGTCAGGTTTTGCTGTCCTCTGGAAACTGTCTAGCTCTTCAGTTTTTCTCCACAAAGGACACATTGTTTGGGGTAGTGATGAGGTGGCCCCCCAGGTGCCCCAGCTTTGTTTCTAAGTGCTATTGAAGTATTTTGCCTCCTGAAGAGACTGTGTTCCTCATGAGGAACGGTTACTTCGAAATAAAGTGACCCCCTTTCTGTCTAAAGGGATCGAGCTTGAGACTGTGGAGGTGGAGGTGCTTGGTGAGGGAGGCAGTCAGGCAGGGCCAGTCTGGGGTGCCCAGCTGCGCAGGGCAGTGACGGCACCCGTGTGCCTGGCAAATGCTTCTCTCGCAGTGTCGCAGGGAGAAGGTGTGAGGGTGCTGGGAGAGAGCCGGCGCCCCTGGGAATGACAGCAGCTAAAGGTGAGGGCTGGCTGCGTGGGCAGCAAAGGGTGAGCCAGCCACTCCCTTTGCAAATGCAGTGGAGAGGGAGGGAGCCCCTCCATCAGCACAGCAACGTCTGCTGGGGCAGGGCCGGAGGCACCGGCGCCCAGGGCAGGGCTGGCAGGGGGTCTGAGAGAGCCACTCCGCCACCGCCTTGCTTACTGACCCTGTGCGGAAATCGCTTTGGGGCAGCGATTAAAAAGTGCGTGCAAAGTTTTTAGGTCCAATTGGAACACTGAGAAGGGGTTCGGGGCCTTTCTCAGAGCGCCACACGTTGCATAGTCATGTGTCATACACAGGTTTGGTGGCTGGTTTCTCGCTTCTAATGCAAACGCGTACGCATCCTCAGTAGCACTGCTGAAGGGTTTTACGGACTACACATGCTCCCCAAGTGGGATTTTGGCCTCTTTGGGGCAGAACTATTTCAGTTAGAGGTCCCCATCTCCCACTGCCACCATTATCTTTGTCCTATTTTAAACTCATTTTCTGTTGATGTCAGTGGATCCCAAGACCTGATCAGCTTGTGTTCTCTTGCAGCCAGAACTTTCCTCATTGGAAGTCTTCTTCCTGCGCAACTTAGATAACGGTGCTCTTTTCACTACCTGCTCTTTGTGTATCACGCCTGCCAAGGCTGCCTCCCTTGATGAGAAGTCCCTTCATTTGTAAATACTTTAGAGAGTGGGTCAGCTCGGTGGAGGTGTCGCCTCGACAGAGGGGAAGGTGGAGCGTCAGATCTCTGCATGTGGCAGGGGCTGCATTAACCCTCATCTCCCGCTGCGTGAATGACCGCAGGCAGAGGCACTGTGCAAGGAACATCAAACCTTTAATGAATTAAGACAGACCGATCTGGTAGAGGGCCGGGGCTGCAGTGGGCAGGTGCAGGTCACACGTCAGAGGGATCTGTGCTCCACACCTTCTCTATCAATATATCAACGGCGACTGGGGCAGCGTGGAGCACCTTGTCTCCTGGTGTTCCTCAGGGTTCTGGCTCGCTTGGTGGGCACATAGTCGCTATTGGATGGCCTCTGCTTGCTGCTGCCCCCCTGCTCCCCACTACAGCCCACCGCCGTGGCATCCCTGTGTGGCTTCCCCTCCCAGAGGGTTTTGGAGCTTTTTGGCACCGGGCACACCACCATCTTCTTCCTCTTCTTGGGTGGCATGCTGCCCCATGGGGACATCTCTGGCATCCCGAGGGTGTCAGCCAATGTGGGGCGCTTGGCCTGTTTACCAGCAGCCTTGCCTGATCTGGGCACCACCCGGCAGGAGGAGATGCCCGGTGGTGGTGGCAAGTGGGTCAAAATGACCCGGGGCTGCCTCCGCAGCACCTCCTCCACCAGCTGGGCCATGTGGGGCGGATGATGCTGGGGTGCAGTCGGGGGGCTGGCCAGGGGACTATTCAGCAGGATCTGCTGAGGACCCTCTGGGAGACCCTTGTGGGCACCCTCTGAGCATCCCTTCAAGGGGCTCTCCTCTGAAGTGTCCATAGGACCCTCCTGAGAGGGCTCCATGGGGCTCTCTGGCAGCCGGGTGGGGAAGACCGCTGCCAGCCCACCCTGCTTGCCTTTGGCGTCCAGCAAGGGGGATGTTGCCACCCTCTGCCAGGAGGGGTTGGTGTCCTCCTGCATTGCGGCCACCACTTGGTCCTCGGGACAGTTGCCCTCCATCATGCACTCCAAGAGGTCAGGGATCCTGTTGAGGGTGGTGGTCAAGACAGGGACATCAGGGACACCACGGTCGGTGTCCTCGCTGTCCCCCAGCCCTGCCACCAGCGATTGCTCCTTGGAGCAGCCACCCTTTGCCACGTACTCTGAGAACTCCGGGAACTTGTTGAGGAGGGTGGTCAAGCAGGAGCCGCTGAGAACTTCAGGGAGCTCCAGGATGCTGTCGAGCCAGGCGAGCGGGTCACTGCTGTCTGTGGTGGTCGAATGCTCATCCTGAAACTGCAGATTGTCCTCTGCCAGCTCAGGGAAGGCCTCGTTGAAGGCATCTGGCCCCAGCTCGGGCAGGTCCAGGAGATTCTCTGGGCTTGACGGGGTGGTCACCACTTCTGAAAAAGCAAACGAAGCCAAGCCACCCCCAGGGTGATGCAAGCCTTCCTTGGTGCAGGTCACCCCCTATGGGCTCTGCCACCCTGCAGACCTCACCTTGGTGCTTGGTCCTGCTTCTGCCAGAGAGCATATCCAGGGCGGGCTGGCAGGGGGTGGCAGCAGGGACGCCATCCTCACTGGCCACCACGTCATTGTTAAAGGCCTCCAACAGCTTCTGGGCGCTGCCAGGATGGGTGCGGAGCACAGGGGAGACCTGCACGCAATGCTGAGCCACAGGGTGTTGGGGTGGCAGGGGCCCAGCATGGGCAGGGACGTTCAGCACAGTGCAGCCCGTAGGGTAGAGGGGCTGTCCCTGGCCCACGTCCCATGGGCCCAGCCCCACTGGCTGGTGGGGCACAAGTGTCCCCATCACCACTTGCTGTCCCCGGCCATAGGCAGGGGGACAAGGAGCAGGCAGAGGGGGCAGCTGCACACCGCTGGGGAGCTGCAGCACGTGTGGCAGCTGCACGACCTGCCCCGAGTCCCCCAGGGGCCCCTGCACCCCCTGCCAGGTTGCCAGGGCGGGCTGGTGGGTGACAATGTGGAGCTGGGAAGGCCGAACGGTGATCAGCAGCCCCGGGACAGAGGGCAGCACACCAGCAGCGACCGGTGGCGGCATGGTCAGGGTGGTGAAGCTCATGCCGGGCACCTCTGGTCCTGTCGGCAGCTGGAGGGGGAACCTCTCTGTGGGCAGAAGCGAAGGGGGGTGATGGGGTGAGATGCTGGCCGGCACAGCTGGTTGGGGGTTACCCGGAAGGCAGGAGCACCACGAGGAGCGTGCTGCTCTGTGCCGCGGCAGTTGGCCAGTGTGGCGTTTGTTGGGGCAAACAGTGTTCTGGGGTTCCGTCTCCGTGGCGATCATTATGCCAGCACCCGGGTCAGCCAGCATTGTGACGGTTTGACTTTTAATGACAGAACAACTTCCCAACTCAATGGTTTCCCATCCTGCTGATGCTTTCCTGCCCTCAGCGCTGATTTCCCACCCCCACCATAGTTTCCCATCACAACTGTTTTTTGGGTTGGGAGTTGAGTTTCATGTCAAAGGGGAGTTTTCACCTAAATTTCTGTTGATGTCAGTGGATCCCAAGACCTGGTCAGCTTGTATTCTCTTGCAGCCAGAACTTCCCTCATTTGAAGGCTTCTTTCTGCCTTCTTTCAGCCAGGGCAGGGCTGGGAGGGAGTTTGAGAGAGCCACTCCTCTACTGCCTTGCTTAGGGACCCTGTGGGGAAATTGCTTTGGGGTGGGGGCAATTCGAGAAAAGTGGGACCTCAGAGAAGCATAGTATTACAGGAAACTTTTTAGGGTAAGAGACAGCTATCGCTTTCAGGATGGCTGGCATTCACCATCCTAAATGTGTGCTGCCACGGCTCCCTAAGCAGCGCAGCCTGCAACCTCAGCACGTGCTGACAGGAGTAACGGGGGCTGGAGCGGAGTGGAGAGCCCGCGGCCAGTCTCTGTTATGCTCCTGCAGGAAGGGGAACTTGACGGTACCACAGAGCTGATGAGATGTCCACTGCCATGATTTTCCCTTTTATAACAAATTCTACCAGGGACAAGCAATGACGGAAAAGGCAGGAATATGGTTACCCCAGTACTTCACAGTCCCTTGAACTTGTTGTAGTTCCAGCGTACTGGATGGGTTGTGCCCAGATTCTTTCTTTTCCAGTGAGTCTGGTGGAAGAGAGGCAGCTCCTGCAACCCACCAGACTCCTTGGAATTTAACTTCTCGTGCTGGCCCTTGGCACTTTGACTCTGGGACTTCCAGTCCCAACTGGATTAGTGTTGCCCAAATGGTTTTCATTGCATCTGTAATGCTTTCTGGCCCTTCTGCCCCGCTGAGGATGCCATCGATGTATCGATAGACTGTGAGGCCAGGTGGAATGGTGATCTGTGCTAAGGCTGTGGCCGGAGCATTGTGAGCGATAGTGGGGCAGTGTTTGTATCCTTGCGGAAAACTGTTTGAAAACATACTGAGTCCCGCTCCAGGCAAAGGCAAACTGGGCTTTTTCTTGTGCGTGGAGCGGAATCACGAGGAATGCATCTCTAACACGTAAAGCATCTAAAGCTAACCTAACATCTATGCTAACCCTAATGTCCCACAAAAATCACTGCGTTACTGACAATGAAAGGAGAGGAAACAGCACTGTGAGAACGAAAATATCCCACTAAGTCCATTTTTTTGTCTACCTATACAGCAGAAGTGTTCTTTCGTGTTAAAGTCAGAGTATGTTCTGATTTGCACTGCCCCACTAAATGGTTTGATGCTGGAAAGGTTTACTAAGAAATAACTGTTAGTGTTCTTCCTGGTTATGCACCCACATCTTATAATGAAAAAATTAGATGATAACGTCTTTGCTGTGCTACACTGTTCTATAACTGAGAGTTAGGTTCTGTTTCATTTTAAGCATTCTCAAAAAAATACGGATAGTTACAGCTTTTACTAACAGCACTGCGGCAAATGTGAATTCACAGGTGGGCTTTTAAGCCTCACCTCAGCATGTTTGGTGTAGGAACAAACATTACAAGTACTCCAGTATTTTTGCCAGTGCTTTCCTGCACAAATTGTATTAAAAGCATAGATTCTTCTGGTCTTCCATGCAGAAAGTATGGTGAGAATAAATCTGATATTAAAATGACTTCTTCAGATGTCAGAGGTTTATTTAGAAATGTCCACTACCTGTATTTTTTCTTATATACTTGCAGCGGGTCGTAACAACCTGCAGAGAAGGTATGCAAAGTATGTCATCCCTATTATTTCCATTCCTGGGTTATGATAGAATTTGGCACAGAATTTTAGATCAGTTGCAAAAAGTAGTGCTGGGCCACGCATATTCAGATTGATCCATGATCCCAGGTAGCTGTATGGGATTTGGTCATTTTCTTTAATAAGTAAAGGAAAACTGCATGTATTATAGAAATGAGAATTTAGTGAGGCAAAGGGCAGGTCCAGTTCCTTTTCGACTACTACACAGAGATATTCTAATACATCAAATGAAAAGAATTTCTAAAGAAGTAGACCTTTCTGAGCTGGAGAAGAGGTAGATGAAATAGAAAAGATAGAACTAAAATCTGCAGCAAAATATTGCCTCTAAAGGAAGATGTGTTGGGGTTTTTTTCTTTCACGGAAACAAATGAACAATTCCTCTGCGATTCTCCAGACTGGAAATTTGCAAAAAGCTGTGTAGCGTGGTTTTCAGTAGTATAAAAAGCAAAAGCTCTTCAGGGTTTCAAGTACACCTTTGCAACAGCTGTGAAAAAAATGCAAGCATGCAGATTGTTCCATTGTATGAAAGCACCTTCATTTACTACTGATTTGTCAAACAGGGAATAAACTAGCAGTGACGACTGTTGGAAAGTTTTAGGTGAATAAAAAAATCCTCCAAACCAGGAAAAATACTGTGCTGTCAGGTAGCTGCAGCTTTGCTGTGTGAGCTTAATATTCACGTAGAGACTTTTTCTAAATGCGTCACTTAAGGCAGGGATGGCTTCTAATTCTAAAAAGTCATTTGCCTAGAGCAGTCGCTCATGTGCCACATACAGGATTTTTATGCTAACACTATTAAAAAATTTCCCTAGAAAATTTTCCACCTCCTTCGAGTAAATACAACCAATGTCCCTAACTGTCTCAGTTTCCTATTCCACCATAGGTTGCTGTATTTCAAAGACAAAGTTAACCAACGGCTGGTTACTAACCGAGGGCTCAAACCCATTTTTGCAGCAGTCAGGTAGAGAGTGGCCATTTAGTCTGGACCCACTGAAGTGCCAATGTAAATACAAACAAAATAAGGTATATCAAACTTTAGATTCTCTAGCAAAACAACGGAAAAGATATGAAGAACTACGTCTTGTCTACTGTCTGTTTCCCATATGTGTTGTGATCGGCTCCCTGGAAAACAAGAGGCTGGACTGGTCCTGGCTGTGCCCATGAGCTTGCCAGCTGAGTGCTAGGTGGTAGCAAGGAGAGCACTAGAGAAAAGCACAGACCCATTGACCCAGCACCACCGTTCTCATGTTCTTCATGCATGTGAGGCCTGTTAGCCATTGTACTTGTGTTTATTCTAACACAGGACATCAGTCAACAGTCACAACACCGGTGGATTACCAGCACTTCCGTCATATGCTTCACATATAGTGTTACAGGAGAAATTTACACAGATGTGGGTACCACTAGGTTTGCTTTAATCGCCCCTCAGAGCTGGGCCACCACCCCAGCGAGTGGCAGAGAGCAAAGGGATACAGCACGGCTTATATACACTTCTCAAACCATTAGTCAACGTCCAAAGTTTTTAGAAGTTTCCTTTGGTCTTGTCCATTCTGCAAATCCATCACCTGACCCTGTCCCTGTTGATTCATCTGTTTGCTTCCAGTCTCTGCCTCGGTTCCAAGCTCTTCCTCGGATCGTGATCTTTCTGCCTGCTTTAACTCACACACTCCTTCAAGCACACTTAGTCTTTGAGCAATTCCTATGCACATATACTGATTTTTTTTTCTTGAAACACCTGCATTTCTGCGAGCACCTGTGTGCACAAGGTGATCATCTGTTGTTTCTGTGTTCTCCCAGTGATTAACTGGACTGGGTGTTAAACCAGCCTTGGATTAGGGCTATACTGGGGACGAGGCCTGGTTCTGCCACTTAGCTGCTTTAGCACTTTAAATTTCTGAATTCAAAACACATTTTCTTTAACAAGCAATACCAGAACAATGGAGAACAATTAACAAGGGTTTGGTCGGTGCTGTGACAAAATAATGACAATTATTATTTCTGGTGTAGGTTGCTGTATGTCGTATTTATGAAACTAGGATTTGCCGGAAGAAAAATGTTCTATTTCACACCCACAGATGAGCTCACTGAGATGAGCATCCACGTTTTAACAAGCCTTTACATCAAAGGCTGTAAACGAGTGTCAGTCTGCACAACCACCTGGGAATCTTGTGTTGTTCCAGGCACATCTTTTTGTCCCATTCAATACCTTGTCTGTGTGATTTGCCTTTAGTCTGTCCTGTGCTTTCCTGCTAAAGATTTATAGGCTTCAGTCTTCTGATACTGCTCCAGCTCCCGCATCTAATGCTCCTTATCTCTATCTGCTCCATCAAGGTGTTGCTGAAACAAAGAAGTCCAAGAGTACCAGGGAGTTGCCTCCCCTTCAGGAGGAAGGGAAGAAAAACAACTTGCCAGATGAAGTGCTGATCCATTTCACCTATGCAAACAGGAAAGGAGTGAAGAAACAATGAGAATGTACGTGAGATGCAAAGACGCAGGATTTCCGGATAATATTGCTGTATTCTGGTGTGTCGTGTCCGTGTCTCCCCACCCTCCCGCCTTTCCCTTTTTTTTTTTAAATTCAAATCACTATTCTGTTAACTCTTTTTTTTTTAGATCAAGCTTTAACGTTCAGATCTGTAACAGCAGGGTTCCAATACGCCCTTGGTTTTTTGCCCCACAGAAAAAAATGCACTACCATTCTACAACACACACTTTTCCCATCTGAGAGGCGAACAAAACATCATGGCTATTGGAAAAGAGTAGCATAAAGGTAAAAGAGCCTAGGTGATATCAATTTAAGCTATCTGCGTTTAGGTTAAAAGAAAACTTCAGGCTAGGAAGAAAAAAAATATTTCACACGTGCATAATAGAATGAGCTTAACTGGAGAACTCTTTAGGGGGACCAATGAACCGAAAACCATTTAAGGGGTGGTCACAGCACTTGCTAAAGGGATCCTTTCCAGAAAAAAAAAAAGTTGTTGAGCAAGTTTTTCATCCAATGAGTTTAAAATTCAATGGAAGTAAGTACTCAATCTGAGTGAACATTAGTCACTGGGCATGCCTTTTTATTTTCATTACGTCATCACAAGAATACATGCAATAGTTATAAATTTCATGCATTTGCAAACCTGTTTTGATGCTGCTGAGGACACAGTTAACATTCTAGATTGGGGTGCAAATTTAGTGATGCTGGGTTTGCGTTTCTGTTGGACACTGTATTCTTCCAGAAGACATTAATTCTTCTCTTCTGTCTCCAGCAATGTGCTGCTGACAGAGTACAGTAACTGAGTCAAAAACAACACAAGTTTTTCCTCAGCTTGTGTCTTGGATGGATTGTTTTGAATCAGTAAGGAGGAGTTCTACTCTACTACCTGTAAGTAGATGTCCTAGGTTTTCTAGCACAGATCTATACAGTTCTTTAAATATTTCTTTATATATATATATTATTTTTTTTCTTATAAAACTTAAACAAGAAGAATGATTTTTAGGGTGTTTGCTGTGTAACTATAGTAATGGTCTTTTTCTAGGGGAGACTCGCTATTCGGTCAGCTCAACCAGTCCTTATTTCAGTCAATTCCAGCCAGCTCAGCGGTCCTTATGCTCACCAAACACAACAAGCAGTAGCAGGACTGCAAGGCTGGGACAGGGGAAGCGCGAGACTTTCCCTTCAACTGTTGTGTCAGACAACTAGTTTGCTGTTGCTGCAGCTCAGACACTTTTCCCCTGGGTTGCGGGACACTCACCCACACACAGTAGTATACTATTGTTATCGATTTGTTAATAAGTTAAGATTGATTGACTTTATTTGATTGATTATTTGATTTTATAGAATTATTTTATAGAATAGAAATATAGAAGGATAAAAATATATTTTGAGGAAACTTATAATTGCTCAGTAAAAGCTGCTATGAGACCCTCTGTACATCGTGTACCAAGGCCAGAAGAATGGGCTGGAATTATTGTTGAAACTTAGGTAATAATTTAGGGTTTGAAAGGTTTCTTTGTATCTGACCAGTCTTCTGTACGCAGAGGTGTACTGAAATGTCAGAATATGAGATTAATGGAAATTGGGAAGAGTCGACTGGAACAGCTTGTGGTTACCTGCCAAGAAACCGTGAACTTTAGTAAAAGGTAATTCCGGCAGGGGGAGATCGCGACCACCGACTCACATACCACCTACCCAAATCGTACCCCAGACCCATTTCTAGACCTTTCTAAGCTCTACTGCGCAGAATCGGATATAGGAGGAGAGTATGTTAATGATTTACTGGAAATATTATGATTATGTATGAATAATTAATGAATATGTATGAATAAGTTCTATATATGGAATCTGATTTTGAGACCTGGCGTGCGTTGATCGTGAGAGGACTCGCTCACGCACCCGGCCGTCAATAAAGAAGTGTCTGCTTATCTACATCACATTGGTGTCGATAAGGTCTTCATTCCGAGATTTCGGTAACAGTTTTGGCGACCCAGATGGGACCTCGCTGAAGGAGACCGGAGGAGTCGGGGACCTGATCGGTTCCAGCCGGCACCGAGGATTTCTCGGGGACACCCATCGATCCCCGATCCGTAAGGCTCTTCGCGACGTTCCCTGGATTTTTGGTAGGACACTTCTTTTTTTCAATTGTATTAAGTGGGTTGGAGTCCCACTAAAGTAAGTAAGTAAGTGCACTAGAGGAAGTGCGTAGGAGTCCCACTATAATAAGTGTATGGTAAGGAGTGGGATGGAGACCCACCAGTGGGTTTGAGTCTCACTGAGTAAGTCTGCCTGTCAGACGTGGTGAAAGCTGCGCAGGGTTGGACTAAAAGGATCCTTGTGGAAGTGGAAGCCTAGGCGCCTGCCCGTAAGACATGAGCGAAAGCTATTGCAGGGTTGGACAAAAGTGGAAACAAGAGAAACTATATGCTATAGTGTTCTCTAAGGTAGTGCCTCTAACAAGAAGTTAGAATAAGTTTTTGGGGTTTTTTGTTGTTTTTGTGAGTTTGTGTATTAAGAAGAAAATTAAGAGGTATAATATTGTGTTATATGTTTGTTTAAAGTAACTGTGGGAAAGTGTGAGTGTGGCTGTAAGGGTGAGACGTGTAATTGAGAACGAAAGCGAGTGTGGAGTGTGGATCCGCAGATCGGAGTGACAGAGTTGAATAATTGTGTATTGTACTGTGAGTAATTACACCATGGCAACTAAATTAACTCGGTTGTTTAAAAGTAAAAGCATGGGTAATCTTGCTGTAAATGACAAAATCCTGAAAAATTCTTTGTTGGGATGTTTATTGGCACATTGGGGAAATTTACAGGATGATCTGCAAAAGAGCCAGATGATTGAGTATTGTAATAATTTGAGTATTGTAATAATTGGTGGCCTTTGTATATATCGGATGATCAGGAAAAGTGGCCCACGAATAGGACACTGAATTATAACACTATTTTGCAGTTAATGCTGTATTGTAAAAGAGAAGGGAAATAGAATAAAATGCCAGATGTGGATTTGTTTTCTTTTACTTAAGACAAAGAAAGGATTGGCAGATGAATGTAAGCTAACTATTGGAGATAATTTGGTAACGGCTATAACTTCTGATAATAAGAAAGTAGAAAAAAATGTTGTTTAAATTGTGAGATTGGGAGTGGATACAGGAGCAACATTTTTTTATTAAATACCTGTAAAGGAAAAATTGGAACAAAAACAGGCCATTCCTGCAACCCCTGGATTTGAAATTTGGGAATAAGATAATTACACATGAATTTTTGTGTGTACCAAAATGTCCGATACCCTTCTTAGGAAGAGACTTGTTATCCAAATTAAATGCACAGATTGTTTTTGACGAAGGAGAACTTTTCTTGAAAATACCTGAGTCAAAAACGGGAGAAGTTTTGATGATACAAGAAAAGGTAAAGGAACAAGAAATTCCACCGGAGGTGGATTTGGCAGTGATCCCTACTGTATGGGAAACAAATATTCCTGGTAAATCGAAACTAGCAGAACCTGTTAAAATAGATTTGAAGGAAGGCGCAGGAACAGTGAGAATTAAACAGTATCCAATCAAACCGGAAGTAAGACAGGAATTGAAGAAATTGAGTGATAAATTTTTGGAGTATAAAATTTTGGAAGAATGTGAATCTGAGTATAATACTCCTATTTTACCAGCCAGAAAACCTTCGGGTGAATATAGACTGGTACGAGACTTGAGAGCAGTAAATCAAATAGTTAAGGATATTTATCCTGTAGTAGCAAACCCTTATACACTGTTAACAGCATTGAGGGAGAATTATCAGTGGTTTAAAGTGCTTGATTTAAAAGATGCTTTCTTTTGTATACCTTTGGAAAAGGAAAGCAGAAAACTGTTTGCTTTTGAATGGGAAAATCCTCAAACCGGGCAAAAGATGCAGCTGACATGGACTAGATTACCCCAAGGATTTAAAAACAGTCCAACTATTTCTGGAAATCATTTAGCAAAGGAATTTGAAATCTGGAAACAGGACAAACCAAGACCTGGGCATTTACTTTTACAATATGTGGATGATGTATTGATTGCTACAGAAGAAAGATTTACTTGTATACAGGTGACCATTGACCTCTTGAATTTCCTGGGACTAAATGGGTATAAGGTATCCAGGAAGAAAGCCCAAATAGCCTGCCAGACTGTGATATATCTGGGCTTTGAGATTTCAAAAGGACAACGACAATTAGGAAAAAATCACAAAGAAGCTATTTGTGGTATACCTGAGCCGAGAAATATTCATGAACTCGGAGCATTTTTGGGAATGACCGGGTGGTGTCGCCTTTGGATCATGAACTATGGGCTAATAGCTAAACCGCTGTACGAGGCCCAAAAGAATTCCCCCTTTGTATGGGGCCCACAACAGCAAAGGCTTTTGTAGAGTTAAAACGTGCCTTAATGTCTGCACCTGCTTTGGGACTGCTGGATCTAACCAAAGATTTCCAGCTGTTTGTTCATGAAAGGCAACACCTTGCACCGGGCGTGTTACCCCAGAGGATAGGAAGCTGGAAACGACCAGTCGGATATTTCTCTAAACAACTGGACACAGTGAGTAGAGGGTGGCCAAACTGCCTTCGAGCAGTGGCAGCAACAGTGATGCTCATACAAGAAGCTCAGAAATTGACTTTGGGAAGAACAGTAACAGTCTATGTCCCACACATGGTGATAACTGTCCTAGAACAGAAGGGGGGACACTGGCTGTCCCCCAGCCGAATGATGAAGTACCAGGTAGTACTGACTGAACAGGATGATGTGATTCTAAAGACAGCTAACCTGGTAAATCCTGCAGTGTTTTTAAGTTCCATACAGGAAGAAGGACGACTGGAACATGATTGCTTGGCTACCATCGAGTATGTTTATTCCAGTTGTGAAGATCTGAAGGGTGTGCCACTGGAGCGACCAGACTGGGAATTGTATACTGATGGAAGCAGCTTTATGGAACAAGGAGTCCAATACGCCGGATATGCGGTAACAACAGAGACTACAGTTATAGAAGCAGGAGCATTGGCGAGTACTACATCAGCCCAAAAGGCGGAACTCATCGCTTTAATTCGAGCCTTAGAACTAAGCAAAGACAAGAGAGTAAATATCTGGACTGATTCAAAATATGCCTTTGGGGTAGTGCATGTCCACGGAGCTTTGTGGAAAGAGAGGGGGTTATTGTCCTCCTAAGGATCAAACATTAAGCATCAAACAGAAATTTTATGATGATTGCAAGCAGTTCAAAAGCCAGATCAAGTAGCAATCATGCACTGTAAGGCACACCAGTTTGGGAATACAAAAATAATAGCTGGGAATAATTTAGCTGATAAAACAGAAAAAAAAAAAAAAAAGGTAGCAAAGAAACAAGCATTGCAAATGGCAATAATTCCTTCTAAAACAGTAACCCGTCCTAGGGAAAACCCGAGATATTCAGAGGAAGATGACAAATTGGGTCAGTTATTAAATGCTAAGAAAAACTTAGCTGGATGGTGGATAACTCCTAATGGACAGGTAGTAATTCCACCTCCTGTGATGAGAGAGATAATTCAAACGAGACATCAAGAATGTCACTGGGGGGCAGAAGCCTTAGTAACATCTTTACGAAAGCAAGTAATATCAGTTAAGATGTTGGGAATAGCTAAAATGGTAACTCAAAGTGTGAAGTATGTTTGAAAAATAATCCAGTGATTAAGAAAAAGGTTCAAATGGGTAGACTGAAATCTGGTACAGAACCTGGAGATGATTGGCAAGTAGATTCTTCAGAGTTACCTATAGACAGAATGGGTACCGGTACATCCTGGTAAGGGTTGATACTTTTACAGGATGGCCAGAAGCCCTTCCCTGTCGCACCACACAAGCAAAAAGAGGTTGTGAAGTGGTTATTACAAGAAATAATTCCGAGATTTGGAGTTCCTATTGGAATTTCCTCTGACAGAGGTCCACACTTTGTGGCTGAAGTAGTCCAAAGCATTAGCAAAGTATTGGGTATTAATTGGGATTTGCATGCGTCTTGGAGGCCACAATCTAGTGGAAAAGTGGAGAGGATGAATCAAACTTTGAAATGACAAATAAGTAAAATTTGTCAAGAAACCAGTCTAAAGTGGCCTCAGGCACTTCCATTGGCATTATTATGAATCAGGGTACAGCCAAATAGTGGAACCTCAGTCAGTCCTTATGAATTATTATATGGAAAACCATATGAGTCTCCAGAACCAAATCTAAACATACATGTAAAAGGAAAACAAGATGTGTATAACTAATTGCTTTTTCTAAGGAAAACTTTGGCTGCGATTTGGAGTGCAGTAATTTGGAATAGACCTTTACCCCTGGAAAATTCAGTGCATGATTTCCAACCAGGAGACTATGTCTATGTGAAGACCTGGACCTCCGAACCTTTGCAGGAGCGCTGGAGAGGACCTTTCCGGATACTGTTGACCACTTTTACAGCTATCAAGATAGCAGAATCAGATGCTTGGATACATTATACTCGAGTGAAGAAAGCACCTACTCCATGGAAGATTGTCAATCGTGACCCAGAGACTTTAAAATTGACACTGAAACATGTCTAATTTTTATATTGGATTTTATTTTGGTCGGTAGTGTTGGTGGGATCATGGGCCGGCTTGGTGGACAGGAACAAAAGACAAATAGAAACAGAACAAGTAATTGACATTCCCAAACAAATGGCTGAGGAAAATTTGATGGTAGGATTGATTAAAGAATTTGCCAGTTTACAAAACGTCACGCAGATCACTGCTTGTTTGCCAATACCGAGGGCAGTAGGTGAACCTATTCCATGGGGAATTTTAACTATGAATCTGACTAATCTGGAACATAAAAATGAAACCACCTATTGTGAACAAAGGCCAGTGACTCAATGGTATGAACAAGTAAAGGTTATTAGAAAACAGTGGAAGTCGCCAGGTAAAGAAACAGATTGTAAAAAAAAAAAACCCCCGAAACTATTGAATTATGATTTTATAACAGGATCCCGACCTAGTGCCATAGCTTGAGTTCTTCTTCCTGGGGGTCCAAATCTCCACTTAGGATGGTGTTCTTATGATGAACAACTTAAAACCAATGTGAGCAGAAGTATCATGAAATGGACGTGTAACAAAACTGGCCAAGGTACACAATTAGTAGAACAATGGGACTCTATATGGTCTATGTCCATATTTTCCCATTTTCAGTACATGGCCAGAACTTCTTGGTGTTTTACCTGGGATGGAAAAGTTTTTTCAGTATTACCCTGGGTCAATGATAGGTCAACTTCATCGGGAGAGAAGGAAAATAAAGTAGTGCCATGGTGGAAATGTGAAAAAGTGTATGATTGCAGTAAAGCAGACTTAGTAATCCAAAGAATTCCTCTGTAGGCCACTGTTTTAACATATGGTTGTTTTTGTCAAGGTCTTAAGAACACTCTTAATTTAACCAGCACTTTTATAGTTAGAAAAGGAACTTTGTTTAGTTGTAGTAAAACTACTATTTGAAGTCCAGGACATTTAGTTCGGGCATTAAGAGATGGAACCTGGACCACTCATCTAGCATTAGATGGTAAAGTGAAACAAATTATTTTAGGCATGCCAACATTGTGTCCGATTTGGAAGAAATCACCATTTAGAGGATCTCTAGAGAATATAGAACTGAAACGAATAAAGAGATCTGAGACAAATGATGATAATCTGAATGAACCATCTACAGGAGTGAAAATTGGCTGGGCACGTGAATCACTTTTATATCCTATAGCTTCATATAGAAACAGCATGGCTTTACAAGTTAACTGGTCAAGTGGAAAAATTAGCAAACGTTACTAAAAAGGGGTTTAAGGAATTGAATATACAATTACAGGCGACCTCTAGAATGACTTTACAAATAGAATGGCACTAGATATGCTCCTACTTAAAGAACATGGAGTGTGTGGATATCTCAAGGATAAATTGGACCACTGTCATATCCACATTCCAAATGTCACTCAGGATGTGGAACATGATCTAGACCTATTAGGAAAAATTGAAAAAGAAACTGAAACAATTCAAAAGGATATGTCAGAAGATTGGCTTGGAAAAATTTTTAACAAATTAGGATGGAACTTGAGTGTTGACGGCGAGGGAAGTCAAGCGGGCAAACTCAATATGAGTGATAGAGCAAGCTTCGATTCATTACGGCGCGATTATGTCTTATATACAGTTCCAGTTAATTATGCCTACTAGTCATCTGCTGATTGGTTAAGCTCTAAAGGGTTACATTTTCATACGTCCTCCTACTTGCGGTTTCTGCGGATAGCTAGCTACATATTTTTTTTCTCTCTTGTCTACGCGAATTCCTCAAAGTTATTTACAACATTAGGCACAAGGTCAGTGTTTTTCTCAGCTTCCTTATCAGCATGCCTCAGCACAGCTGCAAGGCCTGCTTCAGCTAACTTACGCTAACTTTGTTTCACAAAGATCTTTAAGGGAGTCATGGCCGTGATCACACAGCCATTCTGCAACACTTGAGCTCTTGGATACAATCCATAATCAAAACTTTGTTTTTGTTACCGATTGTCTTTTTGATGATCATGCTAGTATATGCATGTTTGAAGAAGCAGTTTACCAATAGGATTGCAGTCAATCGTATGATTATGAGAGAAGTACCTACTAGTCCACCAAGGTATAGCCCACCACCAAAATATGTGGAAACAAATGATATGTAAATAATGTGAAAGTATTGAAATAATAATTTTCAACACTTCCAAAGGGGGGAAATGTTATTGATTTGTTAATAAGTTAAGATTGATTGACTTTATTTGATTGATTATTTGATTTTATAGAATTATTTTATAGAATAGAAATATAGAAGGATAAAAATATATTTTGAGGAAACTTATAATTGCTCAGTAAAAGCTGCTATGAGACCCTCTGTACATCGTGTACCAAGGCCAGAAGAATGGGCTGGAATTATTGTTGAAACTTAGGTAATAATTTAGGGTTTGAAAGGTTTCTTTGTATTTGACCAGTCTTCTGTATGTAGAGGTGTACTGAAATGTCAGAATATGAGATGAATGGGAACTGGGGAGAGTCGACTGGGACAGCTTGTGGTTACCTGCCAAGAAACCGTGAACTTTAGTAAAAGGTAATTCCGGCAGGGGGAGATCGCGACCACCGACTCACATACCACCTACCCAAATCGCACCCCAGACCCATTTCTAGACCTTTCTAAGCTCTACTGCGCAGAATCGGATATAGGAGGAGAATATGTTAATGATTTACGGGAAATATCAGGGTTATGCATGAATACTTAATGAATATGTATGAATAAGTTCTATATATGGTGTCTGATTTTGAGACCTGGCGTGCGTTGATCGTGAGAGGACTCGCTCACGCACCCGGCCGTCAATAAAGAAGTGTCTGCTTATCTACATCACATTGGTGTCGATAAGTTCTTCATTCCGAGATTTCGGTAACAATATGACTCCACCACTTGTTTCGAGAACGACTTCGCAGTCGTTAGCTAGCCAAAACCAGGCTTACGCAGCATTTTGGCTGCGGACAAGTGCAAAAGGCCGCGGTTCCACATCTCGCCCCAGAAAGCGGGCAGCACAGCTCTTGTGGTGCGCTGCACATGGCTACCAGGGCAAAGTGAGAAGCACCACCACGAGAAGAAGCACCAGCCGCCCGTTCAGAGCCGCGGCGGGCGGGGGCTGGGCTGCCGTTCCGCGCCGGGCCGGGGCTCGGTGCCGCCGCGGGCTCCCCTCAGCCTGCCGGCCCCGGGGCTCTGCGGGGGCCGCCCGCGGGGTGCGGGCTGTGCCCACAGCGGCTGCCTGGGGGGGCTCGGTCCCGAGGCGAAGCTGCTGGCCGAGAGCAGCTGCCGCTCGGTGTCACAGCCCCCCGGCCCGCCGCTGACCCCGCCCTGCAAGGCGCTGCACTTGCTTACAGACGCCCTGCCGAGAGCAACCGAGCTGCCCCTGCGAGCGGCTGGCACGGCGGAAAGCAAATCCTCGCCGGAGGGTACCCGCTGCCGGGGGGCGGGGGGCGGGCGGCGGGTGGGGGGGAGGGAGGGAGGCAGGAGGAGGAAAGACCCCGCTCCCTTGTCCCACCTTTCAGCCCTGCCGCGTGCTCTGCACCCCTTCACTCCGGTAACGGCTCACTTTCCCGTCGCAGGGAGCGGCTCTGAACACAAGAGCTCGTGATGGCTTAGTGGTGCAAGGGGAAACCTAGTGGGGGCTTCTCCTAAGCCACACATTTACACCGCTCGTTTTTCCCTACTCAGAAAGTGCAAAGGCTCTTCTCTTTTGTAAAAAAATAATTTAAAGGTGCTGTTACTAACAGCTGCTTCCAAATGCAAACAGAGCAAATGCACCCGTTTCCCACAGCGAAACAGAGCGCATCATACGCAAAGGACTGAAATGCTTGAGGCACGTAGATGCTTTTGCATACGGAGGCAATGAGTGTGAATGCCGGGCTGCGAGTGGGCAGAGGGCAGAGCGAAGGGAACGCCGCAGCCGCAGCGAGCACTCCCGGGGCCCGGTGGTGTAAACTGGGCTGAGACCCGGCCCAGTGCTCGCCCGGCCAGTGCTCAGCGCAGGGCTGGTGGGGACCTGCTGCCACCTGGCGACCAAACGTGGGTACTGCACCTGCCCGGGACCTAGACCCCTGGGACCGGGACCCCCCGCGGCTCGGACCGGGACCGGGACCGGGATTCTCGCAGCTCAGGACTGGGACCTGGACCACCGGGACCCCTGACCCCGCGGCTCGGGACCGGGACCCCGGCGGCTCCGGACCGAACCGGGACCCCGGGGACCGGGACACCCTGCGGCTCGGGACGGGGACCGGGACCCCCGCGGCTCGGACCGGGACCGGGACCAGGACCTGGACCGGGATTCTCGCAGCTCAGGACTGGGACCTGGACCCCTGGGACCCGTGACCCCCGTGGCTCGGGACCGAACCGGGACCCTGGGGACTGGGACCCCCCGCGGCTCGGACCCGGACGGGGACCCCGGGGACCGGGACCCCCCGCGACTCAGAACCGGGATCCCGGGACCAGGACCCGCTGCGGTTCGGGACAGGGACCCACGTGGCTCGGGACCGGGACCCCTGTGACTGGGACCCCCGCGGCTCGGGACCGGGACGTCCGCGGCTCGGGACCGGGACCGGGACCCCGAGGACTGGAACCCCCGAGGCTCACGACCGCGAACGGGACCCCGGGGACTGGGACACCTTGCGGCTCGGGACGGGGCCGGGACCCCCGCGGCTCGGGACGGGGAACACCGCGGCTCGGGACCGGGACCCGGACCCCCGGGACTGGGACCCCCGTGGCTCGGACCGAGACCGGGACTGGGACCGGGATTCTCGCAGCTCAGGACTGGGACCCGGACAACTGTGGCCCGTGACCCCCGCGGCTAGGGACCAGGAGCTGGGACCTCCGCGGCTCGGGACCGGGACCCCGGGGACCGGGACGCCCGCCGCTCGGACCAGGGACCGGGACCCCGGGGACCGGGACACCCCGCGGCTCAGGACCGGGACCGGGACCCCCCGCGGCTCGGGACAGGGACCCCTGCGGCTCGGGACCGCGACCGGGATCCTCGGAACCAAGACCCCCGCGGCTCGGACCAGGGACCGGGACCGGGACCCCCGGGACTGGGACCCCCGCGGCTCGGACCGGGACCGCGACTGGGACCGGGATTCTCGCAGCTCAGGACTGGGACTTGGACCACTGGGACCCGTGACCCCCGTGGCTCGGGAGCGAACCGGGCCCCGGACCCCCGCAGCTCGGGACCGGGACCCCGGGGACACGGACCCTAGCGGTTCGAGACCAGGACCGGCACCCCCGGGACCTTGACCCCCGCGGCTAGAGACCCACCGGGACCCTCGGGACCGGGACCCCCGCAGCTCGGACCGGGACCAGGTCTGTGACCTCCGGGGCCGGGACCCCCGCAGCTCGGGACCGGGACCGGGATCCTTGGGCCGGGACCCCCGTGGCTTGGATCAGGGACCGAGACTGGGACCCCCCGCGGCTCGAACGGGGACCAGGACTGGGACGGCCGGAACCGGGACCCCCGCGGCTTGGATGAGGGACCAGGACTGGGACCCCCTGCGGCTCAGGACCCTCTGCGTCTCGCAGCGAGACCAAGACCTGGAGCCCTGGGACCGTGACCCCTGCGGCTGACGGCTTGAACCGGGACCGAAACCCCCGTGGCCGGGACCCCTGCGGCTTGTGACCTGGACCGGGACCCCCGGAACCGGGACCCATGCGGCTCGGGACCGGGTCCGGGACCGGCACCCCCGCGGCTCAGGCTGGTTCCGAAACCAGGACCACCGGGACCACCGCGGCTTGGGACAGGGACCGGGACCCCCGCGGCTCGGATCGGGACGGGGACCGGGACAGCCGGGTCTGGCGCCTCCGCAGCTCGGGACCTGGACCGAGATGTCTGGGCCCGGGACCCCCGTGGCTCGGACCGGGACAGGGACCGGGACAGCCGGGACAGGCGCCCCCGTAGCTCAGGCCGGGCCTGAAACCAGGACCGCCGGGACCGGGATGACCGGGACCAGGACCCCCGCGGCTTGGGACAGGGACCGGGACCCCCGCGGCTGGGGACCGGGACAGGGACCGGGATCGCCGGGACCGGCGCCCCCATGGCTCAGGACCGCGACCGGGACGAGGCTCTGAGGTCGGGACCAGGACCGGGACCCCCGCAGCTCGGGACTGGAACTGGGACCGGGACACCCATGGCTCAGGATTTGGACGACCGGGACCGGGACCCCTGCGGCTCGGACCAGGATCCCCGGGCTCGGACCGGGACTCACCGGACTAGGGCTCGAGACCTAGACTGGGACCGGGAACCCCGGGATGGTGACCCTTGTGGCTCGGACCGGGCCAGGACCGGGAACCACAGGGCTCGGACCGGGACCGGGACCCTGGGACTGGGACCCCCGCGGCTTTGATAAATGAATTGTAAAGGCAAACCAGCTCGTTTTATCATGACTTGTGGAAATGCATCCGTATCCTGTGCTGACGTGCTGTTTTGTTTTGCTGCAAACCACACAAGTCTGCATCTAGAGAGGACAACGTATCAGTCATCACCAGTGTCCTTACACAGCCTCTTCACAGCCTCACTGCCGGGACCGCAGGCGTGCTCTTGCCTTTTCCAGGCATCCGAGTGATGAGTTTTGCCTCAATATTGCCTCCACAATATTTTATTTTTCCTCAGTATTTTCAGATGACTCCTAATACAGTTTCACATATGAAGCACTTTACTCACTTGTGTAGATCATTCAAAACAAAAAACCCCACCCACCCACCATGAATAGTGTATCTACGTATTTTGCCACAATGCAGGTATGTTTTTTAATTATAATTTCCAATTCAGTACCAGGGTTAGTTTAAATAATTTAATTTTTCTTCTAAATGCTTTACCAAAACACGTAACAAATTCTCCCTCTATGAATGCTCTGCCAGCGCATGCTATAAGCTTGGCAACTTGATCGCTTGCTCAAAGTGATGATATATTGAGCTGCTTTTGCTTCACAAAAATATTTTGCTGAGTTGTCAACCCATGTTTCACTCTTAATAACTTTTCTCACTTGTCCGACCAAAGAATCATATTTATCTTTATGTTGAGTTTCGTAGTGTTGATGCAAATTGTATTCCTTGAACGCAGACACTGAATTCTGGCATATCAGACAAACAGCTCGCTCTTTGTACTCCGTGAAAAAATAATCAGAAGTCCACTTTTCTTGGAACACCCCGCACTCGGAGTCCATTTTTCTTTTTTTTTGACATGATGGTGTGCGCACTTCCCACTGGTGCTGGCTTGCTTGTCCTGCCCGGGAGCTGGAGGGAGGGAGGGAGAGACGGGGGAGCCGCCCCCCTCCTCAGCCCGGCCGCGCAGTCCGGACAGGGTGGCCAGAAGGGACTGAAGGGACTTTGCCGCGCCGGGGCTCTGGCGACTCGCCCGAGTTGGCTGGGCCTCGCAGTGCAGAGGCTGCCGGCTGAGCTTGCCCGGCAGAGGAGATGCCCGCGCCTCTCGCCCGCCGCGCACCGCAGAGGAGGAGGAGGAGGAGGGGGAGGAGGGGGGGGAAAGGAAAAAGCTCCTTTCTTGAAAGTGGAATGGCAGAAGGTGCCATCGTGTTTTAACATATGTGGACAAAATTATTCTTTAGAGCGCCTCAGTTTACTTTTAATGACTCAAGAACCCAAAGCCAGAGTATGCGGTGCATTTGTAGTTTATCAGTTGAGTTTTTACTCCCAGATTCGTTTGGAGCACAAGGCTGAAGTGCATCTGATACCATCAGTACATGCCATTTAGCCCACAGCAATCATCCAGAAAGCATCAAGTAACCTCTCTGTTATTTTCTGGCCGTAAAAGTGCTCATCCACAACGCAAAGCCAAAGAGCTTAGCCTGAAACAAGAAAAAGCCGAGAGAGGGTTTCCACAGCTGTCACCTAAAGGTTCCCAGCTGAGAGGCACGTCTACAGGTGCTTTCGTTTCTCAAGTCTCAGCTAAACTCCTGGCTCACTCTGGCGTGATCTGAAGAGCCCGAGACTGAGCGCTCAGCCACGGTGCTGGAGCAACGCCCGCTGGTTTCCCACTGCTGCCCCGACAGCCGCTGCAGCATGAACAAGGCAAGGTGGTGCTGAGCATCTGTGAGGAGCTCTCTCGCTAACATAGTCCCAAGGTCTTCTCAAGGTGGCTGTGCAGACAGAGAGTAGTAACGAGGAGCGGCTGGCATACAGTGCCCGTCTGCCTCTGCAGTCAGCTGAATAGTTAACTGCATCCTTGGCGTTGTTTTACACAATTCACTGTTGTGCCTGGAGGCTCCTGCATCTCTGCTGTACATCTCCACTGAGGACCCAGAGATGGAGACCTGAACTTCTGCTTTGCCTAACAGCTAAATTACACTTTGTATAGAAAACTGATCACCTTTGGTGTCATGTTGTATAGATCTGTGACCCAATGAATTCAGAGCTGCTCTCCCAAACCTCTGAAGTCTACCAGCCTTACGGTTACAGAGTCCCTACAGGGATGCACACACCCCAGCTGGGTTCTGCGCTCTCTCCTGAACTATGAGCGAGGAGGAGGAGGAACTGAGCGTAGGGCTTCTCATCTCTTCCCCTTTCATGCAGCACAAGGCACTCCAGAAGCAGCCACGGCCTCACCGAGCCTCCTGGCCAAAAGACTTCGATCTTGAGGGCAAAGGCTGAAGAGTGCATGAAAGTGAGAGAGACACAGGGGCAAGCACTTGTCCCACCTTGCAACATCACTTGTTGGCATCCTCTCATCTGATCCCAGGCTGCAAAGGGTCGCAGCTCCACTTGTGAATTACTGGGTACCCTTACAGCGGTATTATCAAGCAAGGAACAACGTTAGAGTAGCACAAAGACACGGCTCTGCCCTCGGCTGGGGAGGCACACTGGGACAGCCTCCAGCGCCAGACCATTTTTAGCAAAAGCAATCACAAATACAGTTAACTTCTTAGCTGACTTGTCTACAAAGAGGGAAAGGCTCCATACGATAAGCAGCACCCATTATTACTCTGCTGCAGAATTTAGTTCTTCCAGAAGTAATACACTCTGTTTTGCCAGCATCTAACAGCAAACCATGTAACACGAAGATGCAGAGTTAAGGTACCTGTAAATGCACTGGTTTTGTTTCCCGGCTTTTGTGCTTCCCAGGGCTGTCCTTTGTTGTGCAGCTCTGATATTTTCCAGTTTTTTTATATTTGGATATAGTAATTGCTAACACAGAGTCTAAGGCTAGCAATCGTAACATCTATTTACAACACGCACACTGGCTGTGTGCACCTATTCCACCAGCCTCCCGTTTGCTTCAAACATGTCAGTCTCCCTGAGGACACGTTCAATGAGAACCCCCCCACCCTGCAAAGCCCTGCTTTACTTGCTGCCAAGCCTCCTGCATCCCCCTGGGCAGATTACTTTTGGAAGGCTGACCAGGGAATATTTACCAGCTATGGAATCAACAAAGTTCAGCCACATGCCAACATTTCATGCTGTTACCTAAACGGTGTCAGAACTCTCAGAACTCCATCAAAACAGAACTGGTTTGCACTTTGGTATTAAAAGTTATGTCCAGGCCTGAACACCTCGTTGAGAGCTGGGCCACACAGCAGGCTCCTCTGGGCAAAGATTTCTTTTCTAAGCAGCCATTACACAAGTACCAATCTGTGAAAAAAATCTGAAACTCAAAGAGAGAGAACCTTGATTTGACATAGTGCTCTTGCTGCATGTTCCGTAGAAGGGAGGTCACCCACATCTTTAGATCTAACGGAAAGTAGGAAAGAAGCACCAAGTGCAAGGTTCTGCATGTGGGCTGGGGCAACACCAAGCACAAGCACAGGCTGGGCAGAGAACGGACGGAGAGCAGCCCGGAGGAGAAGGACTGTGGGGTGTTGGTGGATGAGAAGCTCAACTTGGCCCAGCAACGTGTGCTTGCAGCCCGGGAAGCCCAGGGCCGGGGCAGGTGGAAACTGGGCTGTAAATCCTGGGCCAGAGTTATTTCCTGCAGCTTAAGAAAACTGCGTGGGTCTGGTGATGTCTGGTCGCTGTTTTTAAACCCACACCCCCCCCAGTCGGTATTTCTAATAACAAAGGGTCAAAAGCCAGCAGGCAGTCCCCGCGGCGCGCAGGCAGCAGGCAGGCAGGTGCGAGCAGAGCCCAGAGCCCCCAGCAGCATCAAGGGCAGCACCCGCCGCCGCAGGCAGCGCGGCCGAGCAGAGCGGAGTGTCCGCAGCAGCCGAGCCCCGCGCACCGCCCCCCCGCGGGGCGCCCCCCCCTCGCTGCCACGGCCGCAAACCCTCCGCAGCCGCACAGAAAGCGCGCACGGGCCGGCACGGTGCTGGGAGCTGCCGCCGCTGCCACGGCTCCCGAAGAGGGGCCAGGGGCCGGGGCGGCTCGTTGCCGTGCAGCCAGGCTCGCCCCTGCAGCCGCCCCGCAGGAACCGGGACATGGCGCAAAGGAAGAGCGGCCGCCGGCTTGGGAACTGCTCCGCCGGGCAGCGGCCGCTGGGTGATACACGTGTCAGCGAGAACCGCTGGAACAGGAAGCAGCTGTTTCTTCCAGCTGTGACACACTCACCCCTGGTCATCGAGAACACGGAGAGAACACCGATGCGACACCCGTTGCCGTGCCAAAGCTCCATTTCTTGCAACACCGCTACACGTCTGACAAGGGAAGCCAGCTGGCAGCTGCTGCGCATCTGTCACCGCCAGAAAGCACCCCCGCTTCCAAGGGGCGTCCACCAGCAGACGGAGATCTAGGAAGAAAAGGGAACGCTGAGTACACAGCAGGGCTCGGGTATGTTTCCCTCGGCAGCGTACAGAGCAACCGCATTTCTGTCGGGCACTACAAAAGACGCTTCCAACGGCAGACTAGAACCTGATCACCTGAGGCCGACCCTGCCTGGGCAGGGGTACAACAGGGCACACACGGGAAACCACATCCCACCCTGCTCCCGGTAACAAGACTATCGGTAAAAACACCTTTATTACAGAAGGTGCTACTTATTTAAAATACCTTATTACAAAACATCTTATTACAAAAGTTATTTTTAAAAAAGTAGTATCTTGTTACAAACCACCTTATTACAGAAGTTACTACTGGTTAAGAAAGATCTTATTACAGAAGCTGTAAGGAAAGGTTTCGCCTCAGTTCATCTTACTGCCCGGTGCTCCCTTAGCACATCCCGGCCACAGCTGGGAGCTACACAAGCCGAGGCGGTCCTGACAGCTTCTCTGCTCCCTTCTCGTGCGTTTTGCTCAGGGCTGGCTCGTATGAACACGCATGAAGCCATTACATGGATGGTTTAGGTGCTCTTCCACATGGATCTCCTGAACACCACAAGTAGAGGATGTGCCCCCTTTATCCTTCAAACAGTATTTTAACATGAACACAAATGTATAGCTATTAAAAACTTAAGATCTGCTATCAACGTAAGTACAATCTTCCTCTAAAAATTTAAAAAATATTTTCAAGACATAATTAGAACAGAGTACTAGAATAATAAATAACTTATCATTACAGATACCATTAGCATCAAAAGGAAATTATTAAACCAGAAGAATTCCCCAGGAACGTAAAAGATCAGCAGCTGTGACATACATACACTTGCTGGTGGAACAGAGAGCTGGTTCAGGAAGGAAGAAGGTTTCCTGGTTAATCACTTAGAAAATTAGCTCATCTTTCCTTTAGCTGCTCTCCTGAAATCTCAGACCCATTCAGACCCAGAATCTTGCGACTTTCCAATGCTTTTGTTTCATACACGATCCCCAGTAAAGGGCCACGGTACGACTGCAAGCAAAGGCAGCGAGAGCACCAACCACCACCTATGCCGAGCATACTGTAGCTCCCAACAACGTTAAATAGATAAATAAATAAGTGAAACAGATTCCTAACAGAGCACTAAAACCCATTTGCTTCCCAGTAAGGATGTCTCAAGAAAGTGTTTAAGGGTTCCTGTAAAGTTCAGACTTTCCAAATCTAAAGAATACAAACAGCTAAGGAATTACTTCATATTAATTACTCTGACCACTCGGTGCTTTATAACTTGACAGGTAGAAAATGTAATGAAAGAGGCCTACTAAACAACACCCTACCAAGTTAAAAAGAAAGCACAAAATAAGAGTGGTGTGGGGCTGGTTTTGTTGTTGGTTTTTTGTTGTTTTGTTTTGGGCTTTTGTGTGTGTGGTCTTTGGTGTTTTGTTGGAGGTTTTTTGGTTTGGTTTTTTTTTTTTTAAACACAGCTGAAATGATCCAAAGTGGCTGTTGTGGGCAAAGCTCCACTGCTGCTGGAGTCTGACAGGGGAATCCAGCTGGCAGCTGCTGCACATTCGTCACCCACTTCTCACTCTCTTATTTCGTCCTCCAGAAAGCACCCCCGCTTCCGAGGTACATCCACCGGTAGACGGAGATCTAGGAAGAAAAGGGAACACTGAGTACGTATCAGTGCTTGGATATGTTTCCCTTGGCAGCATACAGAGCAATTGCATTTCTATCAGGTACTATAAAATATGCTTTCAATGTCAGATCACCTGAGGCCTACTGTTTAAAGAAACAGGAATTCTTCCAATTTTTCAAAAATTTAAATATAAAAACCCAAAGCAGATTATAAGAAAAGTGCTCCCATTCCTCAGTGCGTATTATTTAGAAATGCCTTTGCCACCATGGATACCAAAAGCCAAACATTAATTACTATAAGCCCCTGGCAGTATCTACAGAAAGGCCTGACCTGCCTGTGCCATATCCCTTTGTTTACCCAGAAAAGGCACAATTGCCTCGAAGCACACCACAGCCAGCGCCTGGATCCCAGAAAAAACTCGTGGCGTCACAGAGAGGACAGACAAGAGGCTCCTTTTTTGACAGTTACCTCGATCCACAGCAAAACAGAGATACTTCCCACGTATGGCCAGATCTTGCAGGTCAAGAAAGCGAACAAGTACCCTGATAAAGTCACAACAGCGCTACCACTGCAAACATCACCCACAAGAAATGTAACCTCTAAACAAACACATTCACATCTTCCAGCCTCTGTTCGTTCTCTGTACTACAAAGTTCCTGCCCAATAGGCACCACTTTTGCACTTTCTGACACCTGCCTCCTGCCAAAGCAGACTCCGTTGGGAACACATCTTGAAAACGCATAGGGATGGAGAAATGAGGGGGCTTGTAACAATGCACCTCTAAATTATGGCAAGTTAAGACACAGGGTATGACACCCACTCATCCCAAAGAGCAGACTGCCAGGACAGGCAATTTGAAATGCCTTCAATGAATATATAATGACGTCAAGGTAATGGCAACTGAGCTGGAGCAAGCAGCTGCCGCTCGGACTCCCGAGAGCAGCTTCGCTTTGGGCTTCACACAGATGTTCAAGAGCTCAGGGCCAGGCCTGTCCCCACATTAACTTTTAACACCTTTGTAGGAAGAGATCTCACTGTGACCGGATAGGAAAACTAAATGAACATTAACAATATTTTTGGCTGGAAGGTGCAGGAAAACAGTTCAAGGGAACAGACGACAGCATGGGAGACCTTGCCTGAATGAAGATTTGCCCTTAGCAATTGCACCTAGAAATCTATTTACCTTGGAGGGAATGAGAGAGAACACACAGTGACACAACTGCAGCGGCATGGGAGTGGGTGGTAAATGTCTAGGGCACCTTGCAGCATAAAAAAGAAAAAAAGTCAGAGACAGTCTTCAGATTTTGCAGGACTAGACGGCTCACAGAAAATATATGGTCAGCCATCGAGAAATAAAGTTTTTTTGCTTAATGTCTCAGCATCAGCTTAAATGCTTCAATCCAGAAGTAACAAATTCCCCCTGCTCCATTCTGAGATGCCTATTTCCAGAAAGACGGGCTGCAAACAAAAATTCCTCCCATCAGAATCTGGTCCTTCTCCCGTGCTCTTTTAGAAGAGGAAGCACAAGCCACAGATATTAGGTCCAGTACAGCTGTGCTCACTAGCTGAGTGTGCCTGTGGAGCACAATGCAGAGGAGATGGGGAAGGAGACTCAAAGTATTTACAGAGTTCCTCTCAATCCTTTGTGAAGTCCAAAAGTTGCAAGTGTGTATGCTGCCAACAAAAGCGGACAGATTTATTTCAAAACTCCCATTTTAACAGACAAGCTCAGCTAGAAAGTAGTGGGAAAAGCAGATGCATCATCAGCACCTTCAAATCTATGTCCTAAGAGCGAGCTTGGGGCTGAAAAAAAGCAGTCCCTGAAAGGTGAACTATTTATTCCTTGCACCTCCGTGTGATAAACACAGCAGGAGCTAGAGCACCATACCCATCGCCTCTCAAGAAAAAGAGTGGGAAGGGAACAGATGACACAGCCCGTAATCACTTGCAATGATGTATCTTAGCGCCGAGTTAAGTTCTGCACCCTTTGTAGCAGACTCTGGCTCCCGGGAGGACTCAGAAGTAGTTGAAGAGGAGGGTTCTTCACCCGCTGCGTAGTTAATCTGCATTAATGACATTAACTTACAAAAACCACAGTGGGTGCTAAATGTTTGCACAGCTTCAAAAAGGGACTCTAAAAATCAACTGAAGGTTACTGAGGCCTTTTCTGCTTAATGGTACAGAAATGCCGAAGACACTGTTGGAGACAGGACAATGAACTAGAGACACCTTTCATCTAGATTCTGCTGGGCAGAATGTTCTTAAAACTGGTAAACTAGAATTTAGCTGAGAAGGCTGGTTAAATACATTGGTTTTCCATTTGAAGGAAGCAGATAACCCATCTCAGTGATTTATGGTGCTGCAGAGATGGGCTGGCAGCTATGGAGGGAAACCCTGGGGACGGTGTTTTAGGGAAAGGACGCTCATCTTTTCTTGCTACAGAACAGCTGTGAAATGCAAAGAAGTCCAGTCCAGCTCTTTGGAGGGAAGCAATGCCTTCTCCACAAAGGTAGGTTTGATTCTTGGTGCATTTTTACAGATTAACACCTCGGGTTGGGCTCAGAGCTGCTCCCAGTCACTGAAATGTACCACATTATATTGGCTCTCGCTGTGTGGTATCTAGAACTTGGTGTCACCGCGTAACAAAGAAAAGTGATGTTAAAGAAAAGTGACATTAACATAGAAAAAAACAGCCTACTGAAATAGATGGAAGAAGAGCCTTTTTCACAGCAGGGTGCATGTATCAAAGTGCAGGCTCAGAAAACTTGCAAAGGAGTGCCCAAAGGAAAACAGGAAAACAGAGAGGACTCCATCACACTCAGAGGGCAAGTTGCCAAGAAACACCTGGAAATCATCGTGATGCATTTTAGCACAGAGAGATTAAGAAAGAAGTTGTTTCCAAAGTCTCACAGAGGACAGGAGGTGCTGACAGACGAAGGTGTAGTCAGAGCAGCAGAAGTCAGCTCGCACTTGAGCCTGCCTGCTTCAGGCTTACAGCTGACATGCAGCCGACAGGCTATGCCAGCTTGGAGGCTTCTATCACGCACCCAACTGACTTTGGGCTAGCTTGAGCCTGATCACGTTGGGCTCAGGTGTGCTGTCTATCTCTACCCTTAACACGCACACCAAGCCCCAAAGGTACAACAGTGGAGATGCAGGCCTGGATGACCGTCACATTTCCCAGAGAGCAGACTATGCCATTCGTTGCTAATTAGCGTTAGCATAACAGTGTTTCATCCCTGTGGAACAATCCCATGGGAATGCTTTCCAACATGTTCCTGTACATAACTTTACAACTGGCACGTTAAGCAAATGTTTTGCTTCAGATATGAAAGCTGAGAAGTTTGCTAGTTATCTGTGATACCAGGAAGTAATTGAACAAGAACTCCTGATTATGTGTTTTAAACAAAAGCTTGTCTTTTTTCAAGGTGGCATCCCACCTTTTTTTCTCAGCTTCCTGACAGAAAGACTCTATTCCTTACTTAAATGTTTCAAACTGATGGGCATTATGAGCTGAACTATTAACTAGCATCATGATCTGGAATCTAGAAACCACCCTTTGAAGTGAGTAACAGCTCTTCAAACCCCACCATCGGCTCTTTGATGAACAGCTGTGAGGGAAACAGCTTCTTAGAGACTTGCAGGCTGAACCAAATTCCCCTCTAGAATGGATCCCAAGTACTTTTTGTGTCCTCTTATGTCTCTCTAATCTGTGGGCATTTCAGTTTTCCCTTCAGTTACTAGATTTGTGAAGTTTTTAGCCTCAGATACTCTGCGGCTAGTTTTTCTCATGTGCTTCAGGACACTACCAGACTGGTACAATGTGTTCAGTGATCTGAGACAAAGAGTTCAGACTTCTACACTAGCTTCATCAGTTTGGTGGGTTTTGCCCCTGGAACTTCCATAGTTACCTCATTACTCAGTGTTTCCTTCACAGCACTGT
This sequence comes from Falco biarmicus, assembly GCF_023638135.1. Classification (NCBI taxonomy): domain Eukaryota; kingdom Metazoa; phylum Chordata; class Aves; order Falconiformes; family Falconidae; genus Falco; species Falco biarmicus. The sequence goes on along the minus strand of NW_026611861.1, from coordinate 1,307,251 downwards.
CGCCCTCCAGCTAACACGTCTATGGACTTAATCTCAATATTGTGACATCCAGGTTTCTGGCACAACTCCCAGAACTTCAAGTTTTATTTACTTACATAATTTATACCCTTGCCCACATCAGAGTAATTAGCATAAGTGTCTCTGTTGAAGTGTGTTGCTAAGTGCACTAAGAGGTTGTACAAGTTTAGTATTTTAACTGAAGGAACAATGAGGTACTCACACGGCAGACAACAAGTAAATTCTTCTACTCTCCCCCTTCTGTAATAGTTAGTTTCAGAGTAGCTGTCGCCGTAATCTCTGAGAAAACGTAGAATCTTTCTTACCGAGAGAGCTGCCTGTGTATGAACTGTGTCTTTTCTGGGAGAAAGATTTTACAGATGAATCTGTCTGTTCTACAGATTCGTTCACAGGCTCAGCTCCTGAAGTGAATTGTCTCTCTTCTGTCTCCGCTGTCCTGGATTCACTTTTAACACTAGTATTCTCCTTAAAAAAACACAACACAACACCAAAAGAAATAAAACCAAAGATCACTCAATGTTATCTTATAATAAAACTAATATAAAACCAATAAAACAAAAGCTATTCTTCTCCACTCCAAAAGGGCACCTAACAGGTGGTGAACACTGCCTAGACAGTTGACATAGTGTTTTTAACTCAGAATTAAGGTTGCTAAATTGAAACAACCTCTTACAAAACATCATATTAAGCAAAATATGAGATCAGAAAACTAGAATACACAAAGTTAGGGTACATGTCCCCACAGTCTGAACTTTTCCCTCAGTTATTAAACTAGCTAGAAGAAATAAGCTAGAAGAAATACAGGTGCACTCATTCTTACCAGCACGTGTAATAATAACGACAGATCTAGCTCAAACAACTTGGCAGAGCTGTGTGATGCAGAACCACACGTGAACCACACATTTCTGGTTGGGAATCTCACCCCACCCCACCCAGTCGTTAAGACATTAAGTTATAACGTGTTGCTTGCTTTTTAGAGCCCTCTGCTGCTGCTCTACATGTATTTTGCAGGCAACCATTTGGCAAACTGGTACATTTCCATGATCATGTGGCAAAAACCTGTAGCTTAAAAAAAAAAAAAAAAAAAAAAAAGGCCCGAACAACCAAGTTCTGTTTCTATTTCACTGAGGCAGTACAGGCCCAAAGTTAAGCACCTGGAATCTACCTTTAGACAGAAAAAATTTCACAGTATCACCTGTTCTAGAATAGTCATCTCTTCTGCAAATATCTTATCCATCAATAACCTAAAGATAAATGACTGCTCAGAGCCTGCAATGTTTCCTTCTATTAAGGGGAAAAAAGGCTTTTGAAAACCATTATGTGTGAGTTTACAGAAGACAAGAGGTCACACTTGGTAATAAGACAGTCTTTCCAAAAATCACGCTCACCACCTTGAGTCTGTCATTACTCAATGTTGAGTATATAACAGGCTATGTGTATACGTATCAATAGAAACACACATACATTGCTTGACAAAGTTGTATAATAACATCCAAAAAGGCCTGTGCAAATACAGTAATGGAGTACTCCAGGGAGAACTAGTTCCCTCCCACACACCTCCTGCACTTGCTGGATACCCATTTGACTCGGTTTTTCCTCTTTGAAATGTGCTGTCTGGATGTATTGCTTTAGTACTGTTAACAAGGCCACGTGAAAAACACGTGGCTAGCAGTGCCTTTTGTCTGATGTCTGAACCACAACTCCTTCCCAGGCACAAAAACAAAGAAGGCAGGCAGGCTGTAGGTCACTACCTTCACCAGCTAGAATCCAAGTCTCACGAGTGATGATGACATCTCTATTCCTGGTGACATTTCCATAATAACAAGTTCTAGAAAAATCAGTGAGCAGCCTTCATCAAGTAGTGAGAGAAGGGAAGATTTCTCAGGTAAGCATTCTAAACCGGATATTCCACCGGACAACTGCTCTAGAAACAATTCTGCAAACTTCATTATTTAAAAAGAAGAGACTAATGAAGAGCAATACCAGGCAGGGGATGTAGAAACCAAATTGCAGTGTTTGATAAAGAAAAAACAAATAACATGCATATTGGGATCACCATTATTAAGAAACTGTTACTAGCCTACGTGGTGAAAGAAGTCTAGACACTCTAACTAGCAGTTCTGCAAAGGACCGCAAAGGTGCTGCAGTGCCCAGTCAGGCTAACGACACCTTGGGCTACACCGGGACGAGCGTGGCCAGCAAACTGAGGAAATTTCATTCCCCCTCACTGGTGAACCTGTACTTCCAATGCTGTGTCCAATTTTAACCCTTACAGCTGCGTGTGTGGAAACTGAAGAGCAGTCATACTGCACAGCACCCCTTTCAGATTTCTTTTTATCACTGTGTTTATAGAATCTTACACACCAACTCTTCAGTAATCTAATGTAATAGGTAATAATACCATTTTCAGCCTAACAGCATCAGCCTAGCCCACACAAGTCTGGTTCCCAAGCTATCCCTTTTTTTTATTGTTTGGTCTTTTAAGCGAACATGTTTCTGACCACGGATTCACCGCACCTGTGGACAGACCCTCCACTCAGGTCTGATACTTCTGCAGCTTCAGAGTCCGAAACATTGTTTGGCAGAGAATCAAGCAAAGCTACCAAAGCTGACAGACGTGAAAGTTTTGCCTTTTCACTTCAGTTACTGAAAAATGCCAAAACTGCTGCATCTCACTACTTACACGACTTACGAGACACTGACTGGACTATGCCCATACCCAGCTGGAACCATGATGGGAAGCTGAGGTACTAAAATTAGCAACTCGCATGAACGGGGTTTGCTGGATTAACCTTCCCCAAAGAAAGCAAGCGTTTCAGCCTTCACAGAGGTATGCGGCCAAGGAGACTGAACGAAATCAGAGGCAAATTCCTCTTGATCAAGCATTACAGAAATGTTCTATTTCCACTTTAAGAAGAAAATAAAACATTTCTTAGGAGTAGGAGTGGAATAAGAGATGCCCATTGAAGGCCAAAGCCTCTAAAAGTCTAGGACAGAAATTCACTGAGGCTGAGAGGACAACGCTGGATCTGAACTGTTGAATGTACTAACTCTTTTCATGTAAAGAGCTGCTCTTTAATTTGCTGTCTTTTAGGAAATCGGGAAAGCAGAATAAAGCAGGTTTCTACTAAGCTGTTACTTCTATGAGGAAGACAGTTCAAGGCTCAGTGCTGGTCACAAGAGTAATTAAATGCTGGGAAATACTGTGAATGAAACAGAAAACAAAACAGTACCAGCTTGGTCAAAAGGTCCCGTATGCTAAAACCGACGGTTTCAAGGGCTGACTTCAGTCCACAGAGCAGAAACCCAAGATGAAGTACACAGTATCATCGCAAGTCCTCGGGCTGAAAGTAGCTGGAATGTGTAAGCAGGAATGCCCTGCTCTGTTTGCGCTCCTTGTTCTTGCTCTTCCCTACACGTCAGGTTACAGCGGTTGTTTTGAGACTTGACGCTGGGCAAGACAAACCTTTGATCTGACCCAGCAGAGCTGTTCTGATGCTCTTGTACGAACACTGGAGGAATTTGCTCCCCCTCTGCTCCTATAGAGAGGAACAGAGCGGTCTCTGCGCACGCCCACTATTCTGTCACAAGCTTGCTCTAAAACACATGGTACCAACAGCCACTGAAAGCCTGAGTGCTTCCAGATTCAGGGATGAGGAAGAAAACTGTGCTGGAGCCTGATGTGAGGAGTACAGGCACAGAAGCCTCCTCTGGAGAGTTCTGCACCTGCCATGACCCCAGGCTCTGGACAAGCAGGGTGTTAAGTTAACCTTCCCTCTCCCGAGTTTGGGAGGAGGAGACTAGTTGAAGAGTAGTTCTAACAGAAAGAGGGAATCTGTCAAACAAAACGCTGAACAGTCCCTGAATTGCTTTTTAATTGCTCAAAAAACGAGGCCAGTTATTTAACCAGTTACAGTCCAGGACCAACATCAGGATTCTCACAAATATACAAAACCTCCCTCCCAAACAACTACGTGGTTCATGCGCTTAATTCCCCCAGTTCTTGACAAGGAGGTTCGGGTCACGGACTCCAAAGGCCTTCAACAAGGGACAACCTATCATTCAAAAAATGCAGTTCCAAAATTCTCAAAACTGACAACATTTAAAGTGCGGTCAACACTTAATATATTGAGTGGGCACCAATTAAGGAGTGCTGCCAACTCTATGCACTAGCACAGGGATGTGCTCTTCCCTACACAGTACGGAGCAGAACAGTCTAGTCTAGGCTTGAGCTATGCAGAGGCTTGATCAGAATACACATCCCTTTCTAGAAAGATACCCAAGAGGAAGATGACTAATCTTTATAACGCTGGCTGAAAGCAACAATGGGAGGTTTGCACCAGCTGATGATTTCCGATCTAGAAACTTCAGTGAAGGCGTCAAGCTACCGACAGAACAATAAAACAGTAGCCTCAATGCACACACAAAAATGAGATTGAGTGCCTACATGCAAGGTAGGTCTCACGCAGCAGAAACAGATGCAGTCAATCTCCTGAGCTTACCTTGTTTTCAAAACAAAACACACAAAAAAAGCAGAGCATGCATTTGCTGCCTTAACAGAGTAACATCTAGAATGCCCCTCACCCCTCATGAGACTTACAATTTTACATACCGGGAAGACCAGGTACAGGCAGACTGCAGTACAATTACAACTTGTTGTACACCACAAAGTATAAACCATGAAGATGCTTTATACCAGTCAAATGTCAATAAACTATACTTTCCACAGAAAACAGAACTTACAACTATTTATCAGAAACAATCTAACCGTTTATCTAAATTTAAGCAAAAATCTGCCTCCAGTGGCAATTCTCAAAATACTCTTCTTTGTTGGAGATTAAAGATGGTATGTTACAACCTAAAAAAGCATCCACTTCATCACCACGAATACACCTGCACTACGTATGTTTCCCATGCAAATGAACACCCTAACTTGGCCAACAGGCTGACACATGTCATGCTCATTAACATGGGAAACATGGGATACTTTTTCATTCCGTCTTCTTTTTTATATCTTGCTTTACCAAGCAAACCCTTCACTGTCCATTAAAAGCCTCCAGTTCTTAAGCAGGCAAGAATATTGAAAAGCTACCGGTCCAGACCCTAGCATTACTATCAAATATAGTTAGCTCAAGAAAGATGTTGGTTTACCTCCCTTTACCCCTTACCTGCTCTGGACTGAACAATTCTTCCTGAAAAATCATGAGGGAGAACTCAGCTGGGCGGTGATGTGGTTCTTTGCTCCGTTCTTCATCTGCTTCCTGTGTGGTCAGAAGTTCTTGTAGTATTTTAGCAGCAGCAGCAGTTTCTATAGACAGAGTGGTATCGGCAGCACAAAGAATGTCAGAAGGCTGTAACGGAGACAAATCCAGTGCTCCATCTGCTGCCACCAGAAATGACGTGTCTGAAGTTACAGGAGTGAGACATTCCAGCTGGCTTTCCTCAGTTGAAGAAGGTGTGTAACTATTAACAGGCAGTGCCTGATTTCCATTAAGCTCCAGGATTGAATTCTGGCTCTCTACAGGTGCCACTCCCACCTTTTCAGCTTTGCATGATGAATGCACCTCAGCGGCAACCTGAAACATGGCTTCAAGACTGACTTCTGCCTTCTTGTTTTCTTCAGATGTATTACATAGCCAGTCAGACGGCATCAGTTCAGCTTCATAAGATGACTGCATTGGAGGATTCTGGAAAAAACAAAATACAGTGAACTTTTGTATAAAAAATTACCATGACAGGATGTGTATTGATTCTGTTTATCCATTTATCCAAAAGCTTGAAAGATTGTCTGTTATTCTCAGTTAAAATAGCAAGTTTAACCAGAAGAAAAAAAAAACAACTGCTACTTTGTCTTGGTTTTCATTAACCACCTCACTCTTGGCACGCTTCCTTTCTTCTATTCATGGTCTATCCTGGAGAGAAGGTTACTTACCAGGAGCTGGTGTATGCCTGCAGATGCATTGTCTGCACACCCTTTGCACCGCAGGTGTTAAATATACCCAAGCATTCAAATCAGAGACTTCTGGTCTTAGTAGGACCTGTGGGGGTACATTAGAACCACCCTCTTCACGTGCCACATACGTAATAGAAAATGAGAGAGAAAATCCACCTGCCTTCAGTTCCTTCTGAAACTCAAGCATTCCTGTTGTTGTAGTATAAAAAAATCAGTATAAACCACAACATTTTTAAGCAAAAGAAAAAGGTCCACGTGCTGTAAATGTGCATATGGACAACACAACTTGAGGAACTCACCGCTTCTTAACCAATAATACCATTTTCCTCCTCAAGTGATTGTCCATAGGCACATCTACACAAGGGGTGCCCCCCAGGAACGCCCCAGTCCCAGGATGAGTGGGAGTTCAAATACCGGTGACAGCAAATACTGTAAAACTGCCCTGCCTGTCACAGCCTCACATCTGGACTCTCCTGTCATGACAGGGTCCCACAAAGGCACAACTCAAAGTCTGCATCAATCTGCATAAAAACCCGACAGAATTTCAGGTCAGAAACCCTTCTTGTAGAACCTACAGAGACTGCCTTTGCCATCACAGATCAGGTCTGAACACTACTACAATTTTTCACTGTAATGACATCACAGGACGACAGGACACAATCAGCAATCCAGTGATGATTTTTTTAGTAGCATTCCTATATATCGAATAACCTTTAAAACAGAATGAAGACAATGAAAGAGTTTTTCCAAAGCAGCAAGTCCTGCCCAAGTGAAATGATAGATGGCATTTTAACAGCCAGTGTCTGTACTGCTACTTCTTCCGGAGGTGACTCTGTCAAAGGACACTAGAAGGGTCATTTCTTCTGACAAATACAAGTCATACAATGATGTTGAACAGAAACTCAGGTCTATTTAAAATACAGCCTTCTTTTGGAAGAGATCCAGTGTGAAGGATTAGTCCTTAGTGCCTGACTATCCTTAGACCTTCTAGCTGAGGTCATGGTTAATGAAAAGCTACTTCCAGAGACGAGTAAATTAGAGAACAGGAAGCTACAGGATCACCTCCTAGGAAAGCTGTATCAGACCAAATGCCAGTGAAGGACTTGGCCTCTCCCTGATGGAGATACCACAAAGAGATGAGATTCCGTCTCCTGGGTGTGTGAAGGCAAGTCCTAGTGTGGATTCGTGTAGATGTGCCAGTTTGCAGATAGCCACAAACTGTGGAGGGTGGGGGGAAACGGAGGGGAAAACAAAACCTGGAATTTGAGAAATTTAGGTTAAGTTAAGCAAAATCTTTTCATTAAAGGCTAAGCCACCTTTATGTTTTTATGAGATAGGTTCAAACATTATTCCTCTCATTTGATTTTTTTTTCAGTTCTATTTTTTTAAAATGTTAACAAGGTGTTTCATTTCTGTTGCATTGCTTGTTTAGTGTCATAAGTAGTCAGGATTCTAAGTAAGATCTGGGTTACCAAACCGTCCAGGAATAAGATCATCCCTGCCAAAAACCGACCAACCAACCCACCCATACTGAAGCTTTTTCTGCCTCTTCTTAGGGGACCTCAGCTTGAAGCTGTTACAGCACATATTGTCCTCTTGGATGCACTACAGGATCTCGTGTGTATTTCCAACAGGAGAAAGGGGCCACGCAAAGGTACAATTTAAATCCTTTTAGTTCACCTGGAGAAGGATGGGGGGGAGGCAGCAACGAAACAAGGAAAACTGATAAAAGATTGAGAAGTCAGGGCCTGAAAGACTAATAGCTTGCTGGTCATGCAAGCTCAAGAGGAAAAATGGTCTGACTTAGCAGAAGTGGTGAAAGAGAAGATGGGCATTTCACTTATAAGATTAGTGTAGCGTGTGCAGGAATTAAAGCACAACCACACCTTTTCAGGGACCGCTAGGACTACACAAATCTGGCTTGAGTGCTTGGGCAATCGGAATTAGTTCAGACTTGATTTCTTTTTGAAATAACATGGCTGATTATCATTCCTTATTACAAATAAAAGCAAACTACTTAGGACTGCTTTTAAGGTCAGAAAGTTGTTCTTCTTTTTTCTTGCACGTCTATTTCTTCCATTTCCCGTTACCTCTTGCTTCAGTTCCACAAGGAAATACCGACAGCTTAATAACCACGGTAATAGCAATAATCAAACGGCAGGGCTGCTATTAAAAAAAAACAAAACGAGGTGGGGGCAGGAAAAAAAAATTTTTAAAAATCGCTGAAATCCAGTATGTAGCCTCAGTTCACATCTATGATAAAGCAGCGGGGAAGTATTGAGCTAATGGTTGTGAGCTGCCAGCACTGCTGTTGCAGAAGATAGCAGGAGGTCTCTCAAAAGACTCGTTCCTACCCAAGGATACTGATTCATCACACTAATCCAAACCCCACTTAAGAGAACCCAAATGAAAAATGGGTAAGAAGTTGTACCTGAGCTCCCTGTTTTGTAACCAACCGTGATGAGAGTGTAATACAAACCTCTGAAACCCCGATTTCAGAAACCTGGTGAGATACACCATCATCAGCCACCATGTCTGGGTATAACCACCTCTGCCCCCTTGCCATTCCACGCAGTAATTCTCTGTAGCTTTTCCTGGAGAGCAAACTGCAGCCAACCAACCAGTTAGTTACCAGCCTGGTCTGCCCGTGTTCCAGGCAGGGTCACCTAACACTTTCAGCAGCTCAGGTGCGTACTGTACAAGCCCAGCAGCTGGCCTCCAAGACCCAGAAACTCCGCCTGTCTTAATCTCTCCTCAACTTAAAAGTGATGCTCTCTGCAAGACCCAGTAAGGAACAGCACAAGGTTTAGGCTTCCTTGTCCGAGAGTGCCAGCTTTTCCTTCTGAGACCACAAAGCACCGTCTGGATCCAACAGAAACGGGGCTGGTAACCAGCTTGCTGACTGCTAGTGCGCCGATACAGTTCGCTGTCTTCGGGACTGGTCCAGCAGTTTCGTATAGGCTCTGCCACTCCTATCTAGCAGCACACAGCGGGACCAAACAGCCTAAAACGCCCCGCAAACCACGCTTCAACAGCATCGCACTGAATTCCTGCAACTGGTGGAAGGTATTGAGTGGAACGATAGGAAATACACCATGCAATAGTTCTATTTTTTGTGAGGAACAACAAAAATGCTTAGTCAGCCAGGGCTGATGAATTTTACCGCTTTTGAGGATTTGTGCAAGTGGTTACTGATGGATGATCAATACACCAGCCGGGCAGGATGCTCAATACTGCAGCTTGCCACATCCCCCAGCAGACGTTTGGGGAAGTATATGCCCCAGAACACACAAAAGGCAAACTGATTATTCCCCACAGCTCAGCAAGAACCGCAGGCAAACTGCTGTCTTCTGTACCACCTGCACAGCCTGTCACCACGTTCCAGGAGAAATGACCTATGCTATGCTAAGACTCAGAAATCTCTAGAAGTCCCGTTGATCCACGCGGTACGATAGCTGTGTTACCCTGCTCAGAGACAGCCGGTTACTGACCTGGTGGAACTGATACAGGGCACTGCTCGCCTTTGGCCTTCTCACGCAGAGGATCGCCTTCCCGCAGTCTGCCCAGATGCTCGGCAGCTTTTTGCTGGGGGTTTCCAGGAAACAAAGCAACCACTAGCAAGTGGCCTAAAGCTCTTCTGACTCCACACACTGCCCACGGACTCGCTTCTCCAAACAACTGATTTTTACTAGACCCTTTGGACACTGTATATTATCCTTCAATCTAGCCACAACACCACCTTTGACAACTCCTTTGGAATGATTTACTATCCCATGGATCTCGGCCTTCCAAGATAAGCTATTTAATTGTGACTGCCCATCGCTCAGATGGATCCTCATGTCCTGGATGAAAAAAGCAGCTCACAATGAAAGTGAGAGGACAAAGATGCACTGTGCGAAAAATAAATACTACAATATCGACAGCATGACTGGCTGTTGGCTATTTATAGCCTTACACTAACGTGTTATCCTGGCCATAACCTGCCCATCTTGGATAAGCTTATTTTTTAAAAGAAGTCATGAATAAAAGAGAAAGGTTGATATTTGCAAGACAGGAAACTGGATGATCAAGCTTGGGTAGGTCAACCCTTTTTCAACATGCATAAGCATAACTTGCTTCGCTTGTCCTCTGTGAGGGGGAAAAAAGTATATGCGTTATGCTGTAATAAAAAAGGAAGCTCTTGCATTTTTACTTCAGATCTTCTGATATCTGATAAGCCAGGCCCTCCAAATAAGGCGCAGTTTCCACTAAAATTACATAAAGCATTTACAGGAAGTACTGGAGTTATCTTTAATAAGAGATCTCCGAGGTGGGGCCCATTCCACAAAGTCACCTTAGTTTTTCTCGTTCATCAAATGAAACTCAGGACTGCAGGAATCTGAGACAAAGAAGTGGAGCTGCTTCTCAGTATTTTCATAATATTAAAGAATCTCTTTTTGTCCAGGCAAGAACATTCTTCCAATACAAATGCAGGCTCATTAACTAAAAGTGATTCTGGTGAAGTCAAGCAAAACCACTCCACTGATGAGGACACCCATTATGCTGCTACCCTGAAACCTAACCTGAATTACAAAACTACCCGTTTAACATTCAGTGGTTCTTTGAAATAGGTATTTGTAAACCACATCACTTTCACTTTATCAAGCGGATCAATTTTCAAATTTATATCCTTAATTTCACAAGCGTACAAACCTGCAGTTCATTCATACAGTCTCCTTCGCTTTCACCTCCTTTCAGTAGGCTACGCTCACCTGGAGAAAGCTGTCGTGGGTGCACGCTGAAGCAGCAGGACCAGCACAGCCAGCCAGAGGATCTGTGTGGGCTGCTGCTGAACAGCTCTGTGGTGTGGCTGCAAGAATTCAAACACAGCTATCAGACTGCCGGAACCTGTGTCTGCTGTGCAGAGTTCTATTGCTTACTTCGATTAAACATTTCAATAATCACACAGTAAACAACATTCCAGAAATTTATTGTTACCTCCCAAGTCATTTTAAGACCAATTTCTTAACCTTAAAAATATTTAAGATATGTATAGATATATTAAAAATATATATTGTAAAACTGGTAACACACACACATACATGCAGAAACTTCATAATCAGAGTCTTTTGTGTCTTAGTATCACCTCTCTGATTTGGCTGCTTGAGTTTCTTGTCACAATACACCACAGAAAGCGTATTCACATAGCTGAGCCTAGGTGCTCATACACACTTGTGACCACGTGAATTTTAAGACTTACAAAGAAAATGAATTCTCTTAACCAAGAGTGTATCATTCCGAAGAATATAATGACTACTCCTAAACTACCACTCACCAGAAAGGTCTTCATAGGTAAATGAACCCTACAGGCACAGATGCATTCAAAAGGCGCGACTGGACTTGCACTGTCAGGTGGCACCAATAACTAATATTTCTCACATGGTCTCCACGACTGATTTTTCATTATTAGACACTCTCAGATAATAAAGCTTCAACGCATTTCTTTGACGCGATTCTACTACTGTCAAAGGTTTTGCAGACAGTTGAAAGTAAACAGAACTAAATCCTTAAACTAATTATGGTCTAAGGCTAGTGGGGAAAAACTTAGATGAGCATATTTTATTTTACTGACTTTTCAATAAGAATCATAATGAAAAACCAGGAAAATCTTTTTGTCATGGAAGTTAACAAACAAGTTTGAATACACACAAAAAGAAATCTTTTGACAAAGTTCTACTTTGATTTTATTTAATGGGACTTCAAAAGTGAAATGAAAAGAGTCAAGAATAAGATTGAACATACATTCTTCAGTTCTCTCACTTATTAAATACGTATCTTAAAATTAACTATCACTTTCCAAACAAACTAATCTTACTGCTGTGCTCTCATGATGAAGGAAACCAGACTTTTTCATGTGGACATCTGAAGAAACACGCTTTCAGCATGCTGTATGTTATAATAGACAGAATTCTGTATGTTATAATATACAGAAGAAAGGATAGCGGAGAGATTAAGAGATACACAGGCACAGAAGTAAAACCACTGAGACAGTCCTAGAGTGACAGTGAAAATTAAAAGATTCATCATACTCCAGTGAAATGTCACTTACGCTCTCAGAAACGCTGATTAATTCACTGGAGTTTTCGAACGCCTCAGATTCCCTAAGTTTCTGCATTTTAGTTTTGATTACACCTTGCAAGATTTTGGTATGTTTTCACCGCGTTCTCACACCCACCTCCCACCCCAGAAGATTCTACCTGAGCAACATAGCCAAGTTATCCTTTAAACTTAAAGCAACGAGCGTCATCCAGTGAGAGAGATCTCCATATTCATGTCTAAATCTACGCTGGTCTCCCTCAGCTCCCCTACAGGCAGTACTTCAAAACAGGCACTTCCAGGACACCAGTAATCTCACCCCAAGACAAACTCTAAACCGAGCAACGTGAATCGCGCCCAAGACGCCCCTTTTCTTCCCTTGACTACGGGAGAGGGCTGGGGCCTTAGCTGAGATAGAGACAACTACAATTCATCATGATGAGTTTCAGCCTATGCTCTGTAACCAATAGAAACGCAAAGCAGGGACCACCTCCCACCTCCCACCCTAATGAAGCAAGTATTCTGGATGAGGCTTGGAGCAACCTGGACTAATAGAAGGTGTCCCTGCCCACGGCAGGGGGGGGGGAACTTGCTGATCTTTAAGGTCCCTTCCAACCCAAACCATTCTATGACTCTCAGGACACCTGCTCCTGGGAGAAGACTTGATAGTTAGCAGCTGGTGAGGCAGGCTCCACACTCTGGCCACCACAGTAATCTTTGCATAAGGAGCACGTGGCAGAAGTTGCCTGTCTCTTAAACATTTAAGTGTGTCTACAAGAAACGCGCAGCTCCTCAGAACCCTTCCTTGACAAAAATGACGTTATGGAAACTGTTGATTATTGTCTGAAATGTTCTCAGCAGAGGTCTCAGAAGAGATGCACAAAAGATGTAATGATTTCACTGTGTAGGATTTCTAAACAGGGATAGCTAGCTGTCTCTGTGAAGGTGCGGCTGCCAAAGGAGGAGCAGGCAGAAGGAAAGAATGATAACTGAGCTTTAGTTTGTTCAAGGAAAGAGTCACTGTTCTGAATTTCAGAAGTTTTAGGGAAATTGAACAAAAAACACCACAAAACAACAACAAACAGACCACCACTCCCCAGAAAATAACCCATCATGTGATTTTTCCAATTCAAGGTAAGGGCAAGGAAAAGAACAGTAATTTGCTTCAACTCCTCTTCTGAGGAATAAAAACACTGAAGTGAGACTGATTTATTTTGTAATCAAGTGATTAAGTGAGACTGACAATTGTGGCAGAAATAATTTCGAAAAAAGAAAGGAGCCAAGACTTTTTGTACTTTCTAGTCTTCAGTGCATAAAAAAATACAACATAAAGAAGCTAAGCAAGAAAAAAAATTTAGATACAAAAATAGTACGAGCAGAATGAAATATTCTACACCAGGAGTCCTCAAACTACGACCCGTGGACTGGATATGGCCCCCCAGGGTCCTCAATCCGCCCCCCCTGTATTTACAGAAGCCCCACACCACCACCACCCCGCCGGGGGTTGGGGGGGGAAACCAAGCAGCCGCAGATGACTTCCGGCCACCTAATCCGCGCACCGGCCCCCTGTTTAGAAAGTCTGAGGACCCCTGTTCTACGCAATACGTTTGACTGATCTTTAAGGTTTAAAACCTTAACCTGGAAAAACATGAGACCAAGGCCTAGGATACTACTTCTTAACAAGGTCTCAGCGCTTTAATATCATTGTCCAAGTTTTGCTTAATTGAAAAAACAAAAATGAAAGTTAGCCTCACACCGACTAGTTTTGGACAAATGTTTTTCTCCTCGCCCTTTCACCTCAACAGAAAGGCTATCCAGAAAATCACCAGGGGACACGCAAAATCTGGAGGAAGGACACGAATAGCAAACAGAAACTCCTTTTGCTTTAAAGGTCCATCTTCCTTTTAGACTGGACACTTTCTAATTCTCACTTGAGATATGCACATGGCAGAGTACTGTAGAAAAATATTTGAAAGTCTCACTTTAAAATCTATTTTTGAAAAGCAAATGCAGAACTTTTTTTTCATACCTGTTGGATAGCAGGCTTGTGAGTACGGCACTGAAGATGCAGAGTACTACAATTTGCAATGGATGCGGCAACGCTTTGAGTCCCTTGCTGAAGTGGCGGAAGAGAAGCCACAGGCTGGAGTGTGTACGTGGCTCCCGTTGGAAGCGTCTGGAGTACCGGAAAGGCAGCCCCTTTATCTGGAAAAGCTGGGGAAGCCCCTTGCCCTGGCAGCAACCCAAGTGGCCCCTGCTGGATCCAAGTGGAAGGGACTGGAGTCGGATCTAATCTTTGTGCCGGTGAAGTGCTGGGGGCTCGGCACGAGGTTGCCGTGTAGGAGTAAGGAGGGAAAACACCTTGACCGTAAAGTCGATGAAACTGTCCTCCAGTCAGCAGTCCTGCAGTGGGTACAAAATAAAGCGAAACAAGTGTTAAGGAAAGGAGTTTTCACAGGCAAAGAAAGGCAATATGAGGAGCCAAGGCTCTACAACATGATTTGGGAAGACTGCCTTTGCTCCAGCATACTTAACCCAGAAAGGAGACTGTACTCTTAGACCCGAGCATGCAGGAACTGCTGTGTGGCACACGAGTGAAGTGCCAACACAGAGGTGTCTGCGTAGCATTCAATCTCCTTCAACTGGCAGTAACGAGTTACCCATATTTAGAAATGTGCCATACATCGGAAAGTGTAGTAACTTACTAAACCAAACAAAAGCAATTTTGAAAGTACTGTGTGTTAAATCAGACAATACATTTTAAAAAAGGGACATCATAAAGCAAAAGATTTTACCAAACTCCACTACTGACAGCTCACAAACAGCTAAGGGAAGGGCAATGTCAAAATCCTCCAAAGGACTTTGCAAGTACTTTATGACAAGTCATTTATTTGGTCAAGAAAAAAAATTCAAAGCCAGTTTTTCCTCAGTCAGCTCAACTAGTTCAGTGCAGACTAAAATATCCCAGACTTTGCCATTTTGTTATTTCCTAGATAGTCCTTTCATTCTTCTCTATTATTTTACAGTTTCCTCTCTCAGACAGTTACTGTTTCATGAAATGGTATTTGCTTTTATACCATGACCAGCCCAATTTCTGTTTTGGTGGCTTTCTTGAAACACTGACAGTAACACCCCGAACGCCTGTGCTCATTGATTTCTCTAAGAACTACTGCATTTGTGACTCCCCTGCAGGATTGCATTTAGCCATGAGAATTACGAGTTTCAGGATGGTTCACGTCAATAGGGTTGATCTAGAAGCCAGGCTTTCTCAGACCTGTAGTTTCCAATTCTCACTCAAAAGGATTTTTTTTTAAAAATAGCCTCACATTTACCTCTGGCACTCCTCTGACGGAAGCTAATTCAAGAAATCAGTAACATACAGTCATTATTCTGCAAGTTCACATTTAACCGTTAAGAATCACTAAATAAATACCAGCTGACCCTGAAGATTTGCTAAGACTTAACGTATAGGACTGTTTATTCCCTGTTCAGTACTTTCACCATTTATAAACAGAGAAGGAACAGGGGTATGAAAATCCTTTTGTTTATATTTTACCTTTGGATAGGGACATGAAGACTATCTAGTTCTAACACGTAAACAAGACACCACAGGATGCCAAGTTACCCACCTCCCGTTGCCGTACAGGAATTGCTCCTGAATGTTTAACACAGCGTTACATGCTGCAAGACACTGGGAACAGACTGACGCTTTGCAAACACAAGTATCTCTTATCTATCAAATCACCTCACATTTACAGCAAAGACGTGTCCCTAAATAGTCAGTACAGAGCGCAACAGTGCATCGTCAGCCTGTCAGAACTTGACCGCATAGAAACCCCAATGTTTTCCTTGTTCTGTCTTTCTAGAAAATGAGACTCCTAGAGCAAAAACTCTGAAACTGCAGCCATCAAAACAGAGGACAAAAAATGAACAGGTCATCTCTTTCTAATAATTTCCTTTACCAGTGGTCTGCATTACATCAGACAAACCACATGTCATTGAAGTCTGCAATGACTCATCTTAGCGTTAACAACGTTCACATCAAATCATTAATTTAAATGCTTCCTAGCCTCCCTACCGAAATAAGTTCCATCCCTTCTCCGATGCTTCATTTTGTTGTCTTGGTATTGCACGTGCAGTTCCACACACATCACGGAAAACACCACTTGAATTAGATGACAGTTCCTACCCTGACACAGTAACCAAGAGCATGGTGATACCCTACTCTGCTCTAAATGCCAGCCGGTGCTGCAGAGAGCAGTACCGTCAGCTGCTTCTCCCCTTCTCCTGGTCGCACAGTCCTGCCGCTCCTCCTACACCGCGCCTTACAGCTCTGCACCCATGGGGTGCATCACCCGGGTCCAAGAGCCAGCCACAAAAAGGCTGTTAAAGTCTTCTCCGATCGTTGCACTGAACCAACACGTTGCTGTATCAGCTGCAAGGAAGATGACAGTTAACACGCCACCAAGGGAATGGGAAGCCGGAGTGCTCTTCTGGCAGCAGCCCACAGTTAGAGCAGCCCAAGAGCACTGCAAAGCGAGATATTCACATCTGCCTTACACAGCGCCAGCTACAAAGCTTTCGGGCCGATACAAAATGTGTGGAATAATCCTGAGGGCTCAGACTTGTCTTGGGAAAACTCAGATCCTCTCAAAGAGCGTTAGAAAGAAAGAAAACACGTTGTAGGGCTTTTCAGCAGTATTATTTTCTAATTAGCTCTCACCTACTCATGCAATCCGTTTTAAAAACTGCATAGCTTGTGAATTCTTTTTCAGGAGACAACCAACAAAAATCTTACTACCAGGTCTTGCCTCCTTTGCACAAAACTAACAGGATGCTCTAGTTATCACTTCACATGACTCACTGTCTCGCACACATTTAATGACAGCTTATTAAGCACCCCTACTGATGGGCATCCTTACCGACGGGCAAGAAGCGGTAACGTTCACCTGGTAGAGCTGTGCCAGCTCCACAGAGATCGGGCAAGGGTGTTCTTAGTGTAGTACGCAATGGAGACTGTACTATAGTCTACAGGCAGCCTGAAATACACGTGAACCATGCTACTCATGCTTACTGGCAGCAGATCTACCTGCATAAACGACAACAGCTTCCCTACACCAGGTGAACTGAGATGCCACCGGCAAGGACAGGTAACCCTTCTCCCTCAGGGGAGTGTTGATTTTCAAATCCCATGCCGGCGCCCAGCAGCTCGCACTCACAGCGCGGCTGGTTGATGACCAGCCCCCGGCCGGAGGCGCCCCAGCGAACGGAGCGGCAGCGCGGGCTGTTGACCAGCCGCCGCAGCCTGGCGGGGAAGGTGTCGGCACTGACGGGGCCGGGCTGCTGCGACGCGTCCGTGTCGGTAGGTGGCACCAACGCCGCGCTCAACCGCCGCCCGCGCGGCCTCCGCTTCCCCCGCGGCCCCCGGCCCTCAGCCCCGCCGCGGCGCTGGTCCGCGCAGCCCCCGCCGTCCCCCTCGGCTCCCCGGTGCCCTCAGCCCCCCCCCCAGCCCCGCCGTCCCCCTCGGCTCCCCGGTGCCCTCAGCCCCCCTTCAGCCCCGCCGTCCCCCTCGGCTCCCCCCGTCCATTCAGATCCCCAAGTCCCCTCAGCCGGGCCATGTCTCCCCGCCGGTCCCCTCGGCCACCCCCTCTGCCCCGCCGGTCCCCTCGGCCACCCCCTCCGCCCCGCCGGTCCCCTCGGCCACCCCCTCCGCCCCGCCGGTCCCCTCGGCCACCCCCTCCGCCCCGCCGGTCCCCTCACCCCGCCGGCCCTTCAGCTCCGCTGCCACCAGCATCCCCCGTAGTTTCCGTGAGCGACCGGGCGGCTGAAGCTCGGGGCGGCCCCGCCGCCAGCCCGGAGCCGTCCCAGGGGCAGCCTGGAGGTCCTTGAACCACGGCGCGGGCGGGCGCCGGGCCGTGGAAAGCGGCTGCAGGCGGGGCAGAGCGGGGAGCACGCGTTCCGCAGCCCCGCGCCCCGCCATGGCTGCCCGCCGCACCGGGACCGCGCGCGGGAAAGGGGGCGGGGCTGCAGGGCCACGTGACACATCGAATCCCAGGGAGGGGCGGTCTCGGGAGGGGCGGGGCGATCTCGGCAGGGGCGGGGCGGTCTCGGGAGGGGCGGGGCGGGGGCGGGTTCTGCTGAGCAGCCGGACCTGCCCGGGCCGCCGCAGCTGCCGCAGGGTGCGGGCGGCGGGGACGGAGGGGACGGACGGGGGCGCGGGTGGCGGGGACGGAGGGGGTCGGGGACGGAGGGGACAGAGCGGGGCGCGGGCGGCGGGGGCTGGGGAGCTGCTCCATGTGCCGGGGGTGCACCGGGCTGGTGCTTACCCCGCCGGGAGGAATGCTGCCGGCAGAGCAGGTGTTGCAAAGTGTCGGCTTAAAAACCACTGGCAGTTCACAAAAGGAAAAGCAAATTTGTAAGGAGCGCAGAGGAGCGCGGAACAAATCGGGAATTGTGTTCACATTTGCCCTAAAACCCCCCAGACCTGTGCAGCTCTGATCCCCACGCCAGAACAGATCAGGTGGGGTTAAAATGGGGCAGAGAAAATCAGCAGCGAGGGTAAGAACTAGCTTCAGCGGAAGGAAATACTGAAGAAGGAATCTTCAGAGGGGCGGTTATTGTATAAAAACATAGGTAGTAAAGTTGTAGTTAGTGTAAAGGAGGCAAGCACGACGAATGGAGGTTTCCAAATAGGAGAAATCAGATCAGGTACTTAATCACAGGGAAACCGAGGAACTAATTGCCACAGGATGTTTTGGGTACCACAATGTTACTTGGCTAAGGGAGGATGGGGGGTGTGCGTGTGTGTGAAGAAAAGAGAGAGGAAAAAAGAAAAAGAACAAGATTAGCTATATCCACAAAGACCAGAACTCTTAAGCGGCACCTTTGTCACTGCGAGTGCTTGCACTGTGCGCTGGCACAGCTCTGAGGCCATGCCTGAGCTGCACTGGTGCAGATCTGCCCTCTCCTCTGCCTTGTGCTGTCAGCTGTGACTGCAGGCAGACTGCAGGAACCAGCAGAACCATCCTTAGCGCTGCAGAACAGGAATCTGCTATGAACCGAAAGGCAAAGAAGAGCAGGGAGCCGGGGAAGGAAGAGTGCGGTGATCTCTCTCTCTGCTTGCATCTTGCCCACAGGTCACCAGCAGTGGTGGAAGAAAATGACATTCCTCTGTCTTGGCTGCCCTCAGAGCAAGGCAGGAGTGAGAAGACTGAGCACCTGTGTGTTTCGTGACCTCAAATACATTATCTTGGAGTTGTCGTAAGATTTCTAGCAAGAAGGTACAAACCCAAACCTCTTCTTTAACTAAAGTCGTCCTTATTGCTTTGGTTTACAGCACAGCCCCTAACCACCAAGGCAAGTAAAAGCGCAGTAAGTTCCAGAAAGGGGGCAAAATTGAATAAACTGATGGGAAACTGTTCCTATTTTTAAACTGAAAGTAATATCCCTCTGCTCTTCCGCATAGCTGAAGTGAGGAAAATGATGTTTGGGCAGGGTTGCTAACAGTTTCACACTTCAAATTAAACCAGAAGCAGAAATTTTGTCAATGTTGTCATCAAAGCTAAATCCAGCACCACAGAAGGATGCTGCTTTACCCAAGGAATTAATGGCCTGCGATTCTAGTAAGCTCATGCTGTCATCTTCCCAAGAGGCTTTGCATTTTTTTTCCCCTCGGTAATAATTCATTAAGAATTATGTTGCTCAGTGTAAACAGCTAAAACTTAAGTAAAGCATACTGAATGCAAATCTGAAAAATCCAGAAAAATGTCCACTTCACAAAAAATTCTTCTCGGCATTCCTGAGGTTGTCTTTTGCATTACTTCAGTGAAATGAATCTGGGTTTCTCTCCCCCTGTGCAGCGAGAGTGCCAGAAGACCATGACTACCTGATGGTGGGACAGGTGAGGTTTTTAGTGTATCATCCGTAACTCAGGGCAGAGCCAGCAATACGTAGTCCATAACTGAAATGCAGAGCATGACTCCCTAGAACCAACACACAGAAACATCGGTCCCTTTGGTACCACTGGCCATTCTTGACTTCAGCCACAAGAGCGGATTCATTTGCCACTTCTTGGTCAGTGGGTTAAATTTGGTCCTGAGGACTTTAATCGTTACTTTGCTGTCAAAGATTATTAGCCAAAGGTGATGGGAGCTGCAAGAAGAAATAGCTTATTACTAATTTGTGTTATGGACTCAGTGCTTTCCTTCTTTTTCACCCATGAAACTGCTGTTAGCCCACACGCCCCTGTGGCGAATGAAGAGATGGGACGCAGCTTGATGCAAGCAAATGTCAATTTATTGTACAGAAGCACGAGTTTTTATACACTTTCAGAAGCTGCACGTTTGAAACAGATTGGTTCTTGAAGCTAAGCCTTGCATACTAGGCAATCCCTGATTGGTGGTTAACTGCCATCAATTAACAGCAAGCTGTTACATTTCTTTAGCGCCATCCTTGGCACCATCCATCTCCCACTCCCCTGTGCTCTGTAAACAACTCCTCATGTTAATTGTTGTCTAGACAAGCTCGAGCACATTCCCCTCAGCTAACTGATTGCCACGCATGGTCCTAGTTTCCAGCCTGCTCCTGCATCTCCCCCTTCCTGTTGCACAAAAAGAACCTTTGAAACCGAACGAGTAAAAACAAGGTATAAGTAATAGAACAAATAAAAAACCAACTGAGACATATTATTAATGTCAAAATAACCCACTGTCTTTGTTCCGTACAATTTTACAATTTCCCCTTTTTGTTTTTGAACAGCTAGTACCAGGTTTGCCATGCTCTGCAGGGCCCTTGCAAACATGACAGCAACCAAGGCAATAGCAAACAAACAATACTGCCAATTGAGTGAATGGATGCCAAAAAGGCTGACATTTTCTCAGATTTTGATAACATGTTGCTGCAATGGGGTGCCTAAAATCCACGCAGCACATACCATCAAAATCCTCACAGCCACGTCCCTGAACCAACAACAAAAAGCAGTGGCAATTTTGACTCACATTCTTAACTGCCTACCAAACAAGGTGATTTAACTCTTTAATGCTTTCCCTGCTGTTACTCTGGATAAGAGAAGAACCGCTGCGACACGTTCCCATCATAGCCTCCTACTGCATTAGCATCTACAGAAAGACAATTATCGACATCCAAAGTGTAAAGAATATCAGCTTCTTTTGGATTAACATTATACATAGATGGAAGGGCACACCAAACAAGAACTGGTTCAGTCAAAAAGTTCGAAACATAGCATGCCTTCTCTGAACATACCTCTGGGGTCATTCCCTTCATTCCCTCTCTTTTTTATGCAAAGAGAAACACTTTCACCAAAACAGAGAAGCCCCTATTTACATCTCTGAGCCCGGACACAAACCGCAGCTGTATGCGCCACCAGGCTCAGGGCAGGAATCATTCATGCAGTTACATAGCTATATATCTCTACAAGCGTGCAGACACCTATTAAACACTAGATAACCATGTTTATCTTTCCTATTCTCCTTCACAATACCCAGCTGTTCTCTCATCTCTTGTTAGGTCAAATATTCTCCAGCTTCCTCTCCTATCTCTCTCTTCAGACATTCTCTATCCTCCCCTTTTTTGCTTGTTAATTGCAAGGAGGCAAAGGGGGTGTAGCTGGGTGACCATGACCTGCTTTATGTCACAATCAACTAAACACTGAATACAGGAAAAAAAAAGGTATGGGAGACATAAGGCAAACATCAATAAGGTGGTTAAAGATAATTATAATAAATCCTGTAATACTTTTGAGTCATGGCCCAAAGTTTCCCAGCCGTGAGAAGAGACCAAAGGCATCCCGCCCCTGGCTCTGTTGCAGATCTTTGTTTTAAGGCTTTTGAGTTTTGTACACTTTTGTAAATTAATTCACAGTGGTCACTCAGATTCACGTAACACATCCTATCAAAGTCTTCACACTTGCGTCCCTGTGCTAATAATAAAAATCAATAGCAACTCGGTTCTGTAGCGACATATGATGGACAGAATCAACATCTGTTAATAAGCCAGAAAAAAAAAAGAATAGGATTTGTAGTATTGCTTTGTTTAGCAAGCTAGCAGCCTAATTTACTAAGCAAGTTAAGAGCGTGTACTATTCTTACAGAAGAGATTAGAGAAGCAAAAATGTGTTATGCTGCATTCCAGAACTCAGCCTGAGAATTACAGTCTGCTGTGAGTTCTGCGTTACAATCATTTGACACATGTTGGGGTTGCGATTGTGAAAGTTGCCCGTTTACAATTTTCATTGGCATTATCACAGCTAGTTGTTTTAAAAGCAACCCTTGAGCTTCCTGATGTTCGACTTGTTGCAAAATATTCTGAAGCCAATCAATCAAGTTAGTATTAAAGTTAGTGACTCTCTAGGACCCTGCAAGACTGTGGCAAGACTCCCCCATCCTGACTGCCTTAATAGCCATTCCTTCATTTGCAAACAGTCGTCCCTGGGATACCTTGCCTGAGTCACAGAATCGGCACAGTTATTTTCTCCAGCCAACTGCTCATAGTTAACAGCAATTCCTGATTAAGGTTTTCAATCAAGGCCACTACACACAGCTCACAAAAATCAAATAACCACATCATATACTGTATCAGTTAGTACCATACAAAGCAATAACTTCCAATCATGCAGTGTGAGTGTATAAGGCTCTGCCATCACTTCAAGAAGGGACATAGCAAATGTATTATGAATCCTCCCTTCCCGCACTGCTTTGCTTAACCCTTTAACAGCCTCGTATTGCACAGGCTGCCACTCTGCAGGTTGATTTGTCTGACAAAATACTGAACATGCCCTAGCGACTCCCCAAACCCATCACTTAAGTGTTTCCCACTTGCATTCCTGCCACCAATCCCTCAGACTCCCTTTCACCCTCCCCAAAAATACAATCAATGCATCAGGAGAGACGAGGGGGTGGGGAAAAGGTCTAGCTCCTTTTCCAGATCTATAGGACCTGGATCAAAAGGTTTATCAGTGCCAATGGAATCATTCTCCGAGTTGTCCTGTTCCCGTGCTTGCTCCTGTGTTGTGAGGGTCGCTGCAGTCAGTGACAGAAGCTTTGGGGGCAGAGGAGGTGTGGACAGAATCGCCATCGCTGACGGTGTCTTGAGAAGAGTCGCGCTGTCGGTGGAATTTACAGCTTCCTCTGGTTTAGCACCACTAGTAGAATTAGTCCACCCTTGGCGAAGAGTAGTCAGAATTTGCCACCAAGATGTTAAATGCATTCCCGACACGGAGTTCCCCTCCGCGGCAGCATCATACAATTGGCTGCTGTCTGTACACACTTTCATTCTTTCAAAGTCTCTAAAGTTTCTTGGCTGCTCACCTGTCTCGATGAATACAGGTGTTATCCTCGGGGTTTAGGTTGTCCGCCTGGTCCAGACAGCAAGACGATCGTTCAGCCAAGCTGTCTCCTCCGGAACGCAGCCCTCTTCCATGAGCTGTCTTTTTTCCGTCCTTATTCTTCCAAGGCTTCGGAACACCACCATAGGGGTCACCATTTGAGGAGACTGAGGCACGGACTCCCTGATCTGACTAGAAGACCCTTCATGAGTCCATATACGTCTCTTTCTGGGGACGAAGCCTGATTCCCCGTTACAGATTTCCCACAGCTCACCTCTCAGCTCCGGAGGGATTTCAGGCCGGCTCCTGCTTCCTTTCAGCAGATCATTCAAAGTTCTGTGGGATTCGCTGCAAGTCGCTCAGATAGGCGATTCGAGAGCCCTTCACGTTATATCCTTAAACGTATCGCGTCGGGGTCACCAATTTGCGGCGAATGAAGAGATGGGACGCAGCTTGATGCAAGCAAATGTCAATTTATTAGTGATTTTCTTACAATTATATACGTTTCTACCTTCTACATATTACACACTGATTGGTTAAATCTTAAGCGTAAAAAACACTGATTGGTTGATATTTAAGGCACACCGTTAGAACAATAGGAACTTATTAGTTTATCTTGACCTAGCAATAATTTCTATTCCAAAGTTAGGGAGTTTCTTTCTACGCGGCTTTCTTGATTACATATCGGCGCCATC
This sequence comes from Falco biarmicus, assembly GCF_023638135.1. Lineage (NCBI taxonomy): Eukaryota > Metazoa > Chordata > Aves > Falconiformes > Falconidae > Falco > Falco biarmicus. Next base: position 1,283,169 of record NW_026611861.1, on the reverse strand, counting down.
CGTTCCCTTATCTGGCTACTTGTTTCTCTGTCCGTCTGGTTGCCTCCTCAACTGTGACGGCTCAGGGGTCTGCAGTTAGCTTGCTCCTTTGCTCCCAGGGCTTGTGCCCTACAAGTTCTAACAAGTCTCTATTCATCAGGCTATCAGTACTTGGACTCTTGTCCTTGAAACCTTGTCCTACACCCTGTGTCTTAAAATCTTTGCTTTAGCAAAGCATTTCAAATACAACAGTAGCACTGAAGAATATAAAGATGTCATATGTTTGATTTTCCTCTGCTCATTTAAAAAATACGTTATCTGTATTTTCTGTAATTTCTGGTGGAGGCTGGGCAGAAATTGATATTGCTATTTATGTTTGCTCCTGCGGAGAGGTTCTGCCTACTCAGAGCACAGTAATTGTGCTCAGTAATTGAAGTATGGGATTATTTTAGGCTAATGTGTGTTTACTTACTCCAAGTTAAATTTCATCACTGCTACTTCTATTTCCCTCTGAAATATTTCTTAATCCTCCATAATTTTTCACCATCTCTGCTGAAGCACTTCTCCAATAGGATTACTGACTGCCCTGTTTGTCTTCTTCCTTCCGCACATCAAATGTCTGGGACTTTTTGGTGTTATATTAGAAGTTTAATTTGTATCTAATGCAGATTTGGACCATTATATCAGATACTGAGCCAGAGTCGTGTGGCTTTTGTGATGAGCAGTCCTGTCTCACCAACCTGCAGGTTCTAGGAGTTGACAAGCATATTGATACGGGCTTGACTGCTGGTTTTCCAGAAGGCTTTTGGCAAGGTCCTTCACCAAATGCTCTTAAGGAAATTCAGACATTATAAGGAGGAAGGCAGTTGCATGGTTAAATAACTGGGTAAAAGACAGGGAACAGAAGATAAGGGTAAACGTTCAGTAAATGGTCAGCAGGCCGTTTTTCGCCTTCACGAGCAACTTAGGAGTAGGTATCAATGACAGATGAGGTATCAATCTTTACAAATAATATGAAGTTATTCAGGATGGAGCAACTGTCAAGAACTGCAGAAGCTGCTAACAAAACTGAGAAACTGTTTAGATGTATTTTGCACCCAGTTATTAAATGTGTTGCTTTATTTGCCTCATCTCATAAAGACAGAGTGGGAAAAAGCTCATAGGAGAACAGCAAAGATCACGGGTATGGAGTATCTTCCATGTGAAGGAAGACTGTGCAGACCAGGACTCTTCAGCCCAGAAAAGCTCCAATATGTGACAGAGGCATATAAAAGCATAAATAGCCAGAGAAGCTTATCGTTTATTTTCTTTCCCTGTGGGACAATTAGGGTTCAGCCAATGAAGCTTGCAGGAGGCAAGTTCACACTGAACAAAACAGGGTGAATCTTTATACAATATGTACTTAAACTGGTGGAAAGCCTTGCTGTAGGATGCTATGAATGATGGCCATTTACACGATCTCAAGAGGACACTGTGTAAAAGCCTGGACAGGAAATCCTGTTGAGCTATTAAATGCAAAGATTTACCTGAATCCCTCTGGGGAGGTCCATAAGCTGCACATTCGTGGCAAGAGTGCATACCAGGAGGTGTCACTGGAGGCTTTGCATCCCCAGGCACCTGCTGGTGGCCACGACTGGCAACAGGACACAGGGTTAGACACCGTGCAGCCATTTCTTATGGTCTGCTCCCCTCAGGACACTTGGAACAGCTTCTCTTCTTAAGCGACAGCAGATGTTGTGCCTAACTGATGATATCCCAGTCAGCAAAGTTACAAAAAGACCCGTCAGCTGTATATTGAGGCCAAGAAAGTTCAGGCTGAGACACAGGTTTTAAACACGTAAGGTCATTTCTGTTTGGAAGCCTTAGTCCAGCCGCAGCACGCTCCTGCTCACTGAAAGCTTTGGAAGCAACTAAGATTTCCCTGTGGCTGCTGAGCTCAGCAGAACGGGAACGGTTTGCTCCTGCGGACTGTCCTTTCTTTTGCTAGCTGCATGCTTCCCAAATCCCTCCCTGCTAATGAGGGCCACAGAGAGGCCACCAGGACCCTTCTACTTGTGAAGGAGAAGTTGAGTAATTGCTAGCTGCATGTGCCCCTCTCTCCGTACCCTTCCCAGCAGGTGCACTGGCTCTTCCCTTGCTACGCAGCCCCTCCTCGCTTCCCCAGTTGCTGCATTGCTGCCCCTACCAGATCTTGGGAGCTCTCCTGATGTTGTAAACTGAAGGAGGGTGGCTATCCTCATTTCCCACTCTTGCTATTAATCCTACTCCTCTGTCCTTGTCGAGATACTATTTCCACCTTTGCCCCGCTGATCTCCCACCTTCCAGGGCCGATGTCGCCCATGCAGCCGCCCCTGCCAGGCACCACTGCCTGCACCTGCCTGTGGCTCCTGCTGCTCTCCGCAGACCTCACCTTGCCCCCTGCGGAACAGTGGGGCTTGCTGGGCGGCTTTGCCTCTTTGCTCTGTTTTCTTCTGCCCGAGCTCTAACTGGGGAATTGTTCCTTGCTTTGTGCTTAAGGTTAAGAAGCTGAACTAGTTCCCCAGGTGTTCCTTATTGAAAATGTCCCAAACCCAAAAGTAGTTAAGTATTTATATGCCCCTTGTTACTCCTGAAAGCAAAAGGAAAACACACTTTCCCTACCATTGTCCCTGTTTGACATTTGCCATAGCAAAATTTACAGAGGAGTTTGGTGTATGGCCTGTTTGTGCATCATATTTTTAATTTGGAAACACAAAAAACCCAAAGCCTTATTGCCATGAAAAAGTAATGCTCAAATCTGTAAGAATATAAACTATACTTTATAAAACAAGCTCTGCTTTTCTCTCACAGCTCCCATCTCAGGTTGCTTTCACTTGGTCCTTAGTGATAAAATGGCACCATAAACTTGTTTTATGCCCTGCTCTGTAGTAAAGCACAGTGTAGTAGGTGGCAGACACAAGAAATTTATATTCTTAGTCACTTCACTGTGAAAGGTATTAATCACAAATGAGCAGTAGCCTCAACATGTCAAATTTATAAACAGCAGAGAAAATGGAGATGGACCAAAGTAAAGGTATGAAGAAAAGTCCAGTCTTTACCAGCCCCTGATGACTGATGGTGTGATTTGCCTCTGAGTGGTGGAAGGGAGTCAGAGAGGGTCTTAGACTTTCTCTTGTGCTATCCTCCTGCAGATGGCTGGGCTCGGGGCTGGTGGGTGTGCACGTGTTCTTCACAGAACTCTGCAAGGGAATGCTGAGATGTGGTGCTAGAAAACATGAAGCTCGGTGCGCGGCAAATGCTGTGTCTGCAGCTCACTGCTTGCAAGTCCCGATGCAGACAGAAGTGGAAGGGTGAATGATGCATCTGATACTGCAACTGTGACTAGCTGTGGCTTTGGAAAGAGCAGAAAACTAGTCATGCAGTAAGTGTGCCTGAAGCTTTGATCTCCCTATAAAATTATCACTTTTCTCCACTATTGAAATAGATGTTCCACATATGCATTAAGCCAAATGGAAGACAGCATTAGGTTTTGGACTGTCACCATCTTTAAGCACCAGCAAGAAAATAGGAGTGTGTTTTCCTGCTTCAGATACTACAGATTCTGTGGGACGTTGTCATTTTCTTACAAGCCGTCTGTGAACTTACTCAAGAGAAGGGCAAGTTAATGAGGCAAACATTGTTTGCCTTAAGTGTCTGTTTCTCCTGTGTGTCCGGGGGCTGTGACACAGTCCTGCAGACTAAAATGCAACCCCCAACAAACACCAACGATAAAGGAAAGCAAACAGAAAAATCCCTTACCGTCTCAGAGATTTGCTTTTCCTTGCTCTTTCTTCTTACTTCCTCGGTGTTTTCCACATGAAATCCCGTGGCTTGACTGTCACACCATGGGCAGACAAGCAGGGCCGGTCTTTCACGTTCCTGCACTCAGCACAGTCCCCACAACTATTTTGATGAGAATCGTGGGTGGGCGGGAGGGGTGAGCTGAGCTTGGGTGGCCGCTCTGGCTTCCAGATGAAGCTGGATCTCCCTGGTACAAGAGGCAGTCGGTGGCTGCAGAGCCTGGACAACTGACAGACCACCCTGAGCCCCTCACCAGAGAGCTCCAGCCATGGGAGGGATAATAACAGACACCCAGTTGCCTCCCTCTGGAAAACTAAAGGAAGAGGAAAGGCTAGCGCAAAGTTTCTGGAGGTCGTAATCCAAGAGCTCTGGGGCATCCTGCTGTCAGTGGGAAGAATTAGTGGCTGCAGAAAAAAAGGATAAATGCAGAGGTCAAGAGTGATGTGGAGAGCTGCACACACAGAGGGGAGAGGGGGGAGGGCAGACAGCCTGGAACGTGCCTGGGTGATAGATGAGCATGAACCAGGTTTTGGTTCGGCCTTGTGGACATCAAGAAAATGATGTGGCCCTGTTGTATCCTACATTGGCACAGCGTGTTGTCGGTTTTGTGCGTTGCCTGTGCTGCACCTCTCTGGCCCTGGCTGAGTTAGTGCACAGGCAGAGACCCCCTCTCCTGTCTGGCACGCCACATCCAGCACAGCCCCGACACAGCCTGCCTGCTTCTGGTTCTGCAGAAGCCCGTCTCTTGCCTGTGTGAGACCCTCTTGGGAAGCTGGCCACCAGAAAAGGCCGTTTCCTAACCTGGGGAAGAAGCTGATAGAGCAGGGCCCTGCAGGTAACTTCAGTCAGCTTTGCATAGTCCTACTCAGCTTCTCCTCCAGCCCAGGGTGAGGATGCACAGCAAGGTAAAGAGAGAGAACACAGAGCTCAGAACAGAAAGGATGGGCTACCTATGTAGCTGTTTGTGCCTTAATGGCATTTGCCACCGTGCAGGTGGCTGGAGAACCCAGATAGTGTGTAAGGCACCTTCTGACCTTCTTTAGTGCTGTGCGTGTCAGCTCAGCCACATGCACACAGTCATGCTTGCAGAAGGGGCAGGTTGACATCCAACACAGAAGTACTGTGTAGTATCATTCTGTGCAAAGCCCAGGGTGTGCATGGGTGAAATACTGGTATTTCGCCATTCTGGTATGTATCTTAGTGACATAGCTCTGCACAGTTGCAAACAGAATTATAAAACAGGTTTCTTTCTACCTTTTTTTTTTTTTTTTTCTAAAGGTGTGCAGAAAGAAGTACAAAAAGATCAGGATGCTAACAGGCCTGTTGTCTCACCCCCTAACCCCTAAGAGATCAGCGGTAACAACCACCAGGCTCCATTCACCAGGTAATTATGAACCAAAACCCACTGCTCAGGGAAGATTTAAACTTGTTGACTTTGCATCTCTTGTCAACACACTAAAGGGAGACCTGCTATTAAGTGAGGACTGATTGTGTCCAAGGTTCATTAAGCTGGCTCTGAGTACAGCAGGCTTTATCATACCAACGCATGAGCTGAACAGACTTTTGTTTTCTTTGTTACAACCGCAGTGTCATCTCTCCGTCAAAACAAAGAGTTGTTGCTATTACATCTTTAAGGTCACGGGAACATTTATGTTTATCATTACAATTTTCTTATCTAACAAGAGAACAGACAGGTATAGTGAAATAAAAGACACCTCAGCTACCTGGAATGAGAGTATACTGTATATTGCCTGGGATCTACTCTCACTGTTTGCAGAGGCGCTGAATTTCCTGGGCTGTTTCCGTGCATGACTGGAAAAGGGGTTATCTATAGAAATAACCTTCGGAGTGCTATTGGGGCATTGTCAGCTTAGCCCTCAACATTGCGTACAAACACATGGTTTTAGCATTTCTGAAGAATACCTTTGTTTATTTACTAAGATGAAGGGAATTTATTTCTATTTATGTTTCCTACGTGTACATCAACAGATGTATAAGGTACCTAAAGGCTTTTCTAAGGCTGGCCTTTGGCTGATAACGCTTCTGAAATGCGTGGGCATGGTCCCAATGATTTCTTTGTGCTTGCAGTTTATCTCCTGTTCTGTTGCCTCAGTTTTTAGACTCTACTTAAATACTTCAAATGCCATCTCTACAGCTATATGATGCTTGAGTTGTTATTATTATGGGAAGCAGAACCCCATGTTTCCTCATTTGATGGTAAAGTAAAAAAAATGTAGAACAGCTCTTTGGCTTCTAGAACATTCATCAAGAGTCTCTGCATGTTTACTAAACTCAAACTCTTCTTCCTCCCTCACACCCAACAAAATCCAGAAAATGGGAGGTTCAATTTAATCTTCCCAGCACCAACAGGATTCAGAATTCTCCTCACGAAGCTACTAGGGTAAAAACATGAACTTACCGCTGTCTTCTGAATCATACAATTTTTAGGCTGTTTTGCAACTGGTGAGATCACCAAGAGAGATCCAAAGAAAAATTTGTTGTGGAGAGTGCCTGACCAGCAGCTCACCAGCATTTACAATGGCGGGACTCCAGTTTAAGCACCAGAACTGATTGTGGTGGTAGCAGCATGTTACAGAACAGCTGATTTGCTTCCACTGGAACTGGAAAGCGAAATGAAACACAGGCATGTTTGTACTGCATATTTCTGTTGTCCTAAGGAGGCCTGCATTTCCACAGGTCACTTAATGGTTTTCAAGGCTGAAATTTTTGGCATATCCAATTCGTAAGTCCTCAAATGTTGCTTCATTGTCATGAGAGGTTGAGTAAGTGCCCTCTCTCCCACTGCACAGACTGATTTAGGATTTCTTAAGCTTGGTTGTCTGAAATTATGGCAACCTAAAATTGTTTATCACTGTAAGGATCAAATAGGAAGGTAAACCTCATCTTTATTTTTTGAGAGTAGCCTTTAGCATTCTATGAAATGACAACAGCAATAACAGAAATAACAAACAGACAATGTTTTCACCTATTTAACAATTTCAAAACACAATCAAAGCAGCCATTAAACAGGACAAGGCGTGAGTGTAGCTGGGGCTAAGGGGCAGTAGCACAGCCTTTCCTCCATCAGGATCACAAACCTGTGAGGCATTTACTCTTTGTGATAGGAGAGCACGTGTCCTCCAGGTAACTGCCACACCTACATGTGGCCATGAAACAGGCTGTAAAACTTGGAGTGCTGTCTCTAGCTTGTGTTCCCTCTGTTACTGGCCTCCTCACGTGCAGTTCTTTTAAATCAGTGCTGGTCTTTGACTGTCATGCAAATTTTTTTTAGCCTTGAATCTGACCTTTAGACTTTTGGTCAGTCCTCCTGCAGACTTGCAAGGAGTTTTGAGATGCAGAGTCTCATAGCGATATCTCTTTTATCTATTGATGCAATCCCATTCCTGAAATATGTGTATAGGAACAGGTGTACATAGATGCAGGTGCTCTGCATCCACTCCATTTTAGGATGGTGCCGTCTGTTTCTGACATCTGTCACTCTACAGATTGCTTGTTATCAGTCCTCTGAAAGTAATTTTCTCACTTCCCTTATGAAAATGTCCAAAATTGGACAGTTAAAAGGCAAACGAATTGCATTCCCCATCTAAATCCTCATGGACTGTGTTAATTGTGAGTATATACTTGTCATGTCTCCTAGTTCAAACACAAGTAGATAAAAAAGACCTGGGAGTTTTGAAGTGGATCAAAGGGGTTCGGTGATTCCAGCATACACGAGGTCTCCCCCCTGGTCCCACCATCAGCAAAAAGGACATTCAGGATCAGGGCCAGCATCATTAATACATACCCTGTTTTGTGCAGAGCAACAGAAGGGAGACACGAATGGCAGAGTAAGCTTAGTAAGCTCTTTTCAGACCCAAATGAACTGAGAAATTCAGATACATCCCTGAGGAGAATAGCACAATTTCATTTACAAGGACAGCTTATAATACTGACGAGGACAACACAGAGATGTGTGCTTCAAATGTTCCAGTGCACAGGAAAGCTAGAAAGACAAAGCAACCTGATGGGTTTCTGTTTTCATTAAAACTGGACTGATTTCAAGAGCTTCCCTTTACACTTCTCCCTATGCCTTTTGTTGTAACATCACCATGCTGCCTCAACAACCCAAGATTTTTATACTAGAAAGTCAGGTATTTGTGGCCGTTGCTCCTATGAATCTCTTATTTTGTGATAGTACCTACTGCCTACTGCCCAGCTGAGAGCCCCTTTACATGAATGGAAGAATCTGTAAGAAAATAGCATTCCTGAACAAAGAGGTGTACAGGCTTTAACTGACATGAAAATGGATAGAGGGCAATGGCTGTGCTGGTTGAACTCTCTTAATGACAGAAAGTCCTCTCTCTCTCATCCCGCATTGTAGTATTTAGGACTTGCAACATCATAAAGTTAGCTTTGACATGTTGGGAAGCCTGGTATTCCTCTTTACAAATGCCAGTCAAAGGCTGTTTTGCACTCGTGACTCTCTGCGGTTGCAGCAGGAGATACTTGGGGTCATGAGGGAGCATCTCTGGAGCTAGTTCCCTGTAAGCTTAGCCTGGAGCCAGGACACAGTCCAGCAAACTGGAACACATGCTCCCAGTGGCTCCACGCAAGTCAGGGATCTAAAAAAGTAGGAATATGCTCCTGCTGTATTGTTCTGGAAAAGCTATGCTGCTTCCCTGCCTGATGTAGTAAAATTGCCCTAAGGGTCTGTTTGCACACCCAGGCCACAGTCTGAAAAATCTAAAATATCTAAAGCACATCTAACAAGATTACCTCTGGAACAATGCTCGCCTTCATAAATTGGTTCTAACTCATACCGTTAGGTGCATCTCTGTGGAAAGATTCTTCCGGGTTTTGGCAAAGGGGTAGGTAGCATCCACAGTGGAAGACTGTCCCCGTTACCTTCATTGCTGACAACTAGTTGGAGACATTGTTCCTGTGTTGTTTTGCAGGAACTGTGTGCTACAAGACTGTAAGACCACAATATATTATTTATTTTTTTTTGTCTTTTCTTTTTTCCCAGTTTCTTCCATACCCAACCCTTGCTGCCAGCACAGCAGTGTTCGTTTTTCATCTATCCAGACCAATGTCCTCCATTTCTAGTAACGCATGGGAACAAGGTGTCTGGCTGTTTTCTGCCCCTTTCTTACTGACTCGAGCTCCTCGGCTAAAAGCTTGATACTAGTGGGAGGAGCTCAAGAAGTGAACCAGGGATTCCTGGCCAGTATTCAGGAAGGAGCTAGAAAGCAACAACTGAGGAGACACAAGGGTAGCAACAAGAACCATTAAATCAAAGATGTTGCCCCAGCCTGATGTTTGCAGACAGTTCTCAGGAAGCTGAGAAGATAAAGACAAAACAGATGGTCCAAGCAGTGGCTTGAGCAACCTGACACCACCAGAACACTGCCCTTTCTTGCTTCATCCTCCTAACTGAGTATCTCCGGAGAAATGAGTAGCTGACCCAGGCAGGATATGACCTTAAATTAGGATAAAAGCCTCACTTCCCCGAAATGGCTTATCGTGAGCGAGCTTTAGTTCCTGAGCCATTCACGTGAATATGACACCGTGTTTGAGCTGATATCCTGAACACAAGCTACACCAGCGGTTCCACATCTTTATACAGGATCAGACTTGCTTCAAGCCAACCTGGAGCACGTCAGAGGAGCCAGAGTCGGTCGGGGCCCATTTCTGCGGGCAAACCGTACAGCGCTGCTGCTGTGACCGACGGTGCAGAGAGAGCAGCCATGCAGGGTCAGTGGTGTAACGGTCAGCACCATGTGGCACCTGGGGGCATTTCTGTACAGATCTGTTTTGTGCTGCAACTTTAGAAGTGTTACAAAGGGCAGAGCAAGGGGGACTGGCAAGGTAGACTGCAGTATTGCTGAGAAAAAGAAGTCGCGAATCCCAATAGCAAGCAACCCATGCTGTGTTTGCATTCAGGGAAGGACAACTCCAGTCCCACATTGTCCTATTTGGAGGCAAAAGGAAATCTACAAAGGCCATCTGGGACCTCTGTCAAGTCACCAGACTTGGGGTTGAGGTGGCCAAAGAAATCATGTGTAGCGTGTAGACATCATCCTACTGTTTCCCACATCCACAACGGGATAAGCTGAATCTCAGTCTGGACTGCCCATTTCTCTCACTGTTATCCAAGGGGGTCCAGCATCACGCATCAAGATGCAGACCTCTGTTGTTGTCGATATCTAACATAGGTGAGAGGGAACCTTCCTCTAACAACCTCAGTTCTCAGTAAGACGTTCTTAGGAGAGCTCTCCCCGGCTCATAGCAGACCTTCAGGCTCAGAGCCTGCGGTGAGATGACTGTTACAAAGGTTTGAGCTTTGGCCCCTACAGAAACATATTGCGCTGTGCTCTTGCTTTTTTTGAAAGTCATTACAGATCTGTGTGAATGCTACAGACCTTTTTTTCTTTTATAGGGCTGAGTCCCAAGGGCCTTAGAAACACAGGAAGGTCATATCCATACATATAAAGGGACCCTGATGGTCTTTTCTTCTCTCCTTTGTAGGACATCCCAAGCAAAGGCCAACCACCCCAAAGAGGGGATTCTCCCCCAAACCGGGAGAGAGTCGAGATGCTGAAAAGCAGTTCATTCAGAGACTGAAGGAAGAGTGTGATGAGCAGTCCCAGAAATTAAGCAGTATTCAAGGTGACCTTAAAAGGGCCAGCTGTGGCTTTGATGTCTTTGCTATAACAACACAGCACTTTTTCAGGCAGGTAGGTGCGATGAGTATTTTCTACCATTGGAAAGATACTTTGCCTTTACACCAGCCACTTGTCCAGATTTATTCCACAGTTGTTGAAACTTTGTTCTTGGGAGAAAAGCATGTAATTTCTTTGCAACAGTTCTGATGATGAGGGAATCGTAATTTGATGCCATGTATTTGAAAATCAAGGTTCCGGAACTTGGAAGAGGAAGAATTGTGACTGAAGTATTTCTCATGGAGGGGTTTCAGGATGTTTTTAGGAGTAAAGCAAATGCACAAACTTAGAAGTACAAGTCCCCGACTGCTACAGCTGGAATGGAAAGTGTAGCTGAGATCTTGATACTTGTGACCAAATGCAAAAACAATCCATGCATTTAGTCAACCAAAGGTGTTGGATGAAGGAAGAGATTTGCTTTCTCACAGTGCTTACCTACTCCTGCTGTTCACCACAGATCAGTCAGTGTCCCTGTTACAGAGGTGCCAGTTCCTGAAGACGTTAGAATAACATTATCTCAGCATTTAGATTACATTCAGCAGGTATAGAGAACATTAAAGGAAATGTTGCCACTAATTAGAGAAGCTTATTTATTCACTAAACCTGAGACAAAATGAGCAAATTTTAAGACAACCATGAAGGACTTGCAGGTAGTGCTTGTTTCAAAAGCCATTTACTGATCTGGGAAATTAGCTGGGCTCTGAGGTCCAGACCTGGTTCACCTGATGCCCATGTATTTTGTACCGTCCCGGGTTAACCTGGTGTTCCAAGTACTTTGTAAAACAGGCAGACAGTCACCAGCAGTGGGACCCAAGGTCTGGAGAATATCCCTGATTGCCTGTTTGGCTACTTCTGGAAGAGGCAAGAGTAAACGTTCAGTGTTAACTAGGATGAAAAAAACCAACAAAACCCAAAGCACAGATTCAAACAGTCTTTACAACTTCTGAAATACTTGGTTCAGTTATTTTTTTTTATATATTAGTGGGAAAGGTTACCTTTGAACAAATAACCACAGTTCACACTTTTCCCTAAGCGGGAGCTGATCTTGCTAGAGGGAGCTTCAGTGAACTTAAAAAAAGGGAAATTTTTAATATGTACTGAATATTTTAAATACCTTCTCAAGGGGTTTTCCCCATCCATTTTTCTATAGTCTTGACACTTTTGGGCTTGATGGGCATTTGTAAAGGGGTTTTTTTTTCCTTTTGTTTTTTTTTTTTTTCATTCAAGCTGACTGTGGAGTGTCCTTGATTAAAGCAGAGGGAAACAAAAAAGGGAAGGGCAGTGTATGCTGAGCTTTGTCTGTGTGTTGTCCACCGGGGAGAGATTTTTCATCTCATGCCTCATTCACAACTTGCTGAAGGAATTCTGGAAGCTTGGGCATACCTCCTGTGTCTCCTCTGGATACGTTTTCAGTGAGAACGGCTGCTGCAGCTGAGCTTTCAGATGACTCTCATCCAGTTGGTGCATGTTAGATCTGTCCTGAGAATGCCTACTGAACTGAACACCTCAGGGGACTTTATTTAACAGAGTCCTCTCCAAGTCCTGCCGGGCGTAGCTGTGCCTCGTGTTTCCAGCTCCCCTGCACCACCAGGCCGGCTGGGGGTTTGCACTGACACTCCTCTGAATGCCCGGGGCTCTTGCAGGTGAAAAAGAATATACTTATGGAATTTAAGCACCTTCAGGCTTGGGCAGGATTAGGTGTAGATTTTTTCCAGATCCACGGCTGGGCTCATTTACCTGTGTTCAGCCTGAGCGTCAGTTTCTTCTGGCCTTGCCTGGTCGCCCTGGAGATATATATGTGCACATCATCATTCAGTGCAGTGCCAGACACCTGTATCTTGCCGCTTGCTGCTGGGAGCCATGTAACACGGACCCCTCCCAGGCAAAGAGACCCCCGGCTTCCCCGGGTGGTGAGCTGCACAGTCAGCGTGAGCCCAACAGTTACCCATTAGCCACTTAGGTGTGGTACCTGCATTAGGAGTATGGTTGCTTTAGGCTCCAGTTTTAGGGAATGGAGGCAGGTGAGCACTTCCAGGAGACCGTTTTCAGCACCAAAGATCTGAATTTCTGCTTGAGGTCCCTGCCTGTACTGTGGCCTCCAGGGATGCCTAAAGCTGCTGCACTTTTAAATTCAATGCTGAAGCTGAGAGCCTACATGTGATGGGATGATCTGGGAGTATTCAAGCAATCGTGTAACTGGGCAGTCTGTTCTCCTGCAACGTAGACACAGGCTTCCAGGTTTTGGAGTCATTCAAAAATACAATCTGTAGACATTTTCTGAGACGGCATTATTGTTTGAAAGCTTGAGCAAAATTGCATTGGCTGGCTTTGAGTTAGGGCAGCATGAAAAAAGAAACTTTCCCCATTATAAAAGTAATACTTACGTTTGTTCCCGAGAAGCCTGCAGGCAGAATGGTTGAGGTCTGAGCAGAACTGCAGTTTGGCAAGGGAATAATACTCATTCAGGAAAAAGGTGGGGCCTTATTCCAGAGAAGTTTGAGCTTGAGTTGTCCAACTGGCAGTTTTCTGCTCAGCTTAGCAGAGGACCCAACCCTACTTTGGTGCTAGGGAGCCTCTTTGGGCTGATAACCAGCCATAGCCTAATTTTAGTGTGTGTGTCTCTGTCTCCTTACACCACATCAAAATAATGCCCAAAACATAGGCTTTTATCTGAACTGGAGTTGAATTCTGTTGGAAAACGTGCTCCAGGCAGTGAGGACTGGGCTGAGTCTTAAAAGCAACCCAAGGGCCAGTGTTCTACACACAGGTAGGAGTCTCCCTGTGCCCGTGGCTCTCTTGTCTTGCTCACACCGTTTCTGTTCTCTCTCCAAAGCTGGGGAAAGCACCAATGCAAGTGGTCCAACAGACGTGTTTAGCTGAAGAAAGAGCGTGTCAATACGCAGTAAACAGTGTTGGCCCACACCCAGGGTTTCTTTGAGTGCTTTCTAATTGTAAGCACCTGCTGTAGCAACCTTAAGGCGGCATGACCATTTTCTTTGGGTTTCGTTGGATTTGTTCAATTGCTGCTCCAGACCACTGCTGAACATCATCCTGGAATCATCTCTTTTTCTCAGTTGAAAATGCTTTTAATAGGCAAGAGTCATTAAATAGGCATCAAGGCGTTCACAGCATGTAGTGGTACTTAGCACAGACCCATTAAATGCCAGCTAAACCAATTTTCTGCCTTGGTGAAGAGCCTAGGCAGTCAAAGCAAGCGATGGCTGAGGCAGCGGACAAAAAAAAAATTGAAGCAGTGGTTCTGACTTACACGTTTAGCTAATTATGAAAAGTAATGATTGCAGTGCATGTGGACAGCATGGCTTTTAACTATTATTTAATTAGCAGATGGATTAGTGAAGACCCTCAGATATGCACACGTGACTCCTATTGACTTTGGGAACCACTTTAAACTTCTCCTGAGGAGGAGCAGATGGAGTTTGCCCCTAACGTCGGATGTTCATCATGCCGATACAACCCTTGTGCTGTGAGGCACCAAACTGCACCAAGGCCCTGGACACTGGACTGATGCCTTTCTGCCAGTCCCACATGCCCAGGCAGATGGACTGTTGGAGCCCCGTTCATAAGTTCTGCCCCTGAAATTTCAGATGAGGACTCCTGAGCTGCAGGGCACGTGAGGGGAAGGGATCGTTTCTGAGCTGCAGACCCCAAGGGTGGGAGGAGGTAAGGGAAAGGGCTGTGCTGTGGTAGTCTGTCCCGTACTCTGCTGGGGCATGGAGGGGTTTCCAGACTTGCAGCACAGCCTTGTGCTGCACTTTCTATCACAGGGGAAAAACTGCTCTGGACAGGTCCTGGCACGTGGGCAACCAGATCAGCTGGGAATGGGGGAACCACACAGATGCGCTGGACGAGAGCAGGTGCAGGAGGGGGCCTGGGAAGCAGAACCACAAGTAACAATCAGTTAGTTGAAAGGAATGTGCTCGAGCTTGTGGGTCACAAGCCCTGGTGAAAGGGACATGAGAAATTTCTGAAGGGTATAGAAACAGGGACTAATCATCAGGTTGAGACTATACAAGGAATAAGGTGGTCGGTTTGTCAGTTTGCTCAAGGACGTGGTGCAAAAGCTGCAGACATTGTTGTCTTTATTGCTGAATTGCTAAATAGCTAGTGTGAGATCCTCGCGGGAGTTGCCACATAGTTATTGAATAAGCAAGTTTTTGAACCGATCAGAATTAGATGTAACAATTGCTTGTGTGTATATAATCATGATATCCGGCTAATTAAAGTGACATTTGCTTGCGTCAAGCTGTGTCCCGTCTCTCAATCGTGGCAAGCAGGGACAGCACTGCAGTACCTGACAGCATCCCAACAGTTTGTGTCTACCAACACTGGGAAAGACCTGTCACCAGTAACCCGTGTGTGTGTTTGTCTCCACACCAGAGTGTGAGTTACTTTTGGGTGGGTATACAACACACATCTTCCAGACAAGTAAACACACATAGCGGTGTCCTGGAAAATCTGGGATGGACAAGAGAAACCTTTTCCCCCATTCAAATAACTGAGAGATGTGTGTGCTTTTGTGTATTCTTCAAAGCAAGGTTTCTGCCTGTGAAGTGTCATGTCACTACCTTGTTCAAATGCTAATGACCTCTTGTGTAAGAGGCAGAACTGGTTGCACTAGTTCCAACTCACTTGGCGCTTCCCACCATTGCCTCCAAAACAGTAATTTGGGATAACATTTCAAGTGCTCATCTCAGGCTGGGCTGACAATGGTTTATTTCCACAGCTGCCTCTGAGAGTTAGTTTAGGAGAAATATATGTATTGTTTGTGCCTGGTGGTGGCACAGTGGTAAGAAGCCAGCACTCATCAGAAAGACTGACCTTCTGGCTTTCAGGGGTACTACTTTCCAGCATTTGCAAAATATATTAGAATTTAGCCCAAGAATAGCTCTTAGGAAAGTGCCGCTCCGCTTCTCCCTCATCATTATTACAGCTGGGCCAGATTTCCTGTACGGAGCAAGTTCGGTCTTTTCTTTGCTCCTCCTGGAGACCAGAGCAGTGAGAACAACTCAATCTTTTCATTCTGTATCCTGGAAAAAATCCATGTTGGATTCACCAAGCCCTGACAGTTTTGGGATATGAATCAAAAACATTTTATTGCAAGACAAACAAAACACTTTGTTTACTTGGGAGCAAAAAAATTAGAAAGAAACTTTGTCATCATTTAGGGCTTTCTAAACTGCTTTTCAAGTAGAAACGCACAAGATTTGGTGCTGGGGGCAACTAGTTATGGTAAAACAGTGCAGTAAGAATTGAGAGGTGCTCCTTTCCTTGCAAGCATTGCAGTGAAGGCTCTACAATGCAGCTGCTCTGGGACTCAGGGACACTCATTCATGCTCGATCTGCCCAAGGAATGGGTCAGGGTTTGTAAACTGAAGGAAGGTGCCTTCTGCGGGTCCCCTGCTTATTTGCTGTGGGTGCTAGATGACAGGCAGTGAGAAGATAAGGTGCTGTAGAATAGAAACCTTAAAGCAGCTGAGTATCTTTCCCCTCCTCATGCTTTTGAATGATGAATGATGTACTGCTTATCTATAGGATGATGTACTTATGTTTATCTAATAGTTGGGAAACGTGCAAGGACCCTTATTGCTAACATGATGGATGTACTAATTGCGAAGTCCTTGGATTTGTCATCTTTAAAAAGGCTATCTGGTCCCAAGTTCCTGTTGTTTATGAAAGGTGGCAAAGACAAGGACTTAAATCATGGTCACTAGTTTAGTGAGATGTGTAAATGAGTTCCTGGAATTGTAATGAATATGTAAACGATTTCCTGGAAAGTTAATGAATAGGTCTGAGTTGCTTGTATAAAGAGGGGACTGAAAAATCCCCTCGATGTGCATGACTTTGGTGGAGCGATCCCCCATACACCCAGCGCTGGCGAATAAAGATAACCTCCTCCGCTCACTCGAATCTTGGTGACTGACTCTTTAAATCACTCTGGGTAACTGAATGTTACCGGCAGAGGCTACACAGGGCCTATAGGAAGATCATTTCATCCAGTCTCCCCACCATCGTGCCAGGGTGCGTCCCTCATTTTCCACTGGCACAGCACCTCTTGGTGATCTGCCTCTGTGGCTGCAGAGCCAGATACTCACTGCACTGCGCACTTCGGGTCTGCCAGCAAAACCCACGGCTCACCTGGCCCAGGATCTAAGGAATGTTTGTAATTTCCCCGTGCCTCAGTGCCTAGCTGTTAGACAGGGATGCCAGGGAGCTGCCCTCACATTAAGAGGCCACAGAGGAAAAAAATAGTTATTTCTGATGCACTCTGATGTCAGGGGTGAGATGAGAAAACAACAGCCTGCGAGGAAGATCCACACTGCTGTCAGTGCAGAGGATAGCATGGGTGATAAATAAGGCCTTGGGCTACAGAGCGCATTAAAAAGATCAGCAAATTCAGAAATGAGTACTGACACGCCTGTTCACCGGGCACAGTGGGAGTGCTGTGCTGTAGCTGTGTGACGGATCTGCCCCACGGAGGGGGCATCCACCCACCTGGGTACTGCACCGCTTCACTGTGCTGCTGCTGGGCTGCGGGTGCAATTGCACACCCATCGAAGGGGCATGGGGGTGTGAACTGGCTGGAGTGGAGGTGATGATGGGGATACTGGGTATCGCGAGAAAACGGGGGAATTCCCCACTGAGGGCTCCTGAGGCGGGAGTAGGACCAGGCAGTGCAGTATCCCACTCTCCGTACATTTTAGCTGTGTGCTCCTGGGTAGCCCAGGTCCTGTGGCAGGATTTTGCTCTGTGATGTGGACTCACTTGCGCAAGCTACTTCCTCACTGCAAACGGGGCGATTAGAGCCCCTCTGCCTCTGAGATGCACCCCTTCCCCCAGGCCTGGCTGGGTACCCCTGCTCCAGGCTGGTGCCTCGTGGCCCTACGGCTGAGGTGGGAAGCAGGATCCGGAAAGCAATGTACAGAGGAGGCAGAGACTCGCCGGGCCGACCCTGTCTGTGATGCGGTGGATGTCTCTGTCCTGCAGGGCAGTGGGTGGGAGTGAGCCATCACCCCCCATCCCCCCCGGGCAGCAGGCAGGGAGCAGCAGGAGCAAAGGCATCTGGAGGGGCAGGAGAGGAGCAGCAGCGAACTGCTCTCCCTGCCTGAAATCCTGAGGCTGCAGAGCAGGCACAGAGGCTCTGCAGGAGAGTTTTACTGCAGGTCGATGTTTGAGCGCATTCAGGTGAGAGAGTGGCTGGGGAAATGGTAGGTGAAGAACTAATTGCTTAGTGAAAAGGCTGCTTATTCCGTCTGACGTGCGGAATTAAACTGCGTAACTCGGGGTAAGTTATAAAGCGGGGTGTTTATTGCGGTGCCGGGTGCAAGGGGGGTCGCTCCTCCTGACTTGCACACGTAGTTTTACTCACAATACATGTTTACACAGTGAAGTTGGTTAGTTCTGCCCAAAGCCTACACCTACGAGCTAATTATTGGTTAGTTGCCTTCTCGCTGCAGTTTAAAGGTAGAGTTCATTTTAAATTTACTCCCCATGCTCCCCGGGCGGGGGGATTCGCTCTCTTCGGGGGCCCATTTGAGTAGGAGGTCGGGATCTCCCCCACCACAGTGATTGTACCCCGGTGTCCTTGAGCCTTACCCCTTCAGCAGCCCGTTTCTTCCAGCGGCTCGCAGGCCTCTGCAGCAGGCTCCGTATTCCCACGCCGGTGGGCTCAGCTCCCCCTGCCCTGGCTGCCCCCCGAGGCGCTGAGCGGGCCGAGCCCCAGCCCTTCTCTGCAGGCAGGGAGGCTCCTGCCCGCCTGCCGACGGCTGCTGGCCCCGGGGCGGCTCCTGCCTGCAGCCCGGCTTTCGGGGGGCACCGCGCTGTCTCGCATCGAGTTCCCCCCTTTTCTTTTCCCTTAGCAAATTCTTTTGCTTAAACAATACCATTCTTAGTATGGATTCTGGTAAAATATTTCCCATCTTGTAGCCTTTGCCTTAGCCCTTTTTTCTTCCATTCTTCATAACTGCTATCATTATTTTTTTTACACATGCACAGAAAGCATCGTAACGTAATACAAATCAATAATTCTAATACAATAATTATGATAACTACAACAAAGGGCTGCTTCAGCCACATAAAATGAGGCAGGCAAGAAGTAAACTATTCCCAGAGGTCAGAAAATCCAAAGGAAGTGTCATCTAGGGATACTTGATGTAATATTTTGGGGGTTATCCAAATTTGTTGCAAATCCGTTTCAATACGTTTTTCTTGGTTAACATAGACACAGCAAGTTTGATTAATAACCATACACAATCCTCTTTCTTTTGCTAAAAGTCTGTTCAGACCCATTCAGTTTTGAAGTACTACATTTCTTAATGAAGAAATTTTGTTGGACTCCCTGTACAGCGTCTATGGTGAGTTTTTCCATTTGTTCTATTGTGGCAGAAATATTTATTATTGCTTTTTCTAACTCACCCCTAATGAAGGAAGATGCCATCTCGCAAAACTATGGAATACTGAGGGGCTTTTGGGTCATCGGGGGCTTATTAGTTCCTCATTTAACCAGTTTGCACGGGGATCTCAAAACACCCGGTGGAGGATGCCAATGATTAAATATTCTGCCTTGGGGAACTGGTATCCTACCCCAGATTCACCTTGCCGTCACTTAGGTATGTTTTTCCTGGCCCTGCCATCTCCACATAACCACCATAATCCTTGATGTAAGCAGCTATAGGTCTGATTAGCGAGCATATCTAGATGCACTTTCCCACATTTCGGGGTAATACTATATTTTCCTTTTGTATTAGTTGGTGTTAGAATTGGCGGGCCACATACACTCCAATTCAGAGCAGTATAGTTTAAACTGAGCCATCCTGTCAGTGGAGCATTCATTCCCATCATTCCCTCTAATTATCGTAGAATTTCCTGATTTCTGTACTTCATATCAGGGTCCTGCTGTACTATCTGGAGATTTGTAACAATCAAATCCTTTATGATTAAATGGCCAGCTCCAATTTGCCTGTGATACCATTACACCGTATAATGGAAATTCTCTACTACCTCTGGAAAATGCTGAACATACCCAGCAATCTGCCAGATTCAAAGCATTCGTTACATTATGGGTTACTTTTACAAACTGATTCTGGTCCCAAGAATGAGTTCCTACTGTACAGAACATTGTTAATATACAAACGATCAACGGTCTTTCCGTTGGATCCGAAGCCGCAGAGGTCTGGTAGGTGTTGATTCCCATCGTGACTTAGGGGCTGCCTTCGCTCTGGTGTGGCGGATCCAGGATGCTTGTTCCTTAACTCTGACTGCGGTATGGGATGTAAGCAGTATTTGGAAAGGACCTTCCCACTTCTGTTCCAGAGGTGAACCTGAAAGAGGTCTGACACATACATAATCTCCTGGCTCCATGTTATGCACAGGTCCATCAAGACCTGGAGCTCCAGTTCCTAAAACTACGTCTCGAAGCTGTTTCTGCATGCTTCTTCCATAATCAGTAAGTACTTCATTCTCAACTCGGGCTGACGCTCCGCTCCTGTTTGTATACTATAAGGTCTCCTATACAGTATCTCAAAAGGACTTAGCCCTTCTTTAGCTCTGGGCTTGGTTCTAATTCTCAGGCGCGTCAGAGGCAATGACTGAGGCCAAGATAAACCAGCCTCCTGTCCAGGTTTTACAATTTGCAGCTTAATTAGGTGGTTCATTTTCCACTTGACCACTTGCTTGTGGATTATATGGGGGGTGTAACTGCCAGTCTATTCCTAAAAATTTAATAACTTGCAGAATGGCTTTTTCGATGAAGTGTGGCCCCCAGTCTGATGAGATTACTGCTGGAACCCCAAATCTCTGTACTCTTTCTTGTAATAGTACTTTGGTTACTTCTTCAGCTTTGTTGGTTCGGCAAGGGCGTGCTTCGGGCCACCCTGAAAAGGCATCCTCAATACCTCCTGCATGACCAGCAGGTATTAGGACCCCCCTTTTCGGGTCGGTGAGCCTGGATTGCGATGACGGTGCCACCTTGTCCCGCGGCCCCACGGGGATTTCAGGAGTTCACCTGGCTCCCGGTTCCCCCTTCAGCTCAGCTGCCCCCTGCCCCGCCCCCGCCCCAGCCCCTCCGCGCCCCGCTGGGGTCTCCTTCATGTGCCCACATGCCGGGGGGGGGCGGGTCTGGGGCCGGGGGCGTCCGTGCCCTGGGGAGCCCGTCCCGGCGCGGGCACGGAGCGGAGCGTCGCAGAGCCCCCCGGAACGGCGAGCGCGGCTCGGGGAACGCCGGCCGAGGCGTCCCGGGGCAGGGGGGGCGCGGGGGCCCCCAGCCCCGCAGCGGGCTCGCTCCCGGGGCTCGCTCCCCGTGCGCCGAGTAACCCCCCGCCGCCCCCCCCGGCGCCGGGCGAGGGGCTGCGAGGAGCCCGGGGGAGGGGTCGGGCCAGGGCCCCTTTCCCCGCGGGGCTCCGACCCCGGGGCGGGCAGCGGGGCCGGCGGCGGCGGCCCCTCCCTGTAGCGGGGCGGCTGCCGGCGGCGGGGCCGGGGCGGGGAGCGGAGCGGCCGCTGAGCGCCGCCGGGCCGCGGCCGCGCCGGGGCAGGTGAGCGGGGGCCGGGGCGGCGAGCGGCGGGCGCGGGGGAGAGCGCCGGGGGGGCGGCGGGGCCCGGGCCGGGCCGGGGAGCTGGGCCGGGGGGGCCGGAGCCGCGCGGGGGGGCGCGGGGCTGCGCTGCCGGGGGGCGGCCGCGCTGTGCCGGGAGCGCCGGGCGGTGCCGGCTGCCGGCACTCGGCTGCGGCCGCGCTGCCCGGGCCGTGCCGGGGGCTGGCGGCGCTGCGGGCCGGAGCGGCGGGGCCCGGGCTGCCGGCGCGGCGCGGGGGGCGAGCGGGCCCGAGGGGGGGCTCCTTCCGCCGCGCCCCCGGGGGGGCGGCCCGGGGGTCCCGAGAGCCGGGGGGGGCGGCGGCTGGCGCCTCCCCAGAGCCCCCCCGAGCCTGCCGCGGCCCCGCTCGCCCCGCGCAGCCGCCCCCCGCCCCAGCCCCTCCCCCGCAGCCGGGCCCGCAGCGCCCCCCGCCCCCGGCCCTGCCGTGACGGCTCAGCCGGGCCCGGTGCGCCGGGCGCTGCCTTGGCGCGGGTGCCGGTAGCCCCGGTGCGGGCAGGGAGCGGCGCCTGCGGAGCCCCCGCGGCAGGGGGGGGTCGGCCGGGCACGGGGGGAGACTGCTCCGGGGGGGATTAGAGAGAACGGGCCCCTCACGGGAGCGCACATGCTGCAGGAGGCTTCTTTCGGGTAAAATGCAGCTGCCGCTGTCAGGGTGGCTGCCAGGCAGGGCATCGACGGTTCAAGGGTTTTGCTGTTCGGGGCTTTGTCAGATGAGCTCGTTCGGTGGTGGAACTTGACAGTCAGTGAATAACCCACGTTGGGCGGAGGAGCTGTCCCAGGCTCGGCAGCTGCAGAATGAGCCCTCTGATCCTGCTGGAAACGCTGAGCAGAAGCCCGAGGAGGGGAGATGAAGGAACAGTGAGTTGTCAACGAAGCAAAAGCATGGAGTTTTGTCCTTGAAGTATGCCTTACCTACTCAGATTTTTTGGCATAGGATCACAAATTTTCATCCATTTGCTGTTTTCATCTCTGGAGTGCTTCTGTGTTTTTTCTCCTGTGTTGCACAGCTGCACGCAGCTGGCTGAGGAGAGCTGGCTGGCCTCGTGTACGGAGTGCAGCACGCGTCCCTCCGGTCAGCCAGCCCCGTCTGCAGGCTGGTGCTGCATTCCGTCTTTTTCTGAAGGCTGGATGTTCAGCGGCCACAATTCATTTTCTCCCTTGTGAGTCAGGAAAGTGACATTGTACTCCTCTGGGAGCACATGGTGTCTTTGAAGGCATTATGCTTACTGCTTTAGACTATACGTCGTGTGCCATCCCACACTGATTCCTGGTGACTAAAACATGAAGGAACTAAAGTTCTACAAGAAAGTGGCTTGGGGTTTTTTTTTTTGATAGATGCATTTGACACTCCTTCTTGTAGTTTGTCTTCATCGTGAGGTCCTTGTTTAATTAAAAGTAGTAGTCAAATTCCAGAAGGGAAACTGAAACTAACTTGATGTCAGGGACACGCTGATCTGGGGAGAGAGAAGTACTGGAACAGCTGTGCGTATGTACCATAAGAAAACAGTGTTGTCCAGAGATTGCTATAGTAGTAGTGTGAAGCCAAGAGGATGAGTGGCGATTAAGTTATTCCTGTGAGCTCACAGTGTGCCACAGGCAAATCTCAAGATGTTCCCTGCTTTGGAGTTTGTTCCTCTCTCTGTTGGTGGCGATTAGTTGGAAAGAAAGCCTATAAAGTACATTAGAATAGAAAAGCCTCTATCCTGTCCTTTCACCCACATTTTGGGCATGTAATGCACAAAGATGAAAGATTTGGAAGGGGCAAAATAACGAGTTAACATTTATTAACTAATCCACAGAATCTCTCCAAACATGATACTGAGGCAAACAACTCAGGGGAAGGGTACGTGAGGGTGAGAATTAAGTTAAACAACTAACAAATAAAAAAAATAATTTGCAGTTGCATTAGCTAGGACCCTTCTTCTAGGTGATTTACATTTTTGCTGTGCCCAATTATACCGTATATACCAATAATCAATATCCTGGCTGCCAAAGTCTTCTAAAATTATTCTCAAATTTGTTGGTTTATGAGGCTTAAAAGTTCCTCTAGGAGGCCACACATCCATGGGTCCTCCTCTAGTACGAGTCAGGAATGGCCATTCCTCCTGGCACAAAAGAATGAATTTTCATTTCAGCAAAGCCTGTGCCAGGGGTATCTTTTCCCAGTTCTCTAAAACCTCAGCAAGGTTTTCAACCTCCCTTTCAATGCCGGGTGTACTTTCCATTCTTACCGAATTCATTACCTTCCTCACCAGTATGCGATTTTTTAAATTTAAACGCAAGAGCACTTTCAGCTCTGTGTCTGGAATTACCCATGTCCAAGTCTCATCAGGTGATCTCACCTAGTTGCTGGCAGCATTGGTTTGGTATAGTCACAACTTTGTTATAATTGGTTTGCTTTAATCGCCACTCAGAGCTGGGCCACCACCCCAGCGAGTGGCAGAGAGCAAAGGGATACAGCATGGCTTATATACACTTATCAAATCATTAGTCAATGTCCGAAGTTTTTAGAAGTTTCCTTTGGTCTTGTCAGTTCTGCAAATCCATCACCTGACCCTGTCCCAGCTGACTGATCTATTCGGTTCCAGTCTCTGCCTCAGTTCCAGGCTCCTCCTCGGATCCTGATCTCTGCCTGCTTTAACTCACACACTCCTTCAAGCACACTTAAGTCTTTGAACAAGCAATTCCTAGTCACATCTACTGATTTCTCTAGAAACACCTGCGTTTCTGCAAGCACCTGTGTGCACAAATTGATCATCTGTTGTTTCTCTGTTCTCCCACTGATTAACTGGACTGGGTGTTAAACCAGCCTTGGATTGGATTAGGGCTATACTGGGGACGAGGCCTGGTTCTGCCACTTAGCTGCTTCAGCACTTTAAATTTCTGAATTCAAAACACATTTTCTTTAACAAGCAATACCAGAACAATGGAGAACAATTATCAATGGTTTGGTCACTGCTGATGACAATTGCTGTTTCTAGTGTATATGTCACGTTTATGAAACCTGGATCTGCAGGAAGAAAACTGTTCTGTTGCATGTCCACAGCTGAGCTCCCTGAGATGAGCATCCACGTTTTAACAAGCCTTTACATCAAAGGCTGTAAATGAGCGTCAGTCTGCACAACCAGCTGGGAATCTTGTGGTGTTCCAGGCACATCTTTTTGTCCCATTCAATACCTTGTCTGTGTGATTTGCCTTTTTGTCTGTCTTGTGCTCCTCTGCTAAAGACTTCATAGGCCTCAGTCTTCTGATACTGCTCCAGCTCCTGCATCTAATGCTCCTTATCTCTGTCTGCTCTCCAGGAGTTTCAGGGAGTTGCCTCCCCTTCAGGAGGAAGGGAAGAAAAACAACTTGCCAGATGAAGTGCTGGTCCCTTTCACCTATGCAAACAGGAAAGGAGTGAAGAAACAATGAGAATGTACGTGAGATGCAAAGACACAGGATTTCTGGATAATATTGCTGTATTCTGGTGTGTGTCCGCCCCTTTTTTTTTTCAAACTCAAATCACTATTCTGTTCACTCTTTTTTGTTAGATCTAGAAGTAGCCTGCTGCTAAGCTACTCAACTGAACTATCACCTATGCAGGCACTTCAGAATTGCCTTTCTGTGCCAGGATTAAATGCTGCCATTAAATGAACAGATCAAGCTTTAACGTTCAGACCTGTAACTGCAGGGTTCCAATACGCCCTTGTTTTCGTGCCCCACAGACAAAAAAGCACTACCATTCTACAACCACACACTTCGCCCATCTGACAGGCAAACAAAACATCATGGCTATTGAAGAGTAGCATAAAGGTAAAAGAGCCTAGGTGATATCAATTTAAGCTATCTACATTTAGGTTAAAAGAAAACTTCAGGCTAGAAAAAACCCCTATTTCACACGTGCATAATAGAATGAGCTTAACTGGAGAACTCTTTAGGGGGACCAATGAACTGAAAACCATTGAAGGAGTGGTCACAACACTTGCTAAAGGGATCCTTTCCAGAAAGAAGTTGTTTTCCCAAGTTTTTACCCCAGTGAGTTTAAAATTCAATGGAAATAAGTATTCAATCAGAGTGAACGTTAGTCACTGGGTATGCCTTTTATTTTTGTTATGTCATCACAAGAATACATGCAATAGTTATAAATTTCATGCATTTGCAAACCTGTTTTGATGCTGCTGAGGACACAGTTAACATTCTAGATTGGGGTGCAAATTTAGTGCTGCTGGGTTTGCGTTTCTTTTGGACACTGTGTTCTTCCAGGAGACATTAATTCTTCTCTTCTGTCTCCAGCAATGTGCTGCTGACAGAGTACAGTAACTGAGTCAAAAACAGCAGAAGTTTTTCCTCGGCTTGTGTTTTGGATGGATTGTTTTGAATCACTAAGAAAGAGTTCTACTGTACTACCTGTAAGTAGATGTCCTAGGTTTTCTAGCACAGATCTATACAGTTCTTTAAATATTTCTTTATATTTATATATATGTATATATATTTCTTATAAAACTTAAACAAGAAGAATGATTTTTAGGGTGTTTGCCCTCTGACTATAGTAACGGTCTTTTTCAAGGGGAGACTCACTATTTGGTCAGTCCAGTCAGCTCAACGGTCCTTGTACTCACCAAATAGCAAAGGAAGTAGCAGGACTGCAGGGCTGGAACAGGGGAAACGTGAGATTTGCCCTTCAACTGTTATATCGGACAACTAGTTTGCTGTTGCTGCAGCTCAGACACACTTTTCCCCTGGATTATGGGACACTCACCCACACATGGTAGTATACTATGACTCCACTTCTTACTTCAGGAGAACAACTTCATAGTCGTTAGCTAGCCAAAACCAAGCTTACTCAGCTTCAACAAGAATGTTGGGCTGTTGTATTAGAGATGGGGGCTGCCAAGCAGCAGCGGCCTTCAGTGCCACAGTCGAAAAGGGCAGGAGAAACTGAAGGGAAGGAAGTACTCAGCAGCCTTTCCCTGACCTGCTATAGGCTAGACTCACCGTTTTACTCAAAAAAGGACAGATTCCCTGGGGATTTAAAAAGTAGCACACAGAATAGAGATTTGACCTCAATCTCCTTATTCCTAGGTTAAATATATATATATATATATATATATATATATATGTCTCAGACATGATAAGAATATCTTAAGGGCAAGGGGTAGAGGGGCAGAATGTCTTACTCTCTTCCCTCCCTCTCCCAGCAGACAGCAACATCATTCTTGCTACAGATGTGTTACCAAATCAACTGTGTTAACCTTGACACACATTTTCCATTATGGTTAAGACGCTATGCATATGCGCCATTTTATAATATCTCTGTATAACTTACATTCTACAAGCTTAGTGAAAAGTGACAAAAGGAACCCTTGTTTTTTGCATCATCCCACTTTTCATCCAGCCATCATAAAAACTTTTAAGCATTTTGTCCTTGAAGTATCTTCAAAAGCTTAAATGTCCTGATAAATTCACGTGATAGGCGTTTGGCAAATAGGCAAAGAAAACAGAAACACAGAGGCAACTGATGAAAATGCATCAAAAAATAATTGTCTTATATTTTAGGCCAGTACATCCTAGACCTAAATTCTTTTCTTCTCCAAAAGAATAAAGATTGCATTGATATTCAGATACTAAGTTAGAACAGATACGTATTGCCATTTTAGACTTCTAAAGAGTGTGGAGATCTGTGGCTAAATGAATCTCCCCACTAGCAGAACAGTAGCAAAGATGCTGACTATGTGCTATTCATTATATAAACTAATACATTTGACAGCTGAACTGAGACTCTCGCTGTTACCTTCAAACTTGAACTTCGACTTGACCTAATCCCATATCAAATGATAACAGTTTGCCATCTATCCTTGGTCAGCCCAATGGAAGACTTCAAAGGATAGATTTAGTAGCATATAGTTTGGCCTTGACATGCAGACAGTATCTGTTCTTACCTAAAGAACAATAAACCCTTGTATTTCATTTCTCTTTTTTTTCTTGTTTTTTAACAGATGGAGGGCTGGTGTCTTATTCCATTCTGTCTCCCCACCTGGATGCCTTAAATGTGATAATAAGGGAAGCACGGGGTGAGCCCACCAAAAGCTCAGTTCAAGTTGGGATACAGTGAGAAAGGAAAGGAAATAGACTGATACCTGTCTTGTGTCATGGCAAATTAAAGCCTTAAATAGGCTGCCATAGGAGAACGTGAAGCAGAAATCAGCACTGACTTCTGAATTAACGGTGGCAGAACATAACAATGCAGGACTGGAGTGCACTGCACCCTCTCAAAGAAGTACAGATGCTCCATCAGTGACACCTAATTGAAAATAAACATTTTTGTCAGTCAGTTTATGTGGCACATTTCAAACCAGCAAACTGCAAGTCTAAACATCACTGGAATCACTTTCTGGTTACTATTCCTCCTGAGATCTCACCTGGCTGAGTTTACCACAGGAAAACCTTCTCTGGGAAATTCAAAGAACGTGTTTCACTCTCACTGCAAAATTAACTATTTTGCTCTTTTCTGAATGAGCTTTTCATGATAATCCAGAGTTCAAAAGTTCTTTTGTGAAACACCTTAATACAGCCATGGCATTTTTTGTAACTCGTAGTAGTAGATTTGGTTAACATTTTTCAAAGGATGAAGGATTACTAAAACCACTTAGTCTGAGCTACTATCTGTTTAACACAGGGCAAAGGATTGAATCCCGTCATTCCAAAAGGAGAATATATTTTCATTACTCTGAAAATGTAGTGGAGTAGTAGTATGATTATAATAAGGATCGTACCAGTGCATGCTGACTTCTTTGTCTGCAAATGCTCTGCAGAGACAACTAAGGATGAGGTCTTCTCGTTTCACATCTCTGAAGTAACAAACATATTCAGTAGTGCTATAAAATAATAAATAGCAAACAGGTTTATTTTTAGTGGTCATTCAGAGTTTACTTAGGTCATTTACATATGTGGACTTCAAAGTCCCCTTGAATTGCAGAACAGTGAAGCAAAACCTTATCGATGGTGCTTTTGTGTTAAGGTGATGCAAGAGCTTCAATCCCCAGTTACCTTTAACTTAGGACTTTCATCCTAGTGAGTCCTGACATTAAGAAACTTGGGGAAAGACATGATGGATGGCAGGATGACACAAAAGCAAAAGATTCATGCATATTAGTAATTTATCCCCATCCCTTCCTGGTGTTTGTACCCCTCAGTAGATATGAAAAAGCAATGTAATTCTCTTCCATCCTAGCAAAGGATGTTGGATGAGTCACCATGGACAAAAATGCATCATAATGTTGTCATGTCAATCAAAGCTTTGACAGACAATTCCAAGTCAATTGAGCAAAGATTTATGAAATTATGAACCAGTTTCTGCTCAATGAATCTCTGCATAACTCCTCTAATCATATTTGAGAATATTATTTACCAGGTGAACCAAAACAAAAGAATAAATAGACAAAAATCAAATGCATCCGAACCAAATATATTTTTGTGTTTTCTGTAGCAAAGATAAAATCACTGCATTTTGTTTGGATTGAAATGAATCATTATGGTAACTTCCCCCCACCCCCTTAAAAAAAAAAAAAAAAAAAAAAAAAGAGCAGAGAAAATGAAAGTCTAAATTGTTACAAAAGTGCTGATGCCAACCTGCCCCATTGTCACCTCTGACTTCTATTCACAAATTGCAGTGCTTGGGTAGATCACTTGGAATGGAACAGCCCTGTTTTCAGTCTCCCAGGACAGCACCCCAGCCCTGAAGCAATAAGGCTATTTGAGGTATGAATCTCTCCTAGGGACATTGTTCCACTTTGGGAAATAAGCATTTCCTAGACCAAAGGCTGAAACTTGAGTGAGTATCTTAAACACAAGACCGCATAATTATTTTATATAAAACATATCTAGCTTGAAAGCTGCAATGTAATCTCAGCTTCAAAATGCACTCTGGATAGGGAGTTACGTACTCTTCCGACACACAGGAAGGGCTTGATTTAAATCCCTGTCGTTGGTTCCTCTGTAAGAGACTGCACGACAACGCTTCCTTCAAGAGCAGCTCTGAGAAGCCAATTTTTCAGGAAATAGTGAGTGAGTGTGCATCTGCGTGTGTGCTGCCACTTCTGAGCAGTCAAGAACTGGGAAAGGAGGATCTGAATGTGAAAACATCTGTCCTCTACCAGTACCTTGGGCACTCAGCTTGAGGCAAGCCAGCCAGCACCTAAACGCCCAAATCCCCAACACTCACCTGAACCATGAGGGAATGGCACCTGCCAGTATTGCAAAGTGGAAATCTTCAGAAAAGTGTTTGTTCATGGTAAGGGATGTTTCTACCTCCTTTTCTCTTATGGACATCTCTCCTATTCACTAGCACGCTTTTACTGGTGTTCTTGTGGAAGTAAGCCCGTCTGCTTTGAGATAAAACCTGCAATGACGCTGGGATCAGCACCAAACGGGGGGAAAGGAAGCATCCAAAAGCCCTTTACCGAAGATCTCAGCTGATCTAAAAGACTCAGTCTGCAGCTCTTCCAAAGCAGATCTGTTTTTCTTAACGATCTGTCCTTTTTCGCCTGCAGAGAGAAAGTCAAGTGTGTCCTTGTACCCTGTTTTAGTAAAATGGATGTGCAGTACTCACTTCATTATAACCACTGTGAGGATTAAAAGTAACTTGAGCGAATGGCCTTAACTCCTTGTAATTATCTTTTGAAGGCATTCGAAGACAAAAGAAAAAAAAACCCCAAACCCCCCAAACTAGCTCCAGAACAGCAGTGCTTGCCAAGGGACCAGTGAGCAGCTGGCAGGGGCTGTGGGCGCAGCAGTCCCCCCATGAGCCTGGCTCTCCCACACGGTGTCCAGGGCCGATGGCAGGGTGGCGGGACCCATGGCACAGGGAGGGTGCAGAGGGCCTCAGAGAAGGAGCTCTTCCATGGATGTGTGCGGGGTAAGGCTGAAAGGCCTCTGATGCTGCCCGCCTATGGCGTCGCTCAGCCCACGGGCTTCTGCGCTGACACCCCTCAGTCTCCAGGGCTTCAACAGGTCCCTAGCGCCACTGAAAAGGCAAAAGGAGGGGGTACGGGACGAGCAGTCGGTTATTCTTTCTGGCCTGGGGCCTCTGAACCATACTCCCAGATGAGTGACCCAGCTGGCAGAGCCCCACCTCTGCCCAGGCCCTCCTGGGGGGCACAGCCCTTCCCAGCCCTGGGGCCCCCTTCCCTCTGAAGTCTCTCAGCTGTGTAGCTCCTTCCCCTGTTAACCCTTTCAGAGGTAACGCAACAGAGAAGCAAGAAGCTGAGAAGGTTAATTGCGAGCGCAAATGTTCTTTCAAAAACACACCTTCAAACCACGACAGGTCCAGGCCTGCAAGAAGCTCCTGACTGCAGCTGTGTGCCCCCTTACTGCGCCGTGCCAGGGGGGCGCAGCCCGGCCTGAGGCCTTGGGCCAACCCGGTACCGAGCCCTCTTCCTTCTGGCGGAAGACTAAGACCTCTTGCTTAAAGCTTGCTTTTCTTTTGAAAACAGTTTGTAGCTCCTTTCTTACCTACTTGCTAGCAAAATTCCTCTTCTTCGTTGCCACAAACTGGCTGCAAGTGGAGTTCTCTGCAGACCCGACTCGTGGCACATCTCTACAGCTTTATGTAGGCTCCCGTCAGTACAACCACTCGGCCCTGACCCCCGCTCTGGGCTCTTCTCAGCTTACTGAAAGGTCTTTCCACTACACCACTGGTCCCCACCGGAGTCAGTCGAGGCCTGTGGTTTATTGGCGGGACCTGGCTTTAAGTCCTGAATACACGTGAAGATTTATTAAATAAGCACACTGCTTTTCTGCAATGTGGCACAGAAGACTACAAGGTCAGCGAGTAGTCCAGCAATGACAGAAATTTCTTTATGCAGGCAAAGGCCCACGGCTACATTTTTGTAAATGCTCCTTGTGGAGAAGGAGGCTCAGACTGCGTACATCTCAAGCTATTTTTACTAGCATTACAAAACACCTTTCATTTAAATCAGACTTGTAAAAACAACGGAAGACCTTTATTGCTTTTTAACCTTATGCTGAACATTGTTATTTCCCTTTTTGAGAAAACATCCTCTATAAATATATATTTAGAATTCTTCCCACAAACTTATGAACCTATTGCAATCATAGAATTACTAGAAAACTGACAAATTTTAAACAAATATTTTGAAAGGTAAACATACCTGATCTTTTATTAATGATGTACTAGCAGCTTCCTATAAAATAACAGCTATCATTTTGAAAAGACTCGATCCTCAAAATGCCAAGAAAATATATACCAGCTCAATGTCCATACTCATACAAAGAGGAAGGTTTCAAGAATGTAATGAGAGAGATTGCACTTATTGTTGCAAATAATTAAAGAATCAGAATTTGCTTTTGCACTATAAAGTACAAAGTTATTGGAAACAGACTATTGAGTTTTCCCTGTTTCTTAAAGAGAGTTGAGAAAAGCTCCAAACCAAATCCAGTCTCAGCAACAGAGGCAGACACTGAAACCAGCACCATGCTGACTCCCAGCACCCTGCTGTAAGCATTAGGAAGTTTCCCTCAGATAAAGAGGCAGAAATGTGCTGATTTCTGCCCTTCATAACGCTAGCGGAGTCCTAGAATTACAGTTAAGGTGATGATACAACCTAGTCAGTCAATCATCTCATGTCTGCCCAGGTAATTATATTTTAACTGTTAAAGGGCTTTTGTAAAGGGAAATTGTCAGCCACGTGAATGCTTGGTTGATGCAGCACATGCATTTACTATCTTAAGGTGATTAATGTAATTCCCAGCCCAGGGGAGGCCACATGATGAGTTCAATGCAACCCCTGGTATTTAAGAGCAACTGACCAAGAGAAATAATGCAGGACATACCCACACTGCTCTTCATTCGTGGCAGATAAAGGAGTTTAGAGAAGAACCTGTATAACTTCCACTACAGATAGCTCCTTAGCTTTGACTGAACAGACTGAGGCTGTTTTACTCCACAAGGCCTCCACAGGGCACTAACTTTGCTCCTAAATAATTTAGCTGGTCAGTGAACAAGGAACAAATGCTTTTCAGGACTTGTATGAAGGACCAGGAGATGAAGTGGCACGTGCTGGGTGGGGATTTCATATGCAGTTTACCACTTGACTTAGCATGTAGTGCTGCGCAATATGAACAGTGTTGCTGGTCCCGTTTCCCTGCCTTTAAAAGGAAGAGGGTACCTGGGACCTAGATATGAGTTCCTCCTCCTAAGGCCATAAGGCTCAATGTTTGAAAAATAGCTTAGGAACGTTGGAAGAAAGGTGTACGAAATCATTATTGATCCCAAATGTTTTGTATACTCTGTTGCTGCACTCAATAAAACACTCAAATATAGAACATGTTTCTGCAAAGCCAGCATGCAGAAAATTCTCTATTGTCTCCTTCTACTCTATCAAGCAGTCCATGGAAATCTTTAGAGTCCCCGGTCAATACTATTTAAAACATCAAGACTGATTTTACACTCCACATTCTTTGTAATTTCTCTTTCTCTCCAACAGGTAGTACACTTGTGGGAAGAATGCCTTCCCTTCATAACTATAACACACAAAGCTTCAGGCATGCACATTTCAGGTGAAGGCCTAAAATTCTGAAGGATCTCATTATCCTTCCAACACAAAAAGACTTTCCTGGGGACCACTGCTTTTCTGTGAAGGGATGTGTATTTTGTTTCCTTTCAATGTTACTGTAAAAGATAATGTCATGACCACCTCATAGACTTACTGGTAATCCATTTCATGAAAAATCAAATCCACCCACTGTATAAGCATACATTTATTATAATACAAGAACCCATACAGGGTAGCCAGGAAGCAAACTGGTTCCAATTTGTCCCTCCCAATCATTCAGCTTCCACTGCATGTCTCTAGGAGTCATGGGGCAAGCCAAGTGCATCTTGACAGCCCTGGAAATTTTTCTAAACCAGTTCATCATATTCCCCAACACTTCTGATTACAAAGTTAATAGCTTGAAATGGACATTCTGGAGTTAACCCTGTGACCTGCTTAGCAGAAGAGCAGCAAAGTGTGGTGCGAGTGCCATGCTGAGAGTGACAACACCTAGTGATGCTTGAGGCTCCAGTACTACAAGCAATGCCAGAAAATGGAGGTAATTGAGGGGATTTCATTTCTTCTTTCGGCCTGCCTAAGTTTGCTTTCCATAATTGACTTTCACATGCAACTTATGATGTGTATTTCTCAATAGGAAAATAGCAGTGATGAGGGGCAATGATGCAGCTTGATCAGGTATTTGGCTAATTCTCTACTGTCTGAAGGCAGAAGGGCATTTCTCAGAGAGTGTAGGGCTCTTAGGACAGAACATGTATTCAGAGCTGCCCAACAACTACTTTTGGCCAGTACCAGAATGGTTCACGTCCAGTCCAGTAACAGATGACATTAAAGTATTACGGGCCAGGGAAAAATACTTATTTCTTAGATAAAAAGGGCCTTTAAAATTTCCTTCTGAAAACAAACACCACCACCACCCTGACCCCTGTTTAAAAAAAGGGATGTACACTCAGCAGGTTTAGCCAGCTCACCACAGGCTCGAATGAGCAACACTGGCACGGTAAAGGGGGCAGGAACACGTAACTAGGGAGCAGCAGAAGGAAGCAGGACTGTGCTACTGACCCCATGAACCCATTAGATTAACTTTGTTGTAAAGCAAATCTGCTCTCTGACTGGTCTCCAGGCTATCTATAGAAACATGTGAGACAGGAATCAACTGAATGAGTCTCATTCTCCAAGTGTAAGACTTGACAGGTCTGAATGTGGGTTTCAAATGCCTGAACAAGGAAGAAAAGAGATTCTGGTGATGAAAACTTTCTGCAGAACAAAAAGATTCCAACCTGAATCCACACTGTGTAAAGCATTAAGGACATCTTTTTATCTTTGGAAATTATTTTACAGTTAACTGAATAACAACTCTGAAAACAAAGCCTCTTTTTATTCTCTCTCCTTGCATTTGCAATGGGAAGGATTTAAAGAACTGTATTTGATCCACTAGGTTGAGGAACTCACAGCACTGTACATTGGTTTAGTGTACTAAATTTAGTTGACTTCTGTCTCTTTCAATTACCCCTCTAAAAAGGACAGGTGAAAAATGTCTCCCTTTATATCATTTTGTTTGCTGTTAATTCTTCTCTTCTGGTGCTTGCTTGTTTTTTAGGGTAGGCAGAACAGAGCAGCTTAAGGGGGAAAAGAGCCCTATAAAAAGCTCTTTTGCTGCATTTGAGCTTGTAGAGTCTTCCATTTCAT
The DNA here is from genome assembly GCF_023638135.1 of Falco biarmicus. Classification (NCBI taxonomy): domain Eukaryota; kingdom Metazoa; phylum Chordata; class Aves; order Falconiformes; family Falconidae; genus Falco; species Falco biarmicus. The sequence continues at coordinate 1,248,809 of NW_026611861.1, read as the reverse complement.
ATTTATATCTCATCAGTAAAGTGTCAGGATTGCTGATAAGAACAGAAAAGTCAGATGGAGAATGGACTGAATCTTAACTTTGGTAAAATAGGCTAACTGTAAGACATCCTGAATGTAAAAATAAATTCCCATGCATGCTATCCTCATCACATTAATGGGAAGCAAAACTAAATACAAGTTTTACATAATTAATCCACTGACTTGTCCATTTCTTCCACAGCAAAGAACTGTAGAGGAAGAGCATGCCCTAATTCTCAGAACTGTGCTCCGCATCAGAGGTGCTCTTAGACATTTCAGAAACAGTTCACATTCCATTTGGTATCACTTCTGTGTATGCCCTCTGTAGGCTATGTGCTACTCTTAACACCCCTCGACCTCTCAAAAGGAGCTAGAAAGTAGGCATGAATTCTGGGGCAGGTCTTGAACTCTACTTTTTCTTTGCAAACGATACAACAGTGAGAGGCAAAAGGTTTCTGACTGTGAAGTCCTCCAACCATCAAATGGTAATCAAATACTTTGATGAGGAGGAAGCAAAAATATTAATGTATTTTAGTGATCTGTTTAAATTTCCAGAACAGTAATCGTTGAATTTGACTGCTCTCAAAAACCTTGTTCTGAAAACAGAAAGATGCAGCAATGATTTGTTCCGAGTTTCTTCAGAGTCTGAATGATCAAAGACATATCGAAGTTTAATTCCTCCACCTTTTTTCCCCAGTACCTGTGCAGGACTCTTACTTCTGGTCCCAGGGCTCTGAACACTGCAAGCACGGCTCTGATTAGACATCAGTTGTATGATCACAAGTGCATCAACTAGCAGTTAACATTGTCTGCACTTAAAGGGGGAAGAAATCAGATTGAATAGAACTGACAGAGATGAAGGGAAGAGCCAAGGTGGATGGCTCTGTCTTGTTTTGTGGTGAAGAGGAAGCAACAAGGCAACCATTGCTGTGGGAAAGGCCCACACCTTGGAACTTCAACCCTAGGCAAGAATCAGAGAGCCTGTCCAGGAAAGCAATTCCATTTCCTCAGCTCTAAGCATAACGCTCTGGTGTGCCCTGGCCTGTTTCAATGCCTGCCAGTGCCTCAGGTCTGCTATGGCTCCTCTCATTTTCAGTGCTCTTCAGGGCAATGCCAATTTCAATAAAGCTAATAATTAGCTTAATGAGGCTAAATAATTAGTCTAATAAAGCTAAACTACTGGTTGGAATAACCAAAAAATTCTCTTGGAAGGCAGAAGGAAGAAGTATATTGACATGAAGTAAGCAAAATACCTGATAAAAGAAAATTCACTTCACCATCAGCACTCAACATCTCACATTCTAGTACCCGAGGTACTATGCACATGGGTAAGAAGACAACCACCTCTTGAAAGAGCTTAAAACAAAGCCGACAGGCAAAAACTGTGAAGAACACAGCAAAAACATGACACATTTCAGTACATTTGTTTCTCATGCCTGTGGTTCCTCATTGCCTTGCTCACAGTACCTTTAATTTTGGAATGTCAAGTTCAAGCACAAGTTCTGTGGGTTAGCTTAAGAGTTACAGTCTTGCAGCATGCAATTTCATTAACAAATTGCTCATTCTTTGTTAGGGCCTCTCTTGCAATTTTGCTTCTATCACTGCTCTTAAAGATACATCAGCAGTGTGCTAAACAGCCAAAAATATCATCATCTTTCTTGCAGGCAAGGGGTGTATTTTTAGAGGAACATAAACCTGATTTTCAGTGATACCGGAGAACTGCAGCTCTTACTGGCTTCAAATGATATCTTGGGCGCTACCACCTCAGAAAACTCAAGCTTTCCATAGAAACAATGGAATTCATCCCCAAAACAGAATAGTTTCCACACAGAGAAAAAAGTATTCTGGTCAGATTTCGAGAAAACCTTGTGTTGCACTTACACCAGAAATGGATGACAAGTTTCAAAGCTGTTGTTAGGAGGGCTTGGACTTGAGGAAAGGAAATAAGCAATCAGTGAGGTAACTCACTGCCACACATGGAACCAGCTAATGTATGAAGATAACAGAGGCAAAAAATGTTGTCAGTCTCTCAAGTGGTGTATCAAATAACATTTGGTCTGGATAAGAGAGAGTTTTAAATTCCACCTCATCCCAGGTTTGACAACACTGATTAAAAAAGCCCCAAATCCTACAAATTACTGATCATCAGCTCCATCGGTGACAAAAGGAACTAGTTGTTAGACCATGTCCAGATATTTTCAGCACCATATTGTCTTCTGAATGTGGTGCCGTTTACTCTATACCTTTCTCTATGGCTATCACCAAGCATTATTAGAAGTGAGTCAGGGACTGCACATGTGCTAGTGCAGATCCACCTTCACCATTCCAAAGGAAACATTTCCATAACGACAGATTAGTGAGAATGCAGGAATAAAGGCATCTTTATAGATATATCTGTTTTCAGAAAGGAATTCAGTTTATTAATAAGACTATTTTTGTTGAAGTTTAGCAGCAGATAGACAAAATTAGCTGGAGGGTTACTTACTTTCAAGTAGATCCAGTGTTCCACTCCTCTCCTGGCAGAAAAGAAAAGTACCTTCAGGTTTTCAAGGCACAGATCGTGTATTTCTTGTGGTATGAACTAATTTCTTTTAACGTTCAGCTGTGCAACTCACCAGTTCCAAGGACTGTGTGTTATACTTTGCATTCTAACAAAGCTAAGTACCTTCCCTTCCAGGGCTCTTTTGTCTTCTAAATGCATCCTCCTTGGTTGTATTTCATGTTACTGTGTTCTCACTGCTTCTCTATAAATGAACATATTAATCCTTAATTTTCTAGGTTTCTTGCTCCATTTGCCAAAGAAGCATTTTCCTTCTCTCAGGAGCTGCAGATGCAGATTACCACTGTGCCAGCTCCTTCCTGTCTGGAGTGGTTCGGCAAAAGGAATTAGTTCCGGAAAGTTCATAAACGTCTATTTTCTTTTCACTTCTACTACACTTCACAGCTGTCTCACTGTGCTCTTGTCACTTTTCTTTCGAGTATACTTATGAAAACCCATCACAGCAGCTAAGGTCTGCAGGGTTGGAAAGCTGACCTGCCAACACAAGGGGCAGAAATACGGGAGGCAATCTTTCTCCCATCAAATAACAGTTCCTCCACAACCCTTTTACTGTTTGGGATATCCCTGAGAAAATGCAAAGCCTCAATTTTGGCTTGTTGCAGCATTCACAATGATGGAGAAAAAGCTGTCAGGATTCACTTGTCAGCAGCTTAGGCAGTTGTGGAACTTGAGGTCCATTTGAAAATACTTCAGTTATTTGTATGCAGTAGACCTAGATGCAAGGGCATTAAAATCTGGCATGAAAGCCTATATGAGCAGGATATGCTCTAGTCTGAAAGAAGACAGGTTTTGATTGAGATAAGATGAAACACAGACAACTAGAAAGAAGTACAAGTGCAATACAGCGGGTTGACTTCACGTTTAAAAACATGGCACATCAGTGCAGAGAAAAACTAGTCTGTAGCATCCAATTAGAGCTGCTGCATTTTTCTAAGCTGTCCGGCTTACTCTGCATCCAGGCAAAACAGTTCACAGAAATAGTATATTCCCTTTTTTATGTATCGCTTCAGGAGAAAAGGAAAAAAAAAAAACAACCCAGACAACAAGACACACAAACCCCCAAAACTGTTGCTATAGAGGTATCATCTACAGAGATAAAGAAGGCCTAAAATGGAGCAAGAATTCATAGAATCACCTTTCTAAATCTTCAGTTGCTCAGTCTTGAAAATATGGGGGAAGAAAACTGAAATGCATGTGAGTTAGCATGCGGTTGCATAAAGCTATCCATGAGATCAACTAGGACTCTAGGAATTTCCAGAGAAGTTGATCCCACCACATCTGCTTTCTCCCTACCTGTGAGAAAGGACATCATGAAAATCAACCTTCAGACAGATGAGATTCCTTCTCCCTTTGAGTACTGCACCACCACAGAGAGCCCAGCACCCCCAGAACAGCAAGAGAGATGAAGGAACCGGCACTTCCTGCCACAGAGCATTTCCAGTCGGTTTGATACTGCAGGTCAGCTACAAGCAACAGGATCCAACTCACGTTCAAAGAGCTCCAGCTCTACGTCTTATTGAACAATGGAAGTGGTGCACTCTGGAAACTCTAATTTAGACGTCCCACTATATATGCTGGTAAAAGCATATATATATATATATACACACATATATATACACACACACACACTGATTATTCAGACATAATCTGGGGTTTGCCTCACACCTCCTGCAATGAAGCCACTGATACTTACCTATCGTCACACATACAGGGCATTGCAAACCAAACCATCCTTGAAACAACTCATCAGCAACTAGTAGACTCTGTATTAAAACTGTAGCAGTATTAATATTTGATGTCTTCACAACAGTAAAGATTTATTTATTTTTTTAAAAGCAGAAAAGTCTGAGAAAGCCATTATTTGTCACGGGATGATCCAAAGGCTGTTAATCTCCTGTCTACACCTTAAAGAAAGAAAAGAGGAGAAAAATCTAATTTAAACAAGTGTTATTAGGGATAAAAAATTCAGACTGATGTTACATTAAATTATTTGGGAGGCTAAGGTATCCAGCCATGGTCTTCAGTATAAAAGAAAATTATAGGGTCTATCGACTAGAGAAGCGGTGCTCTGAGCCTATGTGCTGGCATGCTTACAGTTTTTTTAATGTCTGGCAGGATGTTTTACAAACTAAACTCAGCAAGATGACAATTCCACCAGAAGGTGCTTCAGATGGTTTTGCTAATAATTTTGATCAGCTGAAATGGAGAAAAACATAACTTCGTTTATTTGGCTTTTCCAGAACCTGTCAAGTCTGAGCAGAACCATTAATTTCCCCCTTCTGCATCTCCCCCACCTTCTTCCAGAAATGACGCACTTCAATTCTATTTTTTTTCTACAAGTATTCTGCATAATCAGCCTTTTTTCCCAAAACAAACTTTGGTCATTCTTTGTTCACTTCCTTTGCTAGAAGGAAGAGCCATTTCTTGAGAATATTCATTGGAGGCTGGTACTGCTACTGCTGCAAACATGGGAGTGCTAACCACATCTACTGGCTTTTGTTTTAAGAGCCTTTGAACCAACTTTGTTAATGGACTGAATGCAATTTAGATAGGGAACTTGGCTAAAATGTAGCTTCAATTGGCTATTAAAATTTAAGAGCCAACTAAGACAGCTAATTACAAAAAAGCTCCAGTGATAATGCTAAGCAGAATTAGTAATAGCAAATGACAGTCTGTCTAGTCTTATTCCCAAAGGGAAAGAAACTCTTAACTAAGAAGTCAGCCAGACAATGTGCAGAAAACCTAATTGCATTACTGTTATTATGGCATCCCAAATCTGGCAGCTCACCAGGATAAAACAGTGAGTAAAGTCTGTCAAACTACTCAGGAAAGCAACTGACCCCCTTCTGAATGCTAGCTGTAACAGACATAGGGAATTACCTTATCATTTTAGATTAACTTATTGGGAAATATTCCTGTAAAAATTAGCAAAGCATCACCATCTAAAAAATATCTTATACCCATCCTGAATTTGACTCTTTCGCCAGATATTTTCGATTAAGGAAAAAAAATAGAAACAATCTGTCTGCAAAGCGTTCAAGCACTAAAAGAAGCATTCCGTGCTTCATTATCAATAGCCTCATTACACCATCAGCTGAAGTGCCGACTAGCTCTCCTGTGAAGATTTATCATGTATAGTGGCCACTCTGAAACATAGGTAGCGGAGTCTTTTACATTCCCTACTCAAGAGTCTCCCTGCTGTGCTGGAAATGTCAGTCCGTTTTTTTCACGGCTGCGCGCACAGATTGGAAACAGCAGGAGAGCTTGGGAGTATGACTGCAATACCAGCAAGGACACTTCTCTTCACGGCACTGCTCACGTGGCTCTGGGAATGCAGGACCCTGCTGTTCTCTAATATTTACACACACCTGGAGCCATCAGGAGCAGCAGATGCAGTCTAAAGGCAGCTTGCTTCTTTTGTGTTGGGGGCTTCACTTTCAAACAGGGATGGCAACAAAATCCTACTGTTTCCCTATCCCTGTTCTGCAAAACAACACACACGTGTGCAAGCACATACAGCACGCGGTATGTACAGTAGCACTACAGGGATTATCACAGCCTTCCGCTTCGCTTATCCTGACCATCCCACGCTTTAAAACATCATTGCAGTTCACAGTGAGCCAAAGACATTCTTGCTTGCCAAGACTGTAGTTTTGCAGTCTCTTGTGAGCAACGGCAAGCCCTGAAGCAACATTCACCTCGGATGGAAAGCACCCTTTTTCTTTGCAGAACACTTGCCAGTACAAACTTTTTCCAGGACTTTTTTGGGGTGGGAAGAGGCAGGGATGGCTTACGAAATCTGCACCTCAGAACATACATTTCAAATATATGGAAATACCTGTGTTTCCTGCATTTGGCTTTGGCAGTCTCAAAAGAAAACACACTGCTTGTAACCTTCAAAATAAAGAGAAAGTTTACTGGTAAGTAAGTTTCTAAAACAATTAAAATGTCAAACAACTAAAGTACAAAAGGATGACATTAACTTTGAGTATGCAAGACAGCAAGAGAATACCATATGCTTTCCTGACAACAGTTCTTCGGAAGAGCGTAACATACTTTTTGAACAAAATGATTAAATGAAGTCATTAAAATGATAGTTTGGTTTGAGGAGTTTTAAATATGCGAGAGGCTTTAGCAGTCCTGTTTTTGCATCTGAAATGAAAAGAATGCTATGCTTAAAGTCACCAGCCACACTTTGCTGATTGAGTCTGTATAGCAGTCAGAGTAGAAACGAACTTTTAAATATGTTATTCCAGTTTTATTTAGAAAAAATGGATTCCCTTGTTTTCAAAACATAACCTCAGCATTCATTCAACATTTTATGCTACAACATATTTATTTCAGTAACGATTCAGACATAAAATCAAGCTAGCAGAGCACTGGACATCCACACAAATACACCACCCACTGGCTCACATGCATTCATTTTGGTTTGCCGAACTTCATAAAGCACTCTCCCTCATAAGAATAATGTTCATGCCCTAACTTTTTTTTTTTTTTTTGCAGTATCTAAATGTAAAGTAGTGGTATTTCACACCAAAATTAAACACTGCATTTTTTTACTTCCAACTCTGAAAACGACTCAAAGCCAGGCAAGGAAGTACTTTTAAGAAAGTTTTTGGAAGGTTACATGCTTCTCAACTATGAAAAAAAGGTAAACCATAATTTTGTTATGAGAAGCACATGTGAGTCAACCTTTCACTGGAACTAGACACTTTACAAAATTATTAATAATTACAGCTTTTCACTAACATAAAAAGAAAACCTGAGGGGGCAGTTGAGAATGGACCTTGGGTTTTGGTTTGTACTTTTCTTTGCCCTGGGCCCTATGTCTGAAATGCTGGTCTCCTCCTTTCCAGAGAAAATCTGAGTAATTAGAAAAGTGACACAAACACAAATACTATGAAAAAAATAACTAACATTCACTACCTGTTCTCCAAATAATTGTTTAAACATATTTTGTAACAAACTGGAATGCAAGGACGTGACTTTTGTCTTACATTCTCTTTTTTTAATTCAAACGCTTGAAAAATATTTGAAAGGTGTCTCTACCATTTCAGACTTCCTCTTGGTGTACATCTAAGTGGCCCTCAATAGGACTCACTCAAAATTAGAAGAAATCAGATGCAACACCACTGTTCTTTATAAAGTACCCACAACAAAAGTAAATAAAGCTTTATTTCTACATTATAAAGCAGAAAAAAGCACTTTAGTTTGCCTTTAAGACATGGATTTGTGTATATAAAGAAAACACATCCTCACTTCAAAGTTGGCAAAACTTTGCATTCGTATTGAAGTATTCATAAATCATGCAAATATTTTAATAAAACAGCTATTTAATAAACATCTATTTTAATAAAACATGTATTCTTCAAAACAGGTACAAACAACATTTCAGGATTCATCACTTTAAAAGGAAAGAAATAGATTCCAGTGCTACAGTAACTGAAAAAAAAAGACAACCCAGAGGTAAGGCAAAGAGCAACTTAATTTGTTGTTCCATCTATAATTTACTTCTGGACTCCCCTTCTGGATGCTGTGCCTTTCTTGGCTTTTGGTGAGGTCATCTTCCGCCTTCTGGTAGCTACTGCATCAGCAATTCAAACAACAACAACAAAAAAAGACAAGACTTTCTAAAAAATAACAGAAACAGATCAGAAGAAAATACGTATAGTCTTAAAGAGGACAGATCGACTCAGATCATGCATTTAGTTTTGACGGGGGGGCAGGCGGACGCATGACAGGGACTCAGAAGAATTTACCACAACTTCTGGGCACAACATTTTTTCCTGAAAAACATGTTGTACAATTCAGCTTCTCAAACGGTAGCATTACATACCTTGGAGCCAACTTAATAGCTCAGGTCCACTAAAGGATGAAGAATCAGATCCTCTTCAAAACCTAAACTCCTCCTTCGTCCCCATGCACCAACTTTTAGTTCCGCATTAAGCCATTTTTGGTGCTCTTTAGCCCTTGTGCTAAGCTGATCCAGCTCTACAATCTGGCAAAGAACTTTTCTTTTGTCTAATAGTTTAGTGAGCTGCAGCGTCTTAGAGCATTCTGAACGAAGCTTATACAAGGGGAGGTGGAAGGCACACCGGCAGAAAAGAGGAAGAGTTTTGTTTGGCACTGTTGAGCTGTTAAATCAGCTCAGCTATCAGTGCAACTTCACCTACACATTTCAAGCTACTATTTGGCAATATTCTAACAAGTGTAACAAACAGTGCCATCTAAGTAAGATTCCTAACAAACTTGGCAGGCAGGTTGTTCAAAAAGACCATACTCAAGTGCAGCAATAAAAAACTCCCTGTACTTTGATTCTTTCCTGCCCACTAACAGGGAAAAGGGGAAAAAAACCAACAAAACACCACAGCTCATTTCTGTAAATCACATTCAACTGTAGTCACTTTGAGAAAAAAATATTACTTACCATAAAAATTGCTACCATTTTCGCAAATGCAGTAACAGCAATATGTTTTTCATCTCTTAGCCACAGTATTATTTGGTTTACTTTTTTTTTATCCTGACTTCCCCCTTGCAGTCAGTATGCCTAACTATTTAAGTTCTTGCTTGTAAAGCTATATGTAACTCTACAGTTCCTGTTAACCTTTTAATCTGGATTACTAACAAAGAAAAAAAGATAAAATTGAGTTTCATGGAAGTCTGTAAGAAAGAAGCTGCTTGCGTAAGACAACAGCCTTTGAGCAGTAGGAGTCACGGATTGTTCAAGCTCAATGAGTATGTCTGGGGGAAAGTAAGAGGTAGAGAACAATACAAAGCAAACCCAAACAGTTTTGAGGCTGCCCAAAGCCAAAACCACACCAAGAAAAGCAGCAAACTACTGCAAACAGTTTTGCTTTCCCGTTTGCTTAATTTTACACAACTTAATTTGCTCTGAAAATGTTGATTTGAAACTAAAAATACCAAAATTAGCTTTGAAGAATTCTAGTCTTGAAAATAAAATGGAGAATGAAAAAATATTCTTGTTCCTTTTTTGTCCAAAAGCACTTGCTGCAGCCAACACATAACTATAAAAAATTGCCAGACAATACATCTTTGATTAATAAATCACTTTAAAAAACCCAACACAACGGACAGCTCTGGTGATAGTCTCTCATTGAGCAGAGCAGCTTTACCAATGAAAAATATGTTCTGGCAAAACACACCGCTGCCTTCCCCCCAGCTGCTATGTAAAAGTCAAACCCATTCTGGTACCCTTACGTAGCTAAAAGATACACAAGCAGGTATCATAAACGGGAGTAGTAAATTAACTGTGTAAATCTTTCCTTCTCTCAGCTAAAATCTGGTTTATGTTCAAGAATTATTTTATCATTTTCAGAGTCACAGAAGTATTTCAGCTACTATAACTGAGAATTCTAGCAATAGACGGTTCTCCTGAGTTTTCCAATGGAGTATTCAGTGGTATGTAGGTCAAGCTGTCCTACCAACTGCATGAGCTCAAAGTTTTCCTCTCTCCACCCCTCCCGAGATTTTTTTTTTCGTGGAATCTTTGTATTGCAACAGAAAGCAGAGAACGACCCAAGGTTTCTCTTCAAGAAAATACAATAACCTGATCTTTTCCCCTTTCATTAATCCCCACTGGTTATGACTGAGGTAACCGTGATTTTTCTTCGCATCCAATCATAAGACTGTGTGATCAAACACGGCAGACAGGTCAAGTTCATGGTTCTATTATCACAGAGATGGTCAATATGAAAATGATGAACTTCAGCAGGAAGGTGTCGGTTTATAGAGAAAAAAAGAAATGAGTTACCAGATTTTCACGTTTGTATTTCAAGAATGTAGTGTTTCATGGCTGTCACAGACAATACAAGCAGCTGCAGCTCACCCATCCCTCATTCAGCAAGGGCTTACCCATTTCTAGTGCCTGTGCTGGAACATCAAAAAGGAGAAGACAGCTGCCCTGTCTCCGATTTGTCCTTTATGTTTATTGCATTAATGAATTGTTTTCAAGGCTTTTCTAAACTGTTCCCTCTGCAGAGCATCAGTGGAACGGAGTGGCAGCGATCAGCAATGAATCATAAGCAAATGCCTGGATGTTTCAGGAGTCAGGCCTTGCTGGGTAGACATACTAGTGCTGCAGCAGCACTACTCAACCACTGCTCTGCCAATGAGAAACTGAAAAACTAATGTTTTGTAGCCACAATTCAACGTGGTATTTTGAAGACAGCAAAACCTGGGAAACTCCTGACACATTTGCTCATGAGGAAAAAGCAACTGGCATAATAAGGTTTTCTGAAACAGAGTTGTTTATTCCATACAACTGACTGCAAAGATCTGCAACCTGCTTGTAGCTACTGACCCCAAAGGGTTTCTAATGTACCTGAGCAAAGAAATCAAGAAACACGCTTGCTTTCTCCTTTGGAAAGAGATCAGGAAGTTCCTGAACCTGAACTTGACTGTTAGGGCACAAGCCAGAGAAAGCCTTGCTAAAGCCAAGGTAAGCAGCACGCACTGCTCTTCCTCTGTCCACTCAGTTACTCACACATCGCTAGAAAGGTACCAGGTTAGTGCGGCATGATTTCACCCTGTGCAAACCCATGCTGACTCCTCCCTACCGACTTCTTGTCCCCAATCTTTGGAAACGGCTTCCAGAGTACGTGCTCCGCCACCTTCCCAGGCAGCACGGTGAGGCTGCAGTTCCCAGCTCCTCGGGCTTGCCCTTCTTGAAGATGGGACAGACATTCCCTGTCTTCCAGGCCTCAGAGCCTCCCCTAAGTGCCATGCCCTCTCCTGCTTCATCAGGAGTGTCCCCACAGTGACACTGGGGATGGACTTTCGAGCGCAGGAATTGCCTGGCCTTCTCTGTACCCCCCTCACGCCTCATCATAACTGCCATCAATGCCGGTTCTGGCAGATGCCAACACCGAATTTCTGCTCTGCTGCTCCACCAGCCAAGAGCTCTCCCCTCTCACTAAGAGCTGGCAGCAGAGAGCGGTGAAGAAACTTGAGCACAGGCCACGTCTGAGTTTATCACAGTGACTGACAACACAACGTGAACGTCAACATGTTCTGTCCCTGCTTCCTCTGTGGAGAGACACTAGAAAGCAGCAAAAGCTGAACTTCTCTTTGACCACTCTGGTGCAGGCTGGAGAAGTTTCTTTACACCTTTTTCCTTTGCAGGGGATCAAAACCTGTGCGATTTCCCAGCGTTCCACGGCCACCAGAAGCTCACCTGCTACCTTCTGCCCAAACCACAAGGAGGACTGCTCTAAAATACAGGGAAAGTCTGGGAACTGATCACGAGTACCCCAACACCAGCCTGGGGTCTTAACACAGTTGTGGAAAAGGACATACACACATGCTGGCCTTTTGCCTGGCCTCCAGGACAGGCTGAAGGTGCAGCGGCGAACAGAGCTGAAAGGAGCAGAGCGCTCTGGAGAGCTGTACGGTTAGGGAAAGGGGTAGAAAGCGATGTCAAGAAGGGGAACGATAAAACAAAGACATATATTAGATGACAAAGTTTATTAAATTTCAAGCTGAAACAGAATACCTGGAATTAAATACAGTATATTAACTTCACAAATATGTATTCATATAAAGAGGAACAGCGTCACAGCAACATTCATTGCTTTCCTCACTGCCTGTTAACTCAGGTCCTTGAATTAGTGGGTAAAACCCCCAGATTTTTCCAGTCTTAATTGATCTCGGGACAACCATTCTTCCTTTCCCAGAACTGGGACTTTGTTCTGTCATCTTCTGATCACTGCTGACTTCTGTGCACAGGAAATGACAACGCAGATCTTCAGTAACAGGTAACTCCCTGAAATAAGTAAACCTGCTTCTTTTATTGACACAAATGTCCCAGAACACTGGCTACCATCTGGGCTACCGCCACCGTATCGTCAGCTGCTAGCAGCAACAAAAAGATTGGCTGCCCTATCATACAAGGTTTGGAAAGTACTGAGGAGACTGGAAGTTAGTATTTTAACATTCATTTTTCCCGCACATGAAGTGTTTCAGGTACAGCGCAGCTGCCGATGTAGTAACTGGGAACGTCTACAGCTGCAGCGGCCTTTAACACAAACCCCAAGATGAATACCGTGAGGGGCCACGGGCACAAACGGAAACACGGAGGGTTGGGGCTGAACGTCAGGAAATGCCTCTTTCCGATCAGGGTGGCTGGGCACTGGCACAGGCTGCCCATGGAGGCTCCATCCTGGGAGATACTCAAAAGCCAGCATGGTCCTGGGCAACCAGCTCTGGGCGGCCTTCCCTGAGCAGGGGAGCTAGAACGGATGACCTCCAGAGGTCCCTTCCAACCTCACCCGTTCTGTGGTCCTGTGATCCAAAACAAACATACCAAACCCACCACGTAACTCTCTCTGCACTGCTACACACTCACAGTAATGTTAAACCTAAGGCGCATAAGGTGACAGCAACGTAAAGTGCCCCGTCCTCCAGCATGACCACTGGTAAAGATTTCACTTTATCGGCAGAAGCAGTCACGGCATCTGGACTGAAGCAGCAGGCTCAAATCACATCAAATGATGTCCTAAGCATTAAAGTAACACTGGAAACATTAAAAACACATAGGGTGAAAGGATTAAGCAGAACAAAGGGAATGCTTTTGTTAAAACACAGAACATCAGTGGAGAAAAAATAATGCTTCTACGTTAACAAGAAACATTTTGACAATTCTGTCACGCTCAAGAATCAAGGTGAGTCATTCTGCTAGTCCGACAAAAATAGGTGTGCTTCTTGTGGCGAGTGCAAAATAAAACACCTATGCATCAATAAACCAACAGGCAAGTGCAATGTGCTTGACATCCATTTAATAGACTTAGAATTCACATTCGGACTGCAATAAACACATTTTCCCATCTGAACTGTGGGATGAGAAACTATAGACGCACTATGTAAACAAAATGATTTCCAGAGCTTTTTTCCCAGCATTTTGTTCAAATCAGGTAATTTTTGGTTAAAACATCGCGGTGCTCCTGTACTGCCCTGCAAAGGGGATCCTGTCAACGTGGATACTTTCTGAAGATCCGTCAGAAGATACCATGGGAGAAGCTCCAGCAGATCCAGCTTCAAGTTCAGCAGTGGCTAGGGAGAAGAGAAACAACATTCCGGTGTTGCTTTTACACTAGACAGGGCCAAATCAGTCACTATGAAAACATCATGGATAACTGGAGAGACCACAGTCCAGAAAGAGATTTAAAAACTTCCAAGGGGACATAACAATCAAAGGGCTAGGCACAAAGGAAGAAACAATCTTTTTCCACATTTGCCTACCAGCCAACAGTATTTCTAAAGCCAGTGACAGAAATTCTATAGGCTACACATTGAACATCTTCAGGGAACCCACAAATGACTCCTGCTTGCACCAGTGCTAAACTGAGCCCCCCTGCAGACCTCACGAACCTCCAGTATCTGTTTTCCTTGAATGTTCAAAGCAGTGATTTATTGGAACTCTGCTCCTAAAAACCAGCTTCTGCCTTCTCTGTGACAAACTTAAAAAGAATCCGCCGGTGAAAACGCAAACACCTTTGCAATGCAGTCAGGCCAGGACAAGTCTCCTAGCCTGGCACTTTCTTTGAGGGGCGTCTTTGTAACTCACCCTGGCAAAACCCTCTTTCCTCCACAAAAACACATACTCAACGAAAGCAAGCCCACCTTTCCTGTTCTTCTCCAGCCACATTTTTCCGACAAGGTCCTGAAACCAAACGCACTCTATGACACCTAGCAGATGCACAGTCAGGTTCAAAATGCACACGGATGAAATGCAACGGCTTTGTGTCCATTCGGACACACGGAACGAGCTGTGAAGCTACAGCTGAACACTCTCTGTATTACCAAAAGCATGCAGGAACAGAAGGAAATTCTCGCAGGGGCTACCTGCTTTGAAATAGCACCAGTCACTGCAAAGCAAAGCAGTGACTCTGGAGGAACGACTACCCTGAAACAGGTGGAATTCCTCTTTCGACACCTGGCCTCATATTATAGAGCATGTTTCATGCTATGTGTTAAAAGCATTCAACTCATCTGATGTTTGCCTAAGTGCTACTAAATGATCTTTTCCCAAAGAAAGGGTATCTTTCATCACTGATTATATTTTTCTTGCTTATTCAAAAAAGACTGCAACATATAAGCTACAAATACAAGCAACGGACAAGAAACAGCAAAAATCCAGACCCAACAGCAGAGAATGGGCGCGGTATGATGTAGTGCGGAATGCAACCGACGCACATGGAAGAAGCAGTGATGGCTGAAGTCTATAAACGTCTTCTCTCAGGGCTTCTTTTACGTTTGATGTTTGTGCTCAAGGATTCACTCTAGAAAAACGTGACTTCAGCTTAAGCCAAGTGCACCCGTGTAGAGGAAGTGGGTTAGTTTTCTCTGCACTTGTCTTTTTCAGGCAACTGCATAACATTCTACACAATCTTTTGGTAAGCAGGAAATTTTCACATTCAAGTCTAAACTGGAAAGCTAGCAGAAAAACCTCCCTGTGCTTAGCACAGGAACTTGACAGCTTTCAAGCCATTACATTCAGGAGTTAGGAACACTCCTCTTTTTCCTTAAAAATGCCCCTAACAGTGACACATTACCTTGTTTAAGTTCTTTAGCGATTCTTTCATCTAGTTCCTGCCGTACCTAGAATTATACAGAAAATATAGTTAATATTTTAACAGTCACATTTTTCTAATATTAAACTTCTAAAACATTCTTAAAATCCACACATAATGAGAGAAAACCTAAAAATATAATTCCAAGTAGACACACCTTGGTTTGGGGTTTGATTTTTCTCGAAGAGAAACTTTTGGTCAGTCGGGCTGCAGCTGCCTCATTGCTCAGCAACGTTAACAAAACAATTTGTAACTCGCCAGCTGGATTATTACTGGGCATTTAACAAAATACACAGGAAGAAAGCAAGAAAGCCTAGCGCAGTTATAGCAGTGAAGGTACGGCTGAAGTTTATCATCAAACACACAAACAGGATGTCAGCTACATGCCGAGATATGTACAAATGCCACCCACAGGGACAAATCAGCCAGTTGAGGCTGGCTTCTGCAACTTCACAGAGAGAAGAGCTGCACCAGCAGCTGCTGCAGGATTGACATACACCATTTGTACAGAAAAAAGCGTGTGCCAATATTCTTCTTTTCTCCACCTTAAGATGGGAAATTGAAAGAGCTCCTACAGATGACGCCAAAACTTCTTTATTGTTATTGCAAATACCACGACACACATTTATAAAAATATAAAAGCACACACAATTTTTTCTTGCAAACTGTGTACTAAGAAAAACAACCGCAGCTACAGCTTCTACGCAGCGAGTGCTGTGGGGTTTATTATGTAGCTGGAATCAGCCTGGATCACTGCAAAGGAGCACTTACGCCTCTTCTCCCCTAGAAAGTGGGTATTGTTACCAATTAAGTTATTCTCACTTATGATTCTGCCTTCAGAAGCCTTCACAAGAAGGAATCACATCTCCTAATTTAAGAGTCACAGTCCAAGCGCTATACGCTGTTGTTTACGTTTGATGGTACTTGCTACTCCTACATTTTTTCCATCAAATTTGTGACACACAGAAGTGAATTTCCAAACACGTATCATACAGCTTCCAGGGCTACGACGGCCATGAAGATGCTGCAGGGCTTGGACCTTGTGAGCTATATGCAGAGGCTGAGAGCTGCAACTGTTTCTTTGCTGGAGAACAGGAAAGCTCAGGGGGACCTTATCTATGTGTATAAGTACCTGGTGGGGGGAGTACAGAAGATGGAGCCAGACTCTTCTCAGCGGTGCCAAGCAAAAGAACAAGAGGAATAGGCACAAATCCAGATAGAGGAAATTTTAACACAAGGATTTTTATAATTATTATTTTTTAAAAAATTGTAAGCATGGACAGCCACTGGAACAAGTTGCTCAGAAAAGGTTGTGGAGGGTCCATCCTTGGAGATGTACACCACCTGGCTGGACAGAACAGTGAGAAACCTGCTACGGCTGACCCTGCTTTGAGCAGGGGTGAGGTCGGACTAGATCATCTCTAGAGGCCCCTTTCCACCCTCACTCCTTCTGTGACTCTCTTGATTTTAGTACTGAATTCCTGGGGGAAGGAGCATTTATTTTATGAAATGAGCAGACCCACCTAGCAGCATAACAACAACAACAAGAACGGAAACACTGCACAGGGTACTCAACAGGACAGAGAGAGCAAGAGCCTCAGGAAGGAAACCACTCTGCTTACCCTCACAAGAGCAGCAGTAACAGGCAGTAACTGCAAGGGTCAGAGGAGCGGGGCTGTAAACCAGCGAAGCGGAGGGAAGGGCTCTCTCTCCAGGAACACAGGGAAAGCTGGGACCAAATTCACCGGATCCTGCAGGAGAAGCACCACTCTGTGATACTTCATTGAAATACTCTGTGCCAACAGAGCTGCATGAACAATGGAAAAGGACCCCCCAAATCTCTAATTGTTTTCAAGCAGGTACGAGCAGAAGCAAAATTCCGGGGAGAAAGGACCCCCTAACTCCTGAGACGAGACACAGGTAACAGAGAAAAGCAGGAAAACTAATGCCTAGACCAAAATACGGCCCAAACCCAGGACCAAGCCCAAGCAAAGTCGTAGTACTTAGTGGTGTTAGAAGAAACCACTTTCCCTGGTTTCCTGAGTCTTCACAATGACTAGAAGGTCCACAGGACCCTCCGCAACATGTACAAATCAATCAAGAGAAGAAAAAGGTCTTGTTTTCCTCTTATTCATTCCATCAACGTCTTTGTGATTCTCATCCATGTCTGAGGGAAGAGAAATAGGTGGAAATAAAGCCAACACACTGATTTCTGAAAAGGGGATGAATGAAGAGCCAGGCAAAATACACCTCCGAGGACCTTAACTTGCCTCCACTTTTCTCCTTCCCCCCAAACCCCTGGGAAAGGCATCACAGCTGAGTGTCCCAAACCTCCTGAGCAGGTACTTCTCACCTCACTGCACATCTCTTCAGGCGGTAACACACCAGGTGTTCATTTGCAGCAGGCACCTTCTCAACAGTTCTTTTTCAGAAAGTGGTGTTGACTTACTACTTATCCACACAGGCTGCTTTAGCACAGAGTAAGCTGGATCCTGTAAGACTCCGTGAAATGATGCTCCGAGTCTGGAGTACCAGTACTGTTCTGAAGTTGAGTTCCTAGACACAACTGCTGCGACCACCAAGAACTTTTTGTATATCAGAAGTGGCAAGGACGGTAAACCAGCCTACTCCTAGAGCTCAAAGTTCCATTATAACAGATTAAATCCATAGACTATCATCTCACAGACGGTTAACTACCACCGAAGCCCTTGCACTACAAATACATAAAGCAGAGAAGTCCCCTGCAGCAGTCATTCTTTCACTTGGACAAACTAAAGTTCAAAATATGCGCAGTGTTAGGAAAATGTGAATACATCAGTAAGTTTTAATCAAAACCTAACAGCGTAAACAGACAACATTTCCAGTATAAAATACCATCCCAACATTAAACAATGCTGGCTGCAAACCTTGCCATGTATCTGGCTGCAGAGAAGAGAGAGGGACAGATTTTTGATGAAGGAGCTGAAGAAGAAAGAAAAATGGCCTTATGTTCACAGGTCTTCAGTGAGAAACAAGAACGTGGCCTACATGTAAATGAAGCAAGTAAAAAAGCTAACAACAAAGACTGCTACAAGAGTGCAGAAAGCCAAATCAGAAATGGAACAGAAATTGAAAGATGAAGAGGAAGCAGACATTTCCCTTCCCACATTAAACTGGTTTCATTTATCCACTGATTCACCCTGGTTGCAGAGTTCACTGTTCTTGTCTGTCAAGACACGCACGTTCATTTTCACCAGCCTTTGGCACAGCTGTTAGGATTTAAGCTTGACATTTGTTAAACCTAACAGCAGGACTCCAGTCCCAAAACCTCCTTGCAGCACTTGCAGGAGACATTCCTTGCCTTAGGCTATGGACTAAGGGAGCAGGTCTGAAATGCTGAATTGCTAGTTGCTACAGTCACTGTCTAATGACATGCACAGAATTTGTCAAGTACTTGTAATTTATTCCACATTACTGAAGCTCTAATACAAATAAAAAACACCAAAAAAACCCGAAGACATTTGCATGGGATTGGGATTCTACTGGTTAATAAGCTTGTGCCAATATGAACTTTTTTCTATTTTTAAAGATCCTTTTGCACTTCAAGGTTATTCATTTCTGTAGCGTATATATTTGATAAAGGGGAAGGGGCTATACTGGAATGGAACACATTTCTTTATGCTCTTTTAAGAATAACACGCTCATTTTTTGCTGAACTTGTGATATTACCATCTTCAACATGTACGGCTCTATGTGTAATCACTGATAGTCATGCCTCATGTTTAGGAAAACGGTGCAATCTTTCAAGCCTTTAAACACCAAATTCCTTAGTTAAGTCTAAAGAAGAAACTGTGTCCACTTGCTAGTGGAGCACTCCTTCCTCTTGTCAGCATCATTTACCAGTGTTTTTTCCAACAGCTGCAGGACCAATGATCACCATCATTTTGAATAAGAGCAGTGTGAACTATTTTCACCTCTTTGCCCCTGAAGCTATTTCAAAGCTTGTGCACAAACGAAATTTACACAAACATCTTCCTCTTCAGAATGGCTGGCATGTTCCCTACTTCCAATAGCCTTTCTCACCTTGAGGAAGCTACTACAAGGAACACCAAATCTGCAGAGAGCTTTGACTAAAAAAAGTAGTGCAAAAGGACTGCCTGAGGCACACTGCAATTTCAGCTTCTTAACTCCCTGTCATTTAGAGCTTCAGTGGCAGAAACATTTGTCATCTCCAGCCAAGGCAGCACTGCGCATCCTGAATTTAAAGGCAAGGCAAATTCTGTAGAAGGGAACCAGGTTAGTGGGAAAACAAAGCTGAGGCATAACTGAAGTAAACAGTGAAGTGAAGAAAAGGCTTAGAGTCAGAGAAATTCTTCTGCTTTGAAACAGTCTGGTGAACAGACAGAATACCAGGCAGCACAACCAGCAAAGCATTTCAAAGTAGACTAACACTATAATCTCTGATTTCTTCCCTCATGCTCCAACTTGCCTCCTGAATGGCACGGGACTCCTGCGGAAATGACAGCACAGACTGTGCATCTGGTGATTTTGCATTTGGAAACTGATTGAGATTTGCCACCCATTATTGTATGCAGAGGAATACATGCAGTTTTTCCCTTTTGTTACTTCCTGACTTCAAAGTCTTATGTTGCAATTCAATCCTCTTTTCTCAGATGCATGTTATGCACATGACATACTGCACCCGACTGAGAACAATTAAGCCCGCAGTTCTAAGCGAAATACTCGCCTAGTCCTCTAGCAACTACTGCACCTCTGAGAACTCAGTTCCTTTCTTCTGAAGGACTCCAGAGAAGATCAGGTTTTAAGACTTCCCTGAATACACTGAACGTCAGGTGACTCGAGGCTACAAGCAGTGACACTACAATTAGTCTCAGTCGTTCCCTAACTGGTGATTACAGGAAGAAATACCATAAAAAGATGTGCAGCTGGATTTAGTAACAGGGAGGTTATTTTTTTTTTCCTGTTTCTTCTTCAAAAAAAGAATCCACAACTGTTAAACCCTTTTCTTTTAAACTAGGACAGCTTTTTTCCTAGAAGTGGGATGGTTTCCTCCTTTGCCTTTTTCTTCTTGTAACATCTCGCTCCCATCTCTCTCTCTTTTTTCCCTGCCCTCACTTGCTCCCTGTCCCTCTTGTTCCCTTGTCCTGGCTTTCTTCTTACTTCAGTTTTGCAGTGGATCCCTGAATTTCGCCTCCTTTCTGCTGCTTGCGTGCAGAATAATCCCTGCAGGTGGTACAGTACTAATTGCCTCCCACGTTCTTTAGGTAGTGTTATGTCCACCCCTCTGACACAAAAACCACATTCACAACGATACAGAAAAGTTCATCTCTTAACTGCCGCTGCTACGCACTACCTACACACTGCTTTGTCTATTTTTGTTTTGTTGTTTGGTTTGGTTTTTTCTTTTTCTTAAACCAGGTGCAGTATGTAGACACGTTATTTTAAATGGATTCTTTCCAATGTAGGTGGGACCACTGAACCAGGGTAAGGCTTAAAGGTGACCAAATGCTTCTCACATCCATTCAACAACAGAATGTGCGAGGGACAGACACTGACTGAACAGGCAAGCTTGCCCATGCCTCAGTCCTATGCTAGGTGGGAAACCGATTACAACTACTGACATCTGTTTCCAAGTCTCATGATATCACGTTTACCATTCTGTGAGGGATGTGCTATCATGCTGACTGCTAATTACAGGGCATATTTTGACCAGAGGTATTGCAGAGGTTGCAGCTTTTTACCAAATTAGAAAGCTCTGTAGACTTCCTGAGGAGCAGTTACATATAACACCACATAGCAGGACCCACAAAATCAAATGCCTCCGAGGCACAGCATTCGTCCCGCACTCAAGTGAGAAGTAACGTGCCCTGTTCATACCATCCTAGTTTTGAAGCATCCCTTTGTTGGTATTGTACTAAAACCAGTTCCGGTGAAGAAACTGCTAGCATGAACATCAGTGAAGGAGGAAAAGGTGTCTCAAACAAAGAAGTCTGATGGGATTTTGCACTCATCATAAAGATAGCTGTTTTAAAAAAGGTCATCCACAGAATGGCTTGGGTTGGAAGGGACCTTAAAGATCATCCAGTTCCAGCCCCCCTGCCATGGGCAGGGACACCTTCCACTAGACCGGGTTGCTCCAAGCCCCACCCAGCCTGGCCTTGAGCACTGCCAGGGATGGGGCATCCGCATTAAATTTTACTGAAGAGCTTATTTGGGAGCTTCCTATGCCACAGTATTCTTCATCACAGTTTCTCTTGCAAAAGAGAACTTGCAAACAAAACCTGTTACGCAGTTCATCATTTAGAACTCAGTATTTTTTGGTCTTTGAGCGCTTCTGGAAATTTTATAACCCTAATGACCAGAAGTCTTCATTTCTACCACCTAGTTGTATACTGGTTTGATGAGCAATTTGGTTTAGCATATTAGAGCATATGGTTTGGAACTAGAAATGGATTCTAACTTTAGACTGAAAAGCACAACCTTGCTTACAGATACTCTTCAACACTAGTTGAGAACAGTATTTAAAAACGCTTACCTTAGCCACATAGGCTTCAACTCTGTTTCTTGATGGTAACGTATTCACGGTCGGGGTTAGGAAGCTTCCTCCTAGATTTAGACTTCTATTCAGTGCCGGATTGTTGCTAATATGTCCCAGTTCAGTTGAATACAGAACTGGACCACTGACAGCGCTGCTTGCAATTAAAGGTTTGCTTCCATGGCACTCCTGAAGGAGCTTAGCGTTGGCTTCTGCTCATCTCTCATTAGCTCTGAAACATTCAGAAGCATACAAAGAATTATCTTTGGTAATAACACTTCCGCAAAGTTACCCTCCAGGTCTTTGACTATTATCTGACTTCTGAAAGTGGAAGGGATTAAGAGAGTTCAAAAAAAATGTCCATAATTTGATCTGAGGTTTTTTGAAGAGCCTATTTCTAGGTAGCCACACTACCTGCAGGAAGCAGCAAGAGTTAACCAATTCTTTGGACTTCTCAGCATTAAGGCCTCAAAGCAGTCTGTGCACACCGTGTGTTTACATAGCTCTTCCTGAAAGGTACATCACCGGCGTAAGAACTCTGGGCTTCCCTTCCTTTCCCAAAGCAAGCTGAAACCTATGACATGCGGCTAAAATGGAAGCCAAAAGATTTTTGTTGTTCTTCTTCATAGCACCAAATGCCGTTCTCTGAAGGGCCTATCCTTATTCAAGCAGTAAAGGACATGACATTCTCTTTTCTGCCGTACTTAGAATAAGAAGAGGAGATTAGAGACTGGCAAAAAGGCTGCCTGTTAAAACAAACTCAACTTCAAAAATATCCTATTAATGCCCATGATCGGTGGTGTTACTGCTGGAACACTGAAGAGAAACGAAGATAGTGCCAATGAACAGGGGGGAGCCTTAAGGTACTTTCATCACAAATATGCTCTCTTATGCATAATGCTGACCAGATGTAGAAAAGGTATTTAACGAAGAAAACTGCTTGAGGAAAAAGTAGTATCTTATTATCACGCCAAAAATGCATGGACTTACCCTTCCAGTTTATTTCCTAGGCACCTTCCATTTTTAACTTCCTCCAGATACAGGTCTTTGTACTTTTCCGCTTCTGCCTGTACAGATTCTTTTTGAAAAATACTGTCTCGTTGGGTATTTTTTATCCTGTCCAATTCACGTTCGAGGTCTCCAATTCTGTGTTCTAGCTGGCTTGTCAGCAAAGCATGACGACTGGCCCTGATTTGTTCTAATCTGTCCTGGGAGGCTGCCTGCATCTGAAGTAGATACACACTTTCAACCACCGCAAAGAAAAAGAGAACTCCCCTCGCCAGTCAATTGCACGTACCCAATTTCAAGGGCCCAGCTCTATTCAGCGAGGCAACTGTGCCTCCTCACTGCCATCAGCGACCAGGGCAGAACCCTGGAACTACCACACTAAATGATTCTTTTCATTCAGAAAGAACCCCCATCTTAGCACTATTCTTCATCAAAGCTACTGATGGAAGAACACAACCTCTGTAGGACAGGGCATAGCATTCCTCAAAGAAATTATGGAGATGCCGCACCCCCAGCCCCCACCCTGCAGCTTTGGTGACTTCTTTTCTGAGCGTTGCCCCTTGTGCAATGACTAAGGAAGATGTGTATGCCTGGCTGTGACAACTCTAAGTTGCAATACCCATTCAAGGATAAACAATGAGAACAAGACCAGTGGACAGTGACACCCCTCCAAGAACTGCAAAATGAAATTCTACCTTGGCAAGTTTTTGATTCAGGGCCTGCAGGCACACTGCACGCACATGAAAGCGTCTTGCCCAACCATATTCCCTTCTCCCACTGCCCTTCAGGAAAAACAGAAGTACAGCGTAACACATGGAATCAGGCACCACCCCCCGCCCCTATAAATGACAACCAAAACAGAAGTCTATAACAGACACACATAAGAAATGAACTTACCTGCAAAATCAGATTGACTTCTTGCCGTTTTTGTCTTATTTCTTGTTCAGCTCACTCTTCCACCTCTCTTTTGGATTGTTCTATTTGGCTGCGATCCACCATGTTAGTCTCCATATGGTGTTTGAGATTAGCCACCTCTTCTTTCAGCTGGCTTTTGCTCTTCTCCAGTTTTTCATGGTTCCCACGCATGGTGGACAACTCCTCTCGCAAATCATGATTTTGTGCTTCTAGCTGCATGCCTTTTTTAGGCTCTATCTCCAGCTGCTGGGAAAGTTCATCAACCTGTAGACAGGAAAGGGGAAAAAAACAGGGAACTCAGAGGGATCTAAAATTAGTCAAATCTGTGAAAATTGGTAAAGGAGTTGGCCATCAAGACTATTTATCACAAAAGTGAAACCAGGCTCTTCTTTTAAAACAAGAACAGCTTTCACATAATTTCTGACAGCATTCCTCAGGTTCCCATCCTTCCTCAGTTCTGCAGTGGGTCACGGACCGAGAGGTACCAAACCAGCGGCATGACACCCGCAGGGCTAGGCTGAAAAGCACTAGGGCTATTCTTCTGCGAGATGTTCATACGATCATAGGAAATCAAACACACCCATACCCAGTTACATCACAGCCACATTCTGGTTTCATCAGAAAAAGAACCATGTGTCACGCTTCAGAGGAACTGTCACATGCTGTCACACGGTCAAAGCTTTGTCACAGAACTGACAAGGCAAGAAACGGGTACCCTTCTCTTCCATTACGCTAAAAGATCTGGAAGTAGCAGTTCAGAACACCGCTTTTGCAGCAGTGGTGGCAGAAGACAGTCTCTTTAGGTCAAAGCTGCAGTTTGTTTTCAAAAGATTTCCAGGAAATATCAGACTTCCCATAGGTCCCAATGGTCAACTACAGCTCTATCCCCTTCTTTCCCCCTCCAGAAGCATCCATCGTCTATACCTATTAACCATAAAACATGATATCCCATCATCTTTTATTTTTAAAAAAGTGGGGGAAACCAGCAGAGTCAACACTTGAAAGTCTCTAAAATACGTAGAAACTTTACACTTATTTAAAATTGCCCAAACGTAATTCCATTCCCTGTCATTCAAAATAACTCTTCCAACAGGAACACAAATATGCTGCTAACCTGTGAACTAAAAATGAGCCACTGTCAAGGCAGTTGACTCGTTCTACAATAATATCTTCTAAAAAGGAGCATAACTTTGAAACACAGCTATCTCAGTAATGAGCGGAGAAGCAGCTAAAAGGTCACATGCTACCGAACGGCCAGAGCAATGCAGGAGCGGGCTGGAAACTAGGACCATGCGCGGCAATCGGTTAGCTGAGGGGAATGTGCTCGAGCTTGTCTAGACAACAATTAACATGATGAGGCATGTTTGCAGAGCACAGGGGAGTGGGAGACGGATGGCGCCAAGGAAAGGTAACACCTTGCTGTTAATTGCTGGTAGTTAACCACCAATCAGGGATTGCCTAGTATGCAAGGCTTAGCTTCAAGAACCAATCTGTTTCAAACGTGCAGCTTCTGAAAGTGTATAAAAACTCGTGCTTCTGTACAATAAATTGACATTTGCTTGCATCAAGCTGCGTCCCGTCTCTTCATTCGCCGCAGAGCAACCTCAAAACCATTTGTGGGTCTCTAAGACCAGGAAAGACGGACTGAGTCAGCTACTAGTAAGCAACAAGTTACAGGGTTTCTTCCGCACCACCTCACACTGCATTGTGCCCTGGGAAGCAAAGACACCATTCCGAAAAGCAAACCCCCACCTGCCTCCTGCTCAACTCGTGCCCGAGACAGGCTTCAGGGGGTGACCTTGGGCAAGGCCAACTGCACAGAGCTGTTCCGAGTGATGGTGGCGTTACTCCCCTCTCTTCCGAGAGGGAATGCATCCGTCGGAGCCCGACGATGCTGCCACGGCCTCAAGCTGCAGCCAGGCCTGTGCTGGGCCTTCACTGCTCTCAGCCCTGACCCTCACCCATGGACGTGACGGCCCAGTAGGACTGCAGACCTGCCCATCCCTATGGACCGGCCTGGTGATCTGCACTCTTGGCGCACTCTGCTTACTGTCCCCAGAACTCTTCTGCTCTTCTTGGTGAGGGCCTGTGGGGCTGATCCCTGGCCTGTGTGGTCACAGACCCTGCCAGCCTTGCTGTGGCTCTTGCTTTGCCCTTCCTCTGCAGGACAGCCTACCCCTGATGTGCCCTCGCAGATACTGCTGTGTACGTAACACTTCCGTCTTTACCCCTAAGAGCTACATCAGTATTACAGTCGCCTACTACTGTGACCATAGAAGGAACATCAAAAAACAGCCAAATAATTTCAGAAATACAGCCAAGAAAAAAAGTCAACAATATGAAAAGAAGTATAAAGAAAGAACAAAGGTTTCACAAGAAAAAACACCACAATAACCCAAACAAAGCAAAGCTCACCTTTGTTCTTAATCTGCCAATTTCATTGACCACTTCAGAATACCTGTTCTTCACTTCTCCCTGCAAATTAAGCTGGGACAGTCCCCCTCTCTCCTCATACACCCTTAGTTCCTTCGTAGCTCTGCTCAGCAGCCTCTTCAACCTGCACAGCAAACTAGTCATGAAAACAATGAAGCAAAGGAACAAAACTGGACTTTTTCACATACTCTCATGTAAACAGCACAGACACAGCTTGCTTCATCTTTAACGTGCTTGACACACTAGGAATTACCAGGAAAAACCAGTATTCCTGTGCCACATACACTTGGAGAGTCCAGATTTCACCTGAAAAGAGGAATGAAAGACTCCCTTTTTCCCAGGAGAACTGCAGGGCAACCTGCACCTGCAGTTGTTTTGGCAGCTAGTGAAAACTAGGGGCTGGTGTACAGAAGTACCTTGCAAGAACTAACACGAGGCCGGCATCTGCTCACAGTTAGGTACACCTATTTTTACACTAAAGTTTAATAAAACATGACTTCTACGCAGGGATACCTCTTCACCACGCTAAAAAGCCGTCCCTCTTACAGTCTTTCTGCAGATCGAGGTTTCTTTTCATTTCTTGGGCCAGACGTAGTTCAGCTGGGCGTTTCAACTCTACCAGCTTCTTCACTTCCTTTCTTTCACTCTCGCACTTTCAAAAGAGAAAAGAAAGATTTATCACACACACAGAGCACAGGAAAAATACCTACGTACAGTCTGTGCATCTAGCGCTCTCCACAGAGAAGCTGCCGGACGTCTCTATCCGTTAGCCACGTTCCACAGAATGCCATGGGACGGAATTCCTGAGGATATTCCATCCCTTCAGGTTTCACATCAAACAGACTAATACGTAACTACAGAAACAGATGCCCTCGCTGAAGCAAAGGCCATCCTCTTCTAGACATAACAGGTGGAAAAGATGCTGGAGAACACTTTTGGCAGTGCCTCTGCTCATAGTAGGGATTACGTAGGTATGCACTTCATGGGAGAACATGGATCCATCCAAAGCTTTCATGGGATCTTCCAGCAACCAGCAGGCAGGGGCTTGTGGAGGAATCTGATCTTTTGGAGTTCTTCAACATTTTATTCCCCTCGGCCATTACCTCCACCTCTTCTGTGTGGCCATTTACTTAGCCACATGCTGGTTTTCCTCCTCTTGGTGTTTTCTCAGCCACACCAGAGGAGAGCTGGCAGCTGTTTTGACTTTGTACTTCCATTTTCCCTCTACAGAAAAGGAGAAAAGGGGAAGGCTGTCCCTTGGCAACTGGCAGGCGCTGCTTGTTTCCCAAGCACTCGTTCATTTACCCAGCATTCCTTCAGTATGTTTTTCGGCAAGGCTTTTAAGCTCCCGCTACGCTGAAAACATACAGCAGCTCCTCCACACACGCACTGGAAACATCAAGCATTTTAAACCTGCCCAGAAACCAAGGGGTCAGAAGATGACCACACAAAATCCAAGGAAGAACTGGGAACTGTGGCCTTGCTCGATGTGCTCAACTGATAGCAAACCACACTGGGAACTCTTCCCAACAGAGCCACTCCAGAACTTACACAAGGATACCCATCTAGCTTTTATTTGCTTCCTCCATGACCCCCAAACGATAAGGTACTCGCAGCCTGAATGGCAGGGATAACAGAAAACAATGATATGTAAGAACCTGACCAGAAGGTGCATGTGGTTCTCCTGGGTATTGGCTCGGTGCCTGGAGAATTTTCTGGGCTCACCTGTTGCAACAGTTCAGCCTTCTCCTCGTCCAGCTGAGCAACGCGCTCTTCAAGGTGGGATCTTGACTTCAAGTGCTCCTCCCACGTGCTGTGCAAGTCCTTGGATGTCAGAGCCAGCATGTTCTGCTTCTGCGTCTGTGAAAGCAACAGTGGCAGAAGAAAAAGTAAGGTGGCCGGAAAAGACAAGAGCGCAGGAGAATGCAGTAACTTACACAGAAACAGGCCTAAGCTCTCCTCCACCCATCCAAGACCTATGGCCAAGGTTGGCGTGGAGTGTAAAACACACCTTAGGAACCATAACCAAGAACAGCAGCTGGAGCTGGTGGGAAGAAGGAATACTCTAGAAGCGACAGGATGAGGTTACAACTTTGGGGGATAAGATGACATGCACACACACACAGAATCACCCTACAGCTTTCCTGCAAAGCTCCTCTGGTTCCCTCTATACTTCAGTTTTCGTAAGAACACTGCAAAAGGTGGTGCAAAAGGACAACATTCGCTCCTGCTTTCAACAGCTACGCTCAGATTTATTCATATAGTTACAGACATTAACTACCTTAGTTTTCACCTTTTTTTCCAACTCCTTTTGCAAGCGCAGCTTGTCTCTCTCCAGGTCACTGTGGTAGCGCATAGTAACTTCAAGTGAAGCTTCTGGCATAGATTGCTTTTTAAGTGCAGCAGCAAGCTCCTGCTGCAGTTGTCCAAACATGCCCTAACGAAACAGTTAAATTAGCATGAAGAAAGTTCTAAGAACATGAAATACGCCTTTAACTTATTTTGTTATACGGTTAGACCTGTCTAGATTGAACCCAAAAGTATGAAATTTTGCCTGCCACCAGCAGGCATCTGCACAGATGATGACCTCTCGTCATCTTTCTCAGCTGAGCACCTTTGACTATCAGCAGCTGTTCATGAGGATTCCTGTTTCCTAACACATAAAAAAGGCTCAGGTATTGTTCTTCCTTGAACAATACACAGGAACACACTGCAATCGGGTATTTTTTGCCTAACAAAACCCAAAGAAATCTGTTGTGATCTAAGTTGCAGTTTGACTGCAAATATTACTCCGGTGACTGAAGGCAGGACTTTGTGTTAGATTGTTCTTTCTTCTGTTTCTTCACTATACAAATACAATTAAATGAATACAAATATCTGAAAGCTCCTTTGAGATACACTTTAAGGGTATGTTGAATCACATCCTCTTGTAGTCTTCTTACTCAGCTCGTTTTAGAAATACTGATAGATTAGGTTTACAAAAATCTGGATAGCTCATATATATATATAGCTATATACATATACACACACACACTCTCTCACATGATCTTCAAAAGGAACCCATTATTTTGGTAGTAAGAATACAAAGCAAGTCACAGTTTACAATGATTGACAGTACTGCTGGAGTGTGGCTACACATCATAAAAGAGAAAGCTTAAGGTCACCGTCTGACATGAACTTTGAGGAACAGGCAGGCCCCTCAGAACCCTCAAAACACATACAGAAATCAACAGCTGGACATTACTAATACTCTTCAATCTTGATAGCAGCTTACAGAGAACCTCTTTTTTCCCCTCTATAGAAGCTTCATATAAATCTATCCCCAACCACTTCACTTCTCTGTATCTTCATTTCTCAGCCCTCGTGTATTGGATGGTTCCTCCTTTTATACCACTCTCATTCATGTCATCTGTGCAATACTTACATCAAAACCATCAAATACTTTAGACTATTCTATAGGGCATAACATGGACTAAGGAAAATAGATGGAAAAAAGTTCTAGAGAAGAATCACCTTTCTTGATCAAAGCTTAGACTTGGATACCTTTTTTCTGTTCTCTGCTTAGATCTGAGGACTAATATCCCCGTTGCCAAAACTTTCCGCAATTCCGAGGGAAACATAACAAACCAGAACAAATGAGTATTCTTTGGTCCCATGCATGTAACTTACACCGGATACATTGGAGGAACAAACTAATTTCAAGAACGGACAAACTTTAAATTGTTCTTTCTACGCATATACTTTACCTGTCTTTCTACTACGTCAGTCTCGTATTTAAAGACTTGTTCCCTTAAATCAGTACGCTTGGCATTTAAATCCTTGTTTCGCTCTTCTATTAGATAAACTTGCTTTTCTGTATCAGCTCTAAGTTTGTTGAAAATGTCATTAAAACGCTCCTGCCCATAATCCGCTATTTTTTCTTTCATGATCCTCTTGTTCTGCATCTCTTCCCATTGCTGATGGAGTAAGAAGGTTTTCACTCTGGAGCTGGGCCAATCGCTCCTGCAGGGACTCCTGTTTTATTACAAGTTTGCTTACTGGATCTTTCTCAAGTTGTCGAGCATGATCGCATTCCTTTGCCCGACACTGGCCTTGACTTAATTCTTTTTTGTCATTTCTAAAAGCAAAGCTTTTTCTCTGAGCATTTGCTTCAACTGGTGAAGCTCATTTTCTAGCCTATTAGCTTTGCTTTTAGCTTTACACAGCTGCAGAGACAAGCTCTTGTTGGTTTCTTGCACGTCAGAGAGGTCACGATGGAGCTCGACTTGCAAGCAAAGGCATTCATCACGTTCTCTGGGAAATCTTCGTTCAGCATTGCTTTCTGATGACAAATGAAGTTCAAGTTCTTGAACTGCAGCGTTCAGGGAGGAACGCAATGATTCAATTTCTGTCTCTAGTCTGTCTTTGCTTTTGTTTGTCTGCTCAAGTTTGGAAGTCAGCACTGCAGATTCTCTCTTTACTAAGTCCAGCTCTGCGTTGAACTGAAAAAACATTTGTCTTAATGCTTCCTTGTGCAGTTTAAGTTCCTTTTTGAGAGCTTCATTTTTTTCTTTCAAGGTCTCATTTTCCTTTAAATATTTTCCTTGTTCCTCCTGGTGCCTAAGTCTTACTTGAGTGAGTTCTAGCCTTAGCATAGCAATCTCATCTTGTAGTAACTGATTCTTGTACAACAGATCCTGTTCTCTATCAGTGCTGGATTCCTGAATGACAGGGAAAATGAATAAAGAGCCAATTGGGAAATGAATCTACAAAAAACCTGCAGCAATAAACTGCATTTTAACATTTCTAGTACCGAAGCATGACTTCGAAGATGAAGTTTCAGGCAATAAGCTACTCTGTGAACCCATGCACATGTACAACGTACGTACCCAACGGAAGTGCAACATAGCCTTAAAACCTAAATGAACATCCCAAATATACAGTTACGGTTTTTTCCCCCCTTAAACCAGCAACCAAAGCTTTTAAAATGACAGCGCTTTCTTGTATGTGCATGCCTTTATAATACTGCCTTTAAGGTTGAATTAGTTGTGCTACAGATCTGGTAAAAACAAGGCCAGAAAGGGTATTTTCCTTCTCAAATGTCTTCTGAACACTTATCCTTTTGTATTACTGAACGTTAGCTATAAGACTCAATCACCCCCGGAATGCAATAGTCCTGTATATTTCCTCTTTATTGTATGTATAACTTTTTCCCACTTAAACACATTCACCCTACATTTATTGGGCAGCACAGCCAAGAACAAAAAGGCTTCAAGGCACTGCACATTCTTTAGGAAATTCAGTAAACTCTTTTCAAGATCTTTTTTAATACAGTGTTTATGATTGCTTTTTCTCCTCCAGTTACTCTAACTCTTACAGAGAGTTGAATTCATTGCTGAGAGTCGATCATAAAATTTTAGTTATGTGGAGGTGGCAAAGAAAGGCATACTTGAAGTAAGTTCAATAAGGGAATAACTAATTAAAAAATAAAAGCAATGGAAACACAAACACTGTCAAACAACTTTCTTCCTGGTCAACCTTGCCATAGGTAGCTAGGTGTTTCACTGCTAGAAAGCCTAAAAAGCGATGACAAAATGTCTATGAAATGGAAAATAACAGATAGGTTAAGAAACGGTGTAAATAGTGTCTTCTATTAGCTTCCGACTTGCACAAGTAATTCAGGTACATACAGGAGTGATGCTGCTTTCCAGAACTTTTAGACATAAGAGAAAACAAGAAAGGTATTTACCCAGATAAGTTACACTGGTAAACAGTAAATAAACATCAAGAAACAGAAAAAGTTATGTAAGATTTATTATGACTTTAAAACAAACATGGTGAAATGTAATTTATTAGAAAAAAAATCTGCTTACCTCTGATTTTTTTCCGATAGATCTTCTTGTCTCTTCTTCTAGTTCCTTTTGTCTCCCAAGGTGGTTGTTCAAAATTCCTTCTTGAAGGGCTCTGGCCCTCTTTTCCTGAGAGCGCTGTCTCTGTGTTTCATCACGTTCCTCTTCAACCTGCAGTAATACAATAAAACTGCTTGCATCTTAAGAAAAAACAGAGCTAGCAATACATCTTCCCATTCTCCCTTGCATACTTGAAAACATTTTTGATTCCCCACCGTTATGATAATCCACCTATAAATAAATAAATTTAAATTTTCTTATGAAAATTTAAGAAGGCGAAATACAGGATGTTTTGTAGTAATTCAAAAAAAGGTCAGGCTTTGCCTGAAATACAAATGAAACCTAAATTTTGAAAAAGGAAAAAGGGAATAATAAACTGCAAAGCAAAAAAAAAAAAACAACCACCCAATTGTGAACCAACTGTACTCTACTGTCCTCAAAATTTGACAACTGTTATCCAACGCCTCTTCCGTGAACAAAGCGCCTCCTTCTCTAGGCATACTGGAATACAATTGAAAAGAAGCAGAAAATAAGACAAAGAGTTTAATTCATTATTTAATAGACCTGTTTCAAGAGCTTTCTCAGTGTTCTTAACTCCATTTCTAAATTCCTAGACTGTAACTCAAGTTTCTGTTTCTCCTCCATCTCTTTACAACATTGATCTTCTTTCCTTCGGAGGTCTTCTCTCCTTTTCTCACACAGCACTTCTACTCTGAGCCTCTTTTCTTCTTCTTGTTTCAAAGAAGATCTGGGATTTAACGGAGTATTTGAGAAACAAAAGCACTGATATAAAAGTAGATATTCCACATGATGAACTTGCAGAGACAACTCAAACCATAAAAAATGTTAAACGTTTTCAGAGTTCATATTTTTACTGTACTTTTCAACTTTTTAAAGAATTCTAACTTCATGCCATTGTGCATGGTATCAGTTGTACAAGATACAGAAAAAAAACTTTGAGTGATTTATCAGTTATTTGTAAGTTTGTATAGGGAAACACACACCAGTGTGCACACTTCTATAATAAAATTTAAAAAATCCATCTTCATATTACAGCCATTTTGCTGAAAAAGGAGTTTGTTGTCTCATCAGATCAAAGCATCGTAAACTTTTACTATGGTTAGTATACATTTTCTTAGTATACTGAGCATTGCCTACACATTACGGATTCAGTGACCAGAAGCAATACTGGTGAATCAGCACGCCACTTACCTATGGCAGACCCAACAATTTTTCAGCAAGCCTTCTGTAAGTCTAAAACAACTGCTGACCACAGGCAGAACAAGCAGCTTCTGTTTACTCCAGAAGGATGTCAGTGTTCAAAACCAGATTCAGAAATGCATGGGGTTTAAGCTGAATACGATTAAAAACAGTTTTAAACCCCAGTCGGATCTACCTCTGGGAGAAACTACAGCAATTTCATTTTGAAGCTGACTTACAAGGAAAGCCTTATGGAAGGTCAGCTTCTTTACCAACTGAAACAATCAGCAATAAGCACTGGCATGGTAAAAAACGGTCCATGGTGTGCCCACGGTACCCAAACAAGCAAGCAGCTTTGTGTTTGATCATTATTTTGACTATTTTTTCCCATATACTCACAACAGTCAACAAGAAAAAAAAAAAAAAAAATCAAGTGTCAGCGTAAGGGAAGAACTGCCAATTGAAAGCCTGCTTTAGAAATTCTGCAAAACAAGAATCAACCACCACTAAAATTACTTGAAAGACTGACAGAAACATTTGTATTTGAATGGCGTATATTGCAAGGAAAAAGCTTTACATGTAATTTCTAGGGTAATTTCGCAAAAAGTGTAACTTTTAAAGTATAAATTTAACGCTGCTTGGAGAATTCACTTAGAATGAAAATACTACTTCTTTATACTTGACAGATGCTTGAGGATTTTGAACACCTGCTGAAGTCAAACCCAGGCCAAGCTGGGACCGGCCTCGTCTTCCTCGTACTCCCCTCCCCCGCGCTGGGAGGCCCAACTCCCCCAGGCCCAGCTCCCGCAGCCTCCCCTCACAGGGCTGGTGCTCCTGCCCCCGCGCCAGCCCGGCATCTCCCTGCCGACCTCACACGGGCTGGGCAAGATCTCCTGGGCTGGGCGGCCAAAAACCGGACCCCGGGCTCGAGACACAGCTCAGCAAGCCCTGAGGAGGGGTGGGCACTCACTGCCCCCAGTGCCCTGGCACTGCTGCCCTCCAGACAGCCCAGGCCGCTGCGGGCCGCCCCAGCTGCCAGCTCACGGTGGCTCCTGCTGAGCTCGCTCTCTGCCTGGGCCGCCTGGCCCTGCTGGGCCAGCTCCCCAGCCACGCCATCCCACCGGGGATCACCACGAGGAGATCTCCCCTCCCAGGCCAGGGCTCTGCAGCTGTCCTTGCTCAACTGCCTACGGTGCCTGCTGGCCACCCCTGTCTGACGTGATGTCAACAGCGATGAGAAACCTCACACCTCCGGGTCTAGCTCAGGAGTGTGGGGAAAGGGGCAGTCCCAAACTTGACCTTTCCAACAAACAAACAGGTAAGCAAACAAATGCTCTAAGCTCTGGTTTGACTTGCACTGGGTGGAGTTACCAGAAATCCTAGTATTATAGGCCAACTGAAGCTGCGAGGACAAAACGAAAAAAAAACCCACACCCAACCATCTCTCAGATCTCTCTTATAAATCTGATTTCCCCGTACACACTCTCTTGCTCTTTTCTTGCTAGAAAACAAAGTTAGAACAACATCCAGAAGACTGTACATGGAGCTGGTATCCGGACGTTTTTCCCCTCTCACATTATGTACTTCATAGCATAACTGGCCCACGGGATTCAAAAAACCCAAACCCAAAAGACTGGAAACTTCTCATCCTGTTGCCTGCACCATCAGTGTCTTTCGGAACAAAACCACTGACAAGATAATACATTATCAGACCACAATTTACATACTTAAGGCTCTGGATACCCCTTTTCCATTCCGCTTCTTGGTGAGCCAACACGGATTTCAAATCTTGAGTCTTCTCCGCTCTGAACTGTGACTCCTCCCTTTCATCTTCCAATTTCCTCACTTCTCTTGAGAGCGCTTTATTCCGATTTTTCTGACGTTCTATTCTCTGTTCATATTCAAGAAGCATGTTTTGCATTTTCAACAAAGTAGCAGAACCTGTTTTGAGACAGAAAAGACACAAAGCTGCACAAATACTGCCCAATGTATAAGCTGTTCAGTGCTTTGCTGTATTAGGTGCAGGTGGCAGGTTAGTGGGAAGGTCCCTGTGAGAAGAAGCCAGGGGTCGCCCCGTGCTGGCCATGGACGGTTTCAATGGACCCACCGCAGGGCACAGCTGAGCCTCTCAGCCGTGCTGGCAGCTCCTCAGGAAAAACAAACGTAGGAAAGGGCGAAACCACCACACGGGCAGAGAAGGGGAAAAGCATGTGAAAACCAGCCCCGCAAACGAACACCCAGGTCAGCGAAGGAGGAGGGAGAGGTGCTGCTCCAGGTGCCAGAGCAGAGATTCCCCTGCAGCCCCGGAGAGAACCATGCTGGAGCAGATACCCACAGCGCAGTGCTGCGGAGGACCCCGTGCCAGAGCAGGCGGATCCTTCCCGAAGGACCTGCGACCCATGGAGGGCCCAGGCTGGAGGAGATTTTCCCCAAAGGACTGCAGCCTGGGGGAGGACTCACACTGGAGCAGGGAAAAGGGACGAGGAAGGAGCAGCAGAGAAACTGCTACGTCCCGACTGCCGACCGCAGCCTCCCCGCGCTGCCTGGGGAGGTGGCAGGGAAGGAGCGCAGCAGAGCTTGAGCAGGGGGGGTGCCGACGTGTCCTTCTCAGGTTTGGGGTCTTTGTTTCTCACTATCCAAATGTATTTTAATCGGTGGAGTCTGTTTTGCCAGTGACAGTCACTGGGAAGTGACAGCCCTGCCTTCACACTGACCCACCAGCTTTTTCGCCCCGTTTTGTCAAGGAGGGGCAGTGGCAGCACTGGGGGGGGAGTTTGGCCTTCGGCCAAGGTTAACACTTGCCTAATGAAATTTTAGCATAGTTTAAGAGCCCTAGTAAGTGATGCTTATGTTTATATAATGCCTTGTGCACATATGCAAGCATCGTATGACAGTTGAAATTTGTTATATATATGTACTTATTATTTTTAAGCAAAGCCATTATTTTGCTGTACTCTTTGTCATTAGCTGTTGAGGGGTGTGCTGGTTGTGGCTGGGATAGTGTTAATTTTCTTCGCAGTCGCTGGTACGGGGCCATGTTTTACAGTTGTGCCGCAAACAGGGTTGGTAGCACGGGGATGTGTTCCTTATGGCCCAGCAGCGCCCACACAGAGCCAAGGCCTTTTCTGCTCCTCACCCCACCCCACCAGCGAGCAGGCTGGGGGTACGCAAGGAGCCGGGCCGGGACACGGCTGGGACAGCTGACCCCAGCTGACCCAAGGGATGTGCCATGCCACGCGGCATCATGCTCAGCATATAAAGCTGGGGGAGGACGAAGGAAGGGAGGGACATCCAGAGTGATGGCACTTTGTCTTCCCAAGTATTTGTTATGCGTGACGGAGCCCTGCTGTCCTGGAGATGGCTGAACACCCGCCTGCCCATGGGACGTGCTGGATGAATTCCTTGCTTTGCTTTGCTTGCGTGCGTGGCTTTTGCTATTAAACTGTTTTCGTGCCGACCCATGAGTTTTCTCACTTTTCCCTTTCCGATGCTCTCCCCCACCCCACTGGGGTGGAACAAGTGAGTGGCTGTGTGGTGCTTAGGTGTTTAGGTGTGGCTGGGCTTAAACCACATCAAGGGGATATAAAGAAGAAAAAGCTCTTGCTGACTTTTGATGACCGCATTAGAAGGAGCTGAACTGTACTTTGCAAGAAACTGCTTCTCCAGCTCTGACTAGACAGAGAACCAATGATAACGTAAGGCACATCGGCTGGTAATGCAGGCAACATCTCAGGTTAGGTGACAGTTTCACAGCTTTTGAGGGGGATCTCTAGTCACAAAGAGATACTATATCAAAATATGAAATTAAAATACTTAGGAGTGCCTACAAAGAAATCATGTTTTAAGGGGAACTTGTAACAGCTGAAGACAGAGACTTGAAAACATACCCGTATGAACCACGCTAAGCTCTTCCAACAGCAGCATAGTCTCCTTGTAGGCTGAAGCTTCTAACCGGACATCCTCTGAAGTTGGGTCAGATGAGTGAGTTAAACCAGGGCCATCAGTTACTTCCATTGGTATGCTGACCTACAAAAAATACAGTACTTTCTGGAATTCCACTGTCTAGTATTACAGACCATTACAAATGCAGGAATGATTCATTCTCTCCTTCACAGCCCACAGATTTGTCTCAAATACAATAAAGCTGCGTACCAGCAGCAATTTGTACATCTGGTTGATCACTACATAAACACTGCTCCCATCGAAGTGATTAAAAGCTGATAGAGACTGTTTACCAAGAAACTAGTTTTACAGTACCTCGTTCCTTTCACTCCTGGTTGTTGCTGCAGGTCTAGAAAACAGAAATATATTTCAGTACTGAAATGCTTACTTTGCATTATGAATAATACCTACCGTAGCTTTGAAAACTTAATTGCAGAACTGAATTAAACTAAAATCTGGTATAGTAACTTTGCTAGATATAGTTCAAGACTGAAACAGTTATTGTGTGCTATTAATGTCTACTGGAAGGCTAATTTTTCCGCAAGATATTAAGCAAACAGTTGAAATAACTGTTCCCTAAACTTCACGCAAAGTGACAGAAATCTTACAGCTACAGACATGGAGCTATACGGTTACGTGCATTCCCTGTTTAATACCAGGGGTTCAGCTCCCTTCAGTACTGAGAATCCTTCTCCTACAGGTCAAAGAACTGTAATTTTGGATTCTCTGGTGTCCTGGGTCTGGCTGGGATGCAGTTTATTTTCTTCACAGCAGCCCACACAGGGCTGTGCGTTAGATTTCTGACCAAAACAGTGTTGCTAACACACCAGATTTTTAGCTAGGGCTGAACAGTGTCAACAACTTCTCTTTCGCACTTTGCCACAACCCACACAAGTAAGTTCAGGGTGGGCAAGAAGTCAGGAGGGAACAGCTGCAAGAGAAAAGGTGGAGCGGGGAGCAGGGCAAAAAATCCTGAGGTACCTGCAGTGAAAAAAACTGAGATACCTCACCCTTTTTAAACACATGAAATACTTCTATGCCTGTGCACACACTCATGTAATTAATCAGAATTTGTGCACGTGACCTCATTGTTGACTTGGCCAGCATGTTCAAAAGCACTCTAAACAAAAGTGAAGTGTTTGTCAACACAAAGCGCATCAGGTAGTCACAGGAAAGAACAAGAAAGAACAAGAAAGAACATCAGGTGGTCACATGAAAGAACAAGAATCTTCATAGGCGTCAGGTTTACAAAAAACCTAAACACACAACAAAAACCCAAACTAGCCTCTAGCTCTCAGGCCAATTTTTATCATTAAGTAAGTTTTATTTTCAACATTCCTTATAGGCACACCTTCCTTCATCCTCAGATGTTTCACTGGAAGTGCTCTCATCCGGTACTTGACCATGATTGCCACTGGAAGAGCTCATCTGCTGATGAGCCTTCTGCTTTGAAGGCTGTCTTTTACTTTTCTTTGCACCTTTGGCATTCAGGGCAATTTTACTGCATTACACAGAAAGAAAGAAAAAAAATCACCAAGTGAATAGGTTTATAAAAAATATTTCTGTGAAACAGACATACTTAAGATGATGTCCAGAAACAACCGAGACAAAAAATATCTATGATAAAATCACAGACTTGACTGTAAAGATCGTGGAATATGCCCAAGTATTTAAAACCCTTCCCCTAGGAGTGAGGGGGACACGTGGAATCTGAGCTAGATCCAGGTTAAGCTGGACTATATCCAATAGCCACGGTACAGAAAGCACCTAGAGCAGAGATTCCTTTGAAGGACAGACAGAAAAAGCTCCTGCTTAGGTCTGCATAAAAATACGTGTGCCTTCTTTAGACTTTTGAGATTGGTTTGGTAATATCATCTTTTCCCCTCTCCTGACAAAGGGCATATTAACTTAATGAAAAGGAAAACACCAACTGCACGGAGATCACTAAAATCACCTAGAAAAGGGAGGAGTAGCAAACCCCAAGTTCCTACTTTTCTTTTCTAGGTGGCCTTTTCCTACAAAAATAACTGCTTTCTCCAGTCTTCAGTTCTGGTTTTGAAGATGCATTTTACCTCAGTGTTGACATGGAAATCACAGGAATTTAGGTGGGGGTTTTCTATTGGTTTCCCCTTTTCTTTTTTTAGAGCAGGCAATAAATTTGAACCTCCATCGTGCGCTTCATTTTGTCAAAAAAGAATTTTTCTTCATTTTTTGAGAAGCAGTGGACTACTCACTATGGCTTTCACCACTGAGGAAACTACTTCAACTACCACAGTATCAGAAAACCTAAGACACTTACATAGCACTACAAATAAGAGCTAGAGATTATTTCCTTAGCTTACCCTTTCATTGGCACTTTAATCAAGTTTGAGCTCTCCCCAGATGAAAAACTCCTTTTGTCTTTTTCTTCTATTGTGTTTTCACTCTCCATTTTCAAACAGTCATTCTTCCTTACAGTAATCTTTTGTTTCATTTGCCGATTAGTGATGTTATTTAATTTATCCACACATTCCTGTTTTGCCACCGCCTGCACTTTTGAACATCTTTGTTTGCTTTTTTCCTTCTTAACCTATAAAAACAAAGTTAAGCTTCACGTATTTCTAGAAGACAGAAACACCACATCCAAGATTGATTAATTCAGGGTTTACCCCTGAAATAATATAAAATGATCTTTTTTGTAATTCATACAGAAGCATTTTCACAAAATTACACTACAAAGTGTATTATGCCATTGAAAGTACTTTGAATTCACTCATCATGCAAGACATAACAAAAATACAGCCCTTAGAAAGAAAACAATAGTGTCTCTTAAAACAGGAACAAGAAAAAAGTGAAAACATTACTGATGGACAAAGCATTAGGAGGACTGCACAATGTTCGTTGTAACACCACCAGAAAAAAATCAAGTGGATCTGCGAACAAGGAGAGGAAAGAAAAAAAGATCCCAAACCCACAAACACAACTGGTTTCACAGGAAAGAGGAATTTTAGTGAAAGGCAATGAAGACACACCACGCAGATAGCACAGCACATGAATTAGTAGTCAAGACCCTGTCCAGAAGCTATTTTCATTCTTTGATTCAGAATCAGAACTGATGTAATTGTATGGATTTCTTTTTATGGCAATGAAGAGATAACTACTTGCACTGGAACCAAGTGCCTGGAACAATAATGCATTCCGTTTTCCAAAAATGGGGGAAAAGACAACTCTCCACTGCCCTCTTTATTCACCAGTCACCAATTTAATTAGAACAAACCCCAATTTGTAGGAAGCATCTCCCCTTCGTGACGAATAGCTAAAGTGAGCAGCACCGTTGATCCGGAGCGAGATTAAAGAGTAGCAGGTGAACCACCTCTTCTGGCAGCTGTACCTTCTCTTTCTCCAAAGCCAGGAATACTATTTGCAGCATTCCTACCTTACCCTTAAATCTTCCCGTATCTTGGTTTAGTTCTTCATCAAGATTCCTTTTCAGCATGACACATGATTGCTGAGCACTTGCAAAAAGACTTTCCATTTCTGTTTCTCCTATTTTGTTGTCGATAAAGCAGTCCCTGGGAACATCATCACTAAATCCAGAGTCTTTTCCAAGTTCCCTCTCTGTTACAAGAAGTGCATTTTCACCACGTGTAGGAACTGTCTTATTTTAGGAATAATATTAGAAATGTCATCCAAAAGACTTGTTTTAAAGCTGTATCTTGGGGAGTATTCAGGACCTCCCACTGCATTTCTACTACTTCCATTTTCATTCTCTTCCGTTTCCATAGGAGGCGCTTTTTTTCTCTCTCTCCTTTTGCTAGAGGCATCTTTGTATCACTGATATTGGTTGTGCAATCTTCTTCATCTGTACTCCAGGTATCTTCCATGTTTGCATTTCAGTTATCTTGATCAGAAAGGACACCAAGACTCGGATTACAGTTTCCATTTTGGGTACTTTTCCACCTAGCATAAGTTTAGTATCTCCAAATTCACCTTTACTTTCTAAGTTGTTACTTGATTCTGTTGCATGAGACAAAACAACATGAGAACTCTTCAGCTCAGCACTGAAGCCATCTTCTGACATTTCTTCCACAAGGGAAGGAGTTTTCCCAGTTTCATGAATTTCACCAGGCAGCTGCTTTAGCTCTGCTGTAACATTTTTACAATTTGTTTTCAATTCCCTTTTCTCATTTTCAACTCACATTCTTGCATATCTTTCTTCCCAAGGTTTTGGACTTAACTGCTTGTCAGCACTGTGCAATTCCTCATTTTCTGCTGTGAAATTTCTGATGTAAAATTTCTGCCTTATCAGTGTGATTTTCATGTGCTGGTTTTTCTATCAAGTTGGTAGTTTCTAAAATATATTTATCCTTAAGTAAACAGGTACAGACAGAAAGATTATCAAGAAAAAATGTTACAGTTAATCTATGCAATTTCTGTTGCAAACTCATCCTATAATAGAAATAAGGCATTTTGAAAGCCATTTTCACTACAAAAATCAAGGGACACTAAATGAAAGGTTCACTGCACACCATCTTCTTAACAAGAGAAGGACTCAGAGTCAGCAGTTTCTTGGGTTAGGTTTGCCTAGGCATTAGGGTTGCTTTTACCTTTTAGCCTGCTTGCTTTCTGTAACCGCCGGCATTTGTCACAGAGCATGTTTATTTTTCACGGTTTATTGCTTTAATACCATTTTTCATTAAACTGCCAACATTTTCCTCACCCACCCTCCTCCCTCCATCGCGCTCTACCGTCTGGCATTGCACAGTCCCCGGCCACCTAAGCTAACCCAACGGGAATGAACATGACAAGCTTTTTACCGTTCACCACACAGAGAACTGGCTAAGGGAGGATTATTTCTTCACCCAAGCTTCAGAAATAATAAATTCCACTCCAAGGTGCAAAGGAAAGGATTTATTAGGGAAACCTGCCTGCTCCTGCCCTCATCCCAGGAATCAGGAACCCAAGCTCGCAGGAAAACCGCACCACGCCTTAACCCTACCCAGCCCCCTCAAGCCCCTGTCCCCACGCTCTGTTTCTCAACAGCTCCGACTGCTTCTGCCCCGTGTCACAGTCCTGCCCACACGCCTCCTCGGCTCGTGGTGCCTTCTGAACAGGGCCTGCAGCCTTGGTGTCCCAGCGGGCTGAGACCCTCACGCTCCTCGCGCTCCTCTCGTCAGCCAGGCCCTGTTCCCCCGCGGCAAAGACCCCTCCGCTCACAAGAGGGAAGGAGCACCTCAGCCAGACACCACCTGTCTCACCCTCCCCCTTCCCAAGCTCACTGGCCAACTACTACCACCTTGCAACAGCCTTAAGTCCTGCGCTTTGCCTGCTAGAATTAGGCACGTCCCTCTCTCGTGATGCCCGGCTGTGGGGTGGAAATCATTTGCTACGCTGTCCCTTCGGGTGTTCCAGAGGACGCCAGACCCCGCTGTGCAGCCCTGCCCCGCACGCCCAACACAAGCAGGACGCCTGCCTTATTCCCCTCTAGGATACCCTCTGAGAAACCCTTTTCAAACACTTCACGTGGCCAAACAAGAGCGTAATTTGCAGAGGCTGGGGAAGCCTCAGAAAGGTCACCACATTTCAAGGTGTTCTCTTTGATCCATGTCTTACAAAGAGGAAGACCGGCATGTTTCATCAAACAGATCAGCCTATTACAGACAAATCTCCCTCTTCACTTGAACGTGCATTTTGCACAGGCAATAAAACCCGCATTTGCCCGCACTGTTTCTCAGCAGTGCACAAGAGGAAAAACACCCCTCAAAATTTAAGCAAACCAACTGAAAAAAAATCAGTGTAACAGCAAGCATCCGACATAGTGACAAGGATTTTACCCCACCATAAGAAGACTGTATCCAGCTTTCCTTCAGACTGTAACGCAGCCTTCACCTACAGGACGTCCCATAAGCATTATTCACTGACTGGTAAGTTTTCTTTACCTTAGTGTATAATACAGCCTACTGAATCAGACTGCAATCCAAAATATTTGGGTTCACATACCTGCACACCATAATATTCAATGCCATCCTTCACGTCTTCTTTTTCACCTGATGATGACATATGAAAGGTAGATCCTGAGTTCTCACCTGCAGTGAAAAACCACACATTTTTATAAACAGCATGACTTCATATTACTTACTTACACCTAAAGTGCATCTTGAATCACCCTACTTGTGACAACAATCTTAACACAAAATAAGAAAAAAACTACATGCAGGACTGACCATTTAGTAAAGGAGAAATCCTTCAGATGAGAGTTCTACGCCAACAGCAAAACTTCCCTGCCATTCTACACTCCAGATGCTCAAGAGACAGCGGCACAAACTACAGGCAGAAGCCCTTCACAACAAACCCTGAACTTTCAGTCACATTTTAGCTCCTAGGCAAAGCATAACAGCAAGGTATCAAAAATTAAGACGGGGGGAAAGTGCTTGGCCAGATCATAGCTTTCTCCTGCTACGTTATCATCCAAGAACGTTCAGGTGTTCAGACAGGTCAGCCCTAAACCACATACACTTTCAGCACTATGCCACAAGAACCCGAACCCAAGGAGATACAAACACATCCAAAGGACACACGCAACGCAAACAAGGTAACTGCCCTTACAACTTGCCAGCAAGCGCCGTGAGAGCTGGTGTTAATTAACAAATACTAAGCACTTCACTGCTATAGCGCGCACCCACACCGTAAGCGCATTCCTAAGGCAGACATCGATAAAAGCTCACTTCAGCCTATACGTGTTTACAGACAAACATTTAGTCCACCACGAAGTTACCAGTGTGGCGCTCCCCTGAAACAATCCGCGAGCGTGCTCCGTGTCTGTCTGCAGCTGGAAGCAACACACCAGGTGATCCTTCTTCCGGACTTTCAGAATCCGTCTGTAGAGCATAACACACGGGCGTGAGCATCGGTACAAATTCTCAACTCATTTCTACGCAAAATGTTCCTGCTAAGCCAACTTGCACAGCATGGAACCACAAAAGCCTTTGATCAGCCCCTTGGAAAGGGCACGTCAAGACACAGTATATTGGAAAATCACAGCAGACTTGTGTGTTTTCAGATCTTGGGCAAAAACCTCACAACTCATCTAAACTAGTCTGTCACGCTGGCAAACTGCACAGC
Source organism: Falco biarmicus (assembly GCF_023638135.1). Classification (NCBI taxonomy): domain Eukaryota; kingdom Metazoa; phylum Chordata; class Aves; order Falconiformes; family Falconidae; genus Falco; species Falco biarmicus. Next base: position 1,204,619 of record NW_026611861.1, on the reverse strand, counting down.
CGCAAGAGAGAATTAACACGGTAACTCGAGCTGTGGGTTGCGAACCCGTAACCGCAGGTCTGGGGGGGGCCCAACTTTCGACTGAACTCGTACCCGATACTCAAATTTGTGCTGATGTTCCCCAGGCACACGTCCTGCAGTGGGGAGCGAACACATTGCTACTCCCGGTTGCAAGGGCTGAACAAAGACAAGCAAGACAAAGCTTACAGAAACCAAGGCTCTACAAAAAAAAACAAAACCCAAAACAACCCAGCAGCATTTGAGCCTTGTATTTTTAAGAAGCAGGTGGGGAAGAGTTCCTTCTTCCTCACAAGAAAAGTCAGAGGGCGTAAGCTACAGACTCTGCTCGCTTTCTTCTAACCCATTACCACAGACAGGAAGAACTAAAAGGGCAAACACAGCCAGCACGTGCGGTATCTCTGTTGAACATTACTCTCAAAAAGGGCCAAAACGGTAGAAAGGCTCTTTCCCAAAGCAGCTCATCATCTAGGCTGCAGACCCTAAGGGCAACCACTGAACACGTCAGCGGAACAGAGTTGTGTGGTGAAAAAGCAACAATCCCGCCAGCCCCGCTGAGAAGCTCAGACTATTTTAAGCAGCAAGAAACTTCACTGCCGCAATACTGTACTAGAAACCCAACTGCAAGGGCCAGTTGCCACGAGACCCAAATCATTAGCTCGACCTACCTTCACCCCAAGCCTCGCTGAGCAGCTAGCACACAGCACAAGTATTTCAAGGGCCCCCAGTTACAAACATACAGCAGAACCAGGAGAAGGGGAAATAAGCCTCAGCCGCGGCAGGGCCCAAGCTCCGAGTGCTTCTGGATCTCGCTCCCCACCCCCGCCCCACTGGGAACCCCGGTGTCCTTCACAGGGAATACCTCAGAATCCCAGGGAGATTCAGCATCTTCCTCTTCCTCTGCTCCCACTGCAGTCAGGGCACCTACAAATGCAGGAAGAGGGGAGACACTGAGCCCTTCTATTTCACTCTGCTTTTCCCCATCACCCCTGCGCCCAAAAGGTGCACAGCGGTTCTGTTGCTGAGGACAAACTAAGGAGCGAGTGTTGAATTCGAGGGTTTCTTCACACCCAGCACACAAAACATACCATGCTATTTCCTTTGGATCGCCACCTCTCTTGCCTCCTCTCCAGCAGGAGATGGCTATGCACAAAGCTTTGCTGCTAGAGAGGGACGCAACATTCTTCGCACAAGAAAAGCGAGCAAGACAGGAAGAAAATCCAGAAGATCATAAAAATACAAAAGGGTCTACTATTGATGAATCACAGGGCCAACCTCGCTTTTGGCATTTTCTCCTGTAGGTGACTCCTTTCACAAACTTTCATTGTCTATGTGCTACTCCTAGAAGCCTCTCCACCCAAGTACAGCAGCGGGTGGTCAGTCGGTCAGACAGATGGGGCTGCTCCTACTCTGCTTCCATGAAGGTACGCTTACCAGACTTCTTCTGTCACTTCACCAGTGTTCACTCAGGTCACAAACAGAAAAATGCAGGCAGCTTCCTACCATACAACTTGATATGCGCCATCACTCCCATCATGTAACACGGGCACCACAATTTTGCTTAGAAGATAGACTTAGATATTTTGTGGATGCAGGAGAGCTGTGACACCTCCCCTGTGCACAGCACAGGCTGAATGACCAGCTTTTCTGGTCAACCGTATCTGCCTGAAAGCTGGATAAAAGCAGACCTGCGAGCACCCAGGGTTTTCTTTTGTACGGGCCTTCTAAGGATGCAAGTCACATTCTCTGTTCAGAGTACGTAGGTGTCTTCGTCTTTCGGATTCTGTTTCAGAGTGCAGTCACTTCAAAACTAGGCGCCATGCTGCTAGAATGAAAAGCAACCCTTAACTCCTCTGCAGCCTTGCCCATCACGGTCAACGGGAAAGTTTTCAGCAGCAGCTATCTGAGCCTGAAGTCTCCCTTTTTAGGTAAGATTTTAACAACGTTGGAGCCCCTAAGAACCCTTTTCCATAGGGTTTAATCAATCTTGACATTTCTGTATGATGGGTACAGAACAAGGAAGAAGCAGGAAAGGTGAAAGGCTACAGTGTTCTTCTACCTGCAAAATTCCAGTTCTCATCGTGTCAGTAACTCCAGTCCGTAATTATTTTCTCCAACCACTGGAAAAATAACTCAAAAACATCAACTAAAAAGATAAGGACTTCTCCCATTAGCTGTTGCAAGTAAAATTTCTTCTTTCCTTGGAGCAGTAATTCACGAGTCTATTTTCTGCCAACACTGGCTTCTATTGGCTTCTGTCAACATTGTGAAAGAGGATGACTCCTCGCTGTCAAGAGTTCTTCGCTTTTAGCACAGGGAGAAATTCTTAGTCAAAACACTGGCAGAACCCTACTCCAAGGCTTCTGAAGAGACCACCATTCAAAAAAACGTATATAAAAAATTCACAGGGTAAACCAGATTCCAGTATTGTTGCCTGTCATCTATTGCTACCATGCATTTTTAGTAACGGATGCCTGCAGTGCAGCGCACACAAAAAGATGCGAATCCCCCACCTTTTACTCTGTCTGCTCTTCTAGCTAGCATTGAAAAATGACTTCTGGTCATCTGAGTTCTTTCCAATTAGTCCTCACCTCTCCACTCTATTCTGAGGCTTCCCTCCTCATAAACTCTCTTACATAATGACTTTTTGCAGATTGCAGTGGACAGCAGCTACTCTTCTATACAGAAAACACGAGAACACCACTACTTTGCCTCAAAAAGAGATTTTAAGAATGTATTACTATGCGACAGTAACAAAGTAAATAGAATGGGAAATTCCAGCCCTCACTGAACATTTACTTGTGAAAGATACTGTACCTGTTCTCCAGATTTATGAAATCAAGTTGTCAAGGATGGCATTTCAACCCTTTTAGAGTCAGAAATATTTGTGCTGCAGGAATCACGATGCTTTGCCGAAGCAACCTAAATTCCTTAAACCCAAATCCAAACACAAAATGTTTGAAAGAAAGAAATTTTTACATCTACACCTACTTCTTGGCACCTGACCTTCAAGGTAACATATGGCTAAAAACCAGCATGACGCAGCTGAATAAAGCCACGCAGGAAGAACAGCCGCCATGAAATGAGCCACGAAAAGGCAACCTTTCTGTGTCGGGAATATCGTAACATACTGGTCCGTTGTGGGGCTACGCTTCACATTACTGTGGAATACACGCATAACCAAAACTCAAGTTTTAACTGAACAACCTCTAACAAGTATTTGTGTGTCTTACCAGAACACCGTCACTGCAAAATAAAGGGCAAGAGAGGACCTGTTGCTTACCCATTGCAAATACAGGGGAGGGAGAAGAGCGAGAGGAGAAGGAGGAAGATACATCTCCTAGAGAGAAGTTTCATCTCTATTATTGTCAAAAGAACAACAATACTGGTTTTTTTCTTCGCCTAAAGCACAGATGCCAAAGAACTTGTAACTTCTAAGTAGAGAATACAAAGAGTTCCAAGTCCGCTTACTTTTCTGCATATCTGTTCACCTCTCTCTGGTTTATATTGTCAATAGCCAATTGCAGAAACTCTAAAACCTGAATGGCAAATTGTTTCTCATCCGATTAACAAGTGTGATTAATACAAAATACAACACAAATTATCAACTATACAAATCAATAAACCTCAGAACAAAGAAACAAAAAACCCCCATTAAGGTTACATACCCTCTCCCCAATACATAGCCGACCAGCTAGCCGCCTCAACTTTAGCCTTGTTTCCAAAGAAAAAAGAATTCCTGACAACACGCTGACACTCATTTCCTCCCATCTTGCCTCTCTTCCTCACCTCCCTCCCCTGCCTCTGAGCCTGCTGGTCATTTTCCATGAAACAAGAGAGGGAAGCCTCAGAGGAACGTGTTTGTACATGTTTCAAAACGACTGCCAGACAGGTAGAGATAAAGCCAGGCAAGTAATAATTCCTGCAAACTACAGCTACGGCATGAGCCCAAGAATTCCCCTTTGTGGCTCACCTGCAGCTCCTGGACAGCCTAGCCTACAGCCCCCTAGCCTGGAATCAGCCACAGCACATGCTCAAAGGACCAAGACAATCAGGAAGGGGGGGGGGGGGTTTGAGCCCCTGAAAGAAAAGCAGACTTTCAGGACTGCCTGAAAAGGGGAGATGACAGCAAGTACGGTGTAGGAAGCGTACATCATGGAAGGGTATGGACAGTGCTGAACAGCAGGCTAGAGGAGGGAGCAAACGCATACACCGAGGTATATTTCAGCACACCACCTGCTCCCGGGATGCCTTGCTAGAGCCATTAATTTCGTATCAGAAAGAAAATTGCAAGTACAATGGGTCTGTTCATAAAAGAACACTACAAAGAGATTGTTATGAACACCTTCAACATCTTCTGCGTGTCCTAAACCAAATTCCTCCAACAGATCCGCAAAACAAATCAATCAGATGCTTTATTAAATACTCCCGTCTAGAAAGATTACGAAGCTAAACCCAGAACTACATGCCGTGAACATTACCTGATTTCTGCTGCATTTTTTTAGGAGAGGTTTCATTCATTTCCAAAACAGATGCAGGGGTCTTCAGCTATGAAAGACAACCCAATGACGACAAAAAAAAAAAAAAAAAAAAAAAATCAA